>NC_138083.1:59659435-60064435 GCF_964212035.1 Myotis nattereri | reverse complement strand
CATCCTCTCTGGTGAAATGTCTCTTCTTGACTATTGCCCATTTTTTAATTGGAATGTTTTTTAACTATTGAGTGTTAATAGCTCTATGTATTCTAGCTATGAGTCCTTTGTCATATATGTGGTTTACAAGTATTTTCTCACAGCCTATGGCTTTTCTTTTCATCCTCTTAACAGGATCATTTTTTCACAGAGCAAAAGTTCCTCATTTTGATGATGTTCAATTTATTGACTTTTTTTCTTGTGTGGATTGTGCATTTTTAAAAAATATATTTTTATTGATTTCAGAGAGGAAGGGAGAGGGAGAGAAAAAGAAAAACATCAATGACGGGAGAGAATCATTTATTGGCTGCCTCCTGCATGCCCCCTACTGGGGATCGAGCCTGCAACCTGGGCATGTGCCCTGACCAGGAATTGAACCATGACCTCCCAGTTCATAAGTTGATACTCAACCACTGAGCCATGCTGGCCAGGCTAGATTGTGCCTTTTTAAGTACTTTTCACCAAGACCAAATCTTTCCCACAGGTATTTTTTCTATGTTTTCTTCTCTACATTTTATAATTTTACATTTTACTTTATTAGCAAATATATATTTACCATATCATCAGATTGTAAAATCCTGCAATCCCTGCAAATTCCTCAGGTATCGTATACAAATGATGCAGGCTATTGGCCCATATGACTGACGGCAAAATTCTGAAAAAATGTTGGTGCACTTGTTGGAAGGGTATGAGAACGGTGGTAGGCAGCAAGTGACATCCCACTCTGAGAATGAGATTGGGGAGAGAAAAGCCCCAAGGAGGAGAAGGCCAGTGGCATCCCTGGGGCCCCTGAGAAGAAGGGAAGGAAAGCAGAGAGGCTGTGTCGTGAGGGAGGAACTCTGGCTAAGGAAGAGCTTCCCTCCAGAGGCACAGGGCTGCTGACCCCCAGCCTGATCCTCCTACAGACAGTGGGGCGGGGAGAGGGGAGGGAGAAAGAGAAAGGATCCCCATGAAAAGCCTCCTACAGAATTTTGCACCAACCAGTCCATCATTATCAACTTCATACAGAGATACTATGATGAAAAACTGTTAGTCTATTGAATGAACACTTTTGATACAATGCCGATAAAAGTACAGAGAGGTGTTTGAATTTGACGTGAGCGTATTACCTGACTTATGTGCAAAAAGTAGTTCATGAAATGTTTCTTCAAAAATGAACTCAATGTGGGTTGAACCCTTTTCTGACTTGAAACACAACAGGCCGCTAGGTACTTACCCCTTTGAGGATAGTGAGGGCTTGACTACAAATAACCAGAAGGGAATTCCCCGGTGACCATGAACTTTCTGCGAGTTCACTAATGAGGAGGAGAAGGGAGTAAACAGAACGCTAACTAAGGGTGAGACAACATGAGGAGGAGTCATAGACACCCATATGGATAGAAAAATGATAGCAAAGGATTTGCTTAGATAAAAGAAACTGCCCGAGGGAAAACATTTGATTCTACTGGGCAAGTGCCGACTAATACCTCTGGGGTATTGCCCAGAGAAACAAGGTGGCTAATGAGCTAGAGAAACCTGAAAAGCAGCGTTGCTGAAAGAGGCCAGAACAGAGAGAGCCAGAAAGCAGGAAGGTGTTTGCAGTGTGAGCCTGGAGGTCAGTGTATTAAGTGGCAAAAGCAAAAATAATGGGTGAAGAGAGACATTCTTAGTTACCTAACTATCATGATAGCTAAGACCATGTTTTAAAAATTATATTCTTTTTTTAAATGTGCAAAATTATTTAGTGAAGCATTTTAATAAGAAAAATGGAAACACCTTGAATGCCTACAATAAAGATGTGATTAAGTAAATTATAGAATATTTATTTGGTGGAATATGTGCCTTATTAAAAATTCCTTAAAACTGTATTCTTGAAGAATACTGGTGTTCCATAACTAGGCTCAAACAAATGATTGTGTTCTTTTCCAGTTTGTAGGAAAAAAAAAACTTAGACAAAGATTCATAGTCTTAAGGTGTATTCCTTAAATATTTGATACTGTATTTCTATGTAAGAATCTAATGTTAGATGAGTTTGTGATTCAATCCAAACCATACACGAATTTAAGTTTGATATCTCAAAATGTTACAAGAAGAGCTCTAAGATTTTCAAAGTCCCAACTCGAGAAGAAGTTTAAGAGTCACTAATCCACATGAGGGCAAAGTTTAGAGCAGTTATAGAACCAAACCCAATAGCTTCTCTATCCTTTGGGACATTGTTATTTTACTGTGTTTTGCATAAACCAATGTTTCTAATCATATAAGAGAAGTAGAAAGCAAAGTGCTCTAATAAACATTACATAAACGACCTATCCCCGGTTTCTACAGTTTTAAGTGAGAACAGTAGGGCTCAAAAGACAGGAAGGAATCTTTAAATGTCATTTGTACTTTCATCAAATCACATGACTCAATACCAGCTATTCAACATTATGCATCATTTAAATAGGACATTAATATGTATTGTGCCCAAGAGGTTATGCAATATGCCCTTCAGGTCTTTATGGCTGCAAAAACAAAAAGGGAATCAACTTATCCAGTGTGACTTTCTATATCCTTCAAACAAATAGCGCATTTTCAGTCTCCACCTCACCTGATGAGGTGAAGCATCACCCGGGAGAAGAGTACAAAGACTCTCATTTGACATGTCATAGAGCCTGTCTTGCTCAGAGAAAGAGACACGAGCTGACCTTTTGATGTCTCTACATGCCGGCAGAAATGGGCCAAAGAATCAGAGAGTTCGTTTCATTGATGGAGGCCTGGAGTCTCAGAACTGCCTCCCAGTTGAGAAACATGACTGCTTGCCCCACCAGACAGGCACTCCTCACCTGGGCCCTCAGCTTTAGCACATGCCTGGAGAAATTCCTCTGTAAAATAAAGCTATAGATAGTCCCTGATTTCTAGCACTTCTAAAGTGAGCCATTAAATAGGCACCCTGATGTGTAAGCTCTTAAAGCGACTGCTACAAATTTCATCTTTCCTAATTCTTCTCCCATGGGTGTGGATTCTCAGCCTTGATCATAATATCTTTATCTCTGTAAATGGGAAAAACATCATTTCCTTGGCAAAGAAAAAAAGAGTGGAGCTGTAACATTGATTGATATCTGATTTCCAGAAAGTATAATTTTTCTATCATTTCATTAATATTAATGTCATCAAAAGCCAGACGTTGTAAGTGATTGGGAGGAATTTGAAGGAACTGTGACACAGCTTCACTCTGTGAGGTGAATATGTTAAGTTCTTACACGATTTGCTGTAAAACTCATAGCCCTTCAGATTTTTCTGTAGCCAAACCCTGATTTTGGAGAAGGTGTTTCAAAGAATAATAAAAAACAGGAATATTTTGAAGCATTATTTTTGCTTTTTCTCTATATTATTTTCCAGTATGCAACACCAATATCTCATCTCTATAAGAAGCTCTGTAATCACTTTACCTGTCAAGAAGGGATGTTTGCATCTTTCTCACTGGAAAAAAAAATCTGTAATGCTTTTCTGATGTAATGATACTTCAATCTGCTCCTGTATAAAGAAACCAGCTGAGGTTGTTGACAGTAAGATTTTATAGAAATTCAAAATTAAATTTAGTGTGAAAATGCTGTGTGCTTTTTCCCTTTAGAAAAAATATTGTTACTTTGAGCCCATTGTAATCATTTAACTTATCTTTTGTGGCTCTGAAACAATCAGAAGAGTTTCATTGGATAAAAATATGCTATCAGTGCTGATTTACTAGTTTTATGTATTAGACATTTCTATGCTTTGTGATGGGAATTTTGGGGAGCAGTTTTCTCTTTTGCTATGACCATGTATACCCTCAAAGGATATAAATGTTTTACAGATGTTACTATGGGGTCATTTGAAAGGTATGTATAATAAAAAATGATTGGGCAGCACCCCCTTCAAATGTGAAATTTAATTCCTCCTTGCGGTCCTTTGGCTCCTAACAACCTTGAGGCCCAAACATTAAGATTACGTAGTTAACATAGTCAATAACTCAGCATTGGGGATTCTAAAACATTGTGAGGTTATGTGAGCCCCTCCACCTGAATTCCTAAATAGTGGAGCAAATTGTGGGACTGACATGATGGTCACAATGGCATGAGACTGAGGAAACCCAACCCTAACTTCAGAGCACAATTGCTCTGTAAGTGTCCAAGCTCAGGAGATAAGGAGGTGAGGGAGTGGAGATCAGGACGCCACTGACACCACCTGGGACTCATTCAGAACTACAAAGCCATTCGGGGCGCTAGGATCTGACCCAAACTTCACAGGTAGCTTTGGCCTTCCCTTGCATCTCCAATACCCAGCCCTGGACACATAATAAGCGCTCTATAAATATTCACCATCGTCACTTCAACCACTAACATCTGAATAATGCTGTATAGGCCTCAATGCTTATACCTCAACCAACACCTACAGCAGGGGCTTCGGAAGTTATGCAGCAGGCTTAGGAACAGGGATATGGGATGGGGAACATTGCAAGTGCTCAGTCTTTATTTCTATATGTCCATTTAGGTGTACTTTTTGGGTGGTGGTGTTGATGGGGTACCCACAAGTATTCCATCAGCAGCCACTGATGATGATCTCATTTCTTCCTCACAACTACCTTGACAGAGAGGCATCACAAATCATCCTTTATAGACAGTACAACTACAGTCAGGCAGATAACTTGCTCAGTGTCACATGGCTAGAAGGGGCCAAGTTACTTCAGAATAAATGATCTGAATCCAAAGAGTAACCCAAGGGTAGAGTAAATTTGATGTTTTAGAACACTGCACTCAGACCTCACATCCACCAAACCCATTTCCTGGACAGATGCATCAACCTGCAAAAAGGAACCACGTTTGAACTTTGCTCTTCTATTTGAACTAAAACCCATGCTGCTGCCCTATATAAAAAACAAAACACATTTGGCCACTGATGTTATATACATGTTTGTTCACTATTTGAAACAAACAGTTAAAAGCAGATTTCTCGCTCTTGTGCATGCACGTGCGAATAATGGGGATCAGGTAGATTCTGTTCCCTCATCCCCAAAATGAGAAGACTGAATTGGAGCATAGTTCTCAAAATAGAACATTCTCACAGATCATCTGGGCATCTTGTTAAAATGCAGACCCTGGTCCAACAGGTTTGGGGTGGAGCCCAAGGTTCTGCATTACTTACAGGCTCCCAGGTGCTGCTGGTGCTGCTGGCCCTCAGACCACACGTTGAAGGCCCTTCCCACTTTCAGCATCTTAACATCTCTGTGACTGGCATTCTTGGCGCACTAGTCCCCGGGCCTCTTGTTAAAATGTCCGCATCATTATGGCTCACACACCCAATTCTATGCCTACATTCCACTTTCCAAATCTATTCCGGGTCAAGGCTGGGATCCACATCCATGAGGTATTCCATAACAGCTGACCTTAAACAACACGGATTGGAACTGTGCCGATCCACTTACTGGCATACTCAGAGTTTTTTTTCAATTGACCTGCTCAGTTCAAAGCTGGGTTGCTCAAGGGTGAACCAACTGGCCATTGGGAATCTGTGATCGTGGAGAGATGACTTAAGTTATAGGAGATTTTCTACACTACGGCGGTCAGCTCCTCTCATCCTTTATTTGTTCAAGGGTCAACTATAGTTTTTCTCCCCACTGGCCATCTTATTCTGAAGTCCTCTAGCACCTAGAGCTTTATCCTTCTGCCTTGTATTGGTCACTAATTTAGTTAGACTTTGTTAAATCTAACTAATTATAGGCTAATAAGTCCATGTCCCTTCATTCTTTTCTGTCCCCAGGAATACTTTCAAATGGTCAGCTCCTTTTCAGCTTTTAATTCTCAGTGCACATGTCACTCCTTGGTGACACCGTCCTTGAATACCCAATCTAAATTACCCCCTTTTGCTGCCCCCTCTGGCCTGTGAAAGTGCCCTCTTTTAATTTCTTCATATTGCTGATCAAATTTTGACCTTTTCTTGCTTATTATCTGCCCCCTCAAGAGAGAGGGACTTTGTTTACACTGTTCACCACTCTATCTCCAGTGCCTAGAATGCTAACTATAACACAGTAGATGCTCAATAAATATTTGTTGAGTGAATAAATGCAAGAATCAAAGAGATGGGCATACAAGCAGTGCTTAAGAAAATGCTTATTAGATGAATCAGAGACCTGTCACCCAAGCACTAATTGTGGAATCTTTTGTTTCTATATTTTTGAAAACTAGTTCCTTGTCTGTGTGTTTCTTCTTTCCTGCTGGGGACTCACAGCGGCGCACATCACAATTCATTCTGAAAGGAGATCAGACATGTGAGTTTCTATTAGTTCTCAGTGGGACAAGTCATCTGTCTGCAGTACCTGTAGATTGTAAGAAATAATAGGAGTGACCTAAGTGTGGACATTTAGGATATGTTCTGGAAACACAGAGCAAATTTAGCTGTGTGTCTCTTCTTGGCTCTTCCATTGATGGAGCCCTCTTTGCAAAACCCTGTCCAAGCTCAGCCAGATCTGCTTTCAGGCTGCCCAGGGACCCTAGTGTCTCCTCTTAGACCTGGATTATTTATGAGGCACACAATCTAGCTTTGATGGTGTGCATGGAAAATGGTAGAAAAATGGGGGCTATGGGGAAAACTGGATGTACAAAAACAAACCTGCTTATTAGAGAAAACAACCACTGGTAGGTCTCTAATTGACAGCCTGGCGATTTGTAATACTAGGAAAGGAATGAGGCTGAAGGCAGAGGTGAAGGCTGTCATTGCTACATGCCATTTATCTGGAGCAGAGGTAGAAGTCCCTCTCTGAGGAAGGCTCTTTAGATGTTTCATCATTTCCTTTCCCCTGTGGTAGAAGCATTGGCCTTGAACTCTTTGACACCTTTGAGAAACACAAGGAAAAGGCTTGATCATGACCATGACACTAGCATGAGTTGACTGCTAATTTCCAAACTGAGGTACTTGAAAATGATGCTGAGTTCTACCTCTTAGAGGTTCATTTGTGGGGCCCCAGGGAGTGGAGCACAGCAAGCACCCACCCTCTGGCATGGCAGTGTTCCATGGGGAAGGGCTGGAAACACCAACCATGTAACCTCTGACCATGAGAAACCCCAAGGCCAGCATGGCTCAGCTGTGGAAGTACCGTTGTTGGACTTCTAAGTTCTATTACTCCATCCAGACTATGTTCAATGTTTTCTTATCTAGCCCATTCTGGTCCAAAAGAAATGTAATGTGGCCTCAATTCACCAGTGCATTTCCTATTTTCTGATTTATCAGGTTCTTTTATCCTTTACATGGGTCATGAAGAACTGTGAGACTACCAAGGGACAGTATATTGTGCTGGGGATGCAGATAAAAGACAGGATGCCCAGGGAAATCTGAATTTCCGGTAAAGAAGAATCATTTTTCAGTGTATGTCCCAATATTTTATTTGCTGTATCTAGTGCTTAGTTTTTTTTTTTCTCTCTTGACATGCTTTTGTTTGTCATATTGCTTTTTTTTTAATTGGTAGGGTACAAAGAAGGAACAAGGAAAGAGGAGAAGTGAGATATTTTGTGTCCTGTCTTCAACCTTGGGGTAATGGTTCCCTCCTTCTGTTGTAAAGATACCATAAAACAGCTTGAGAGTGCTTTCTGTGAAATCCCCAAACTTCCAGTCTGAAGAAGATCCTCTCAATTTTTTTTTTGGAGGGGGGAGGTTGTTTGTTTGTTTGTTTGTTTTTTGCAAACTTCTAATTTGACTGGAGTGTGACATGATTTTGAAATATGGATTCTCCAGCAAACTGAAATGAAAAGGCTTTTGGCCTAATGCAAAATGTGTGGCGTGGCATATGGCATGTGGACAGACACAGTTCAGTCAGAGCAGCTGACCCCGCAACCTCATTTCAGAAAGGACAAGTGCAGCCATGGTCCCACACAGATCCTGGAGAGGGTGAACAGAACGGGAGAGTGAGGGTAACAAGCTGGGAAAACATGTTAGGACTAAGGATGACAGCTACCTTTAATGAGTTACATCACATGAACTAAATAAACCCTTTTATCCCTCAGAGCAATGCTATGAGGTAGGTATCAGTGTCATTATTCCATTACAGACGGGGACACTAAGGCAAGTGAACTTAAGTCATTTATTTACTTAAATTAAGTGAAGGGTACCCACTGGTTCCAGAACCCACTACGCTAAACTACTTCTGTTTCTGCAGCCGGGACCATCGGAGAGCAGGGAATATGGGGAGGGAGGAGTTGCTGAGCTGTTGACAATGTCCCTTTCCCACTGCACACTCTTGGAGATCAAGAAAGGCCTGAGTGGGCCCCTAGCAGCCACCTTCTCGTCCTGCGCAGCCCTGGGGAACACAGTCGGAGAGCCAGACAAGGTGATGAAATGATCAGGGCAAGAACATGGGTTATGAATGAATTATGAAACTGATAAATTACATAAGGATTGTTTTTAAGAAAGAGCAAATGAAAGGTTTCAGGTCAGAGTTTAATCCAACTAAACTGGCTAATCTTTTCCCTTTATTTTTTTCCCCCAAGGCCTTCATTATTCTCCTGCGACGACATGGTCAGAATGCTGGGCTGAGCTCCGAGTTCCTGAGACACTAGTGAATTATCATGATTGGGTCCTCAGCAGGATGAAAATGGGTGTCCCATAATCTCAGATACCACCTAAACAGAACAGCCAGTGAAACTAGAAGGAAAATAACTCCAGGAAGGCCAAAAGCATCATTGTTCCTTTGAAAAGAACTGTGTATAACTTGGAACCCCCGGAATGTATGTTGATACTATGTTATTACAGAGGGCATAAAGGACTCCACTGGAAACACACGTGATCTATCTGATTTTCTCTCGTACCCTGCGCTGAAGACAAAGGAAATTACTGAAGGCGCTAACACTTGGGTTAAATAGAACAGTTTAAAGTTCCAAAGAGCTCAGTTTGGAAGGAAGCCTTTGATTAATAAAGCATAAATCTTATTGTAGTCATCAACATAAGAGAAAAAATAGCTCTGTCCCAAAGCTTGTTTGTCTAGAAAAGAATTCTTCTCCAAATCCCTCCAATGAGTTTCAGATGTGCAAATAATGGCTATAATTTATGCAGAAATGTTAAACCATCAGTGGCTTAATCACCTAAAATCCTAATTAAGTTCTGCAGTATTATTCCAGTTTATACAGCAAACGGAGGCCCACCAAGGACAGAAGTTGCCACCCATACCCCTGACAGCCAGCTGTGTGATGAGATGAGCTCTCAGATCCCATCTTTGTATAAAACACCAGACTATTATTGGGATTCAAGAAGTCTGGAAGCAGCTCTGAGCAAAAAACAAACAAAAAAACCCAAACAAACAAACAAAATACACACAACACAAACAAACAAACAAAAACTTTAAGAAATGACAATTAGACCCAGTTGTTTCTCCTTTGCAGTGATTTTTCTAAAAGAAAACAGTCCGATGTGGGATTTAAAACTCCCTTTCCTGCAGCTTGCGTTCTGGCCTTCTGCATGCGAGCAGGAACAGGCAGGTGGAAGGAGGTGGATCCTGAACGCCCTCATCCTCATCCAGATTCCTGACTGGCTTGGGAAAGGTGACAGATCACTTTCAAACAGGAGGGATAGGGGTTCCTTTGGGGAAACATTTCTCCTCCATCCATCCTGTCTCCCCAACACCTCTATCACCACCTCCTATATTATTGTCCACTTTTATCTCTTTCAACCTGAAAATGTTTGTGTCCTGATTGCTCCTTTTGAAAAGTGTACGCTTTAGCCTTAAACACAGGTGAATTCTGTGCACTGGAGGAAGTGCCTTGTAACCCTCCTCCTGTGGGGGTTCTGTGGGCCCTTACACAGCAAAACTCAGAACATACAACGGACAGCCCCATGCGCACATACACCAAAATATTTGTCTGGAACCCCAAGTTCAGACAGCACTTGCTGCTCTTCTGTCGCTCTCTTCCTGAATCCTGGCTGCCTCGTCCCAGTAGATGATTGAAATCTTTCTTACTTTCTCCATAACTACGTGGGGAAATTCCACTGGGAAATTCTCTTTTCCGTCATTTTTTCTTTATAGTTGAGAGGCCAGGGAGGAGCCAGGAAAGCACCTCTCTCTTCCTCTCTCCAAATGACGTAGGGAGTGTGGATACCCTCCCCACCCCCACATGCCCTCTTGGATTCTAACCCTGATCCTTGCAGGGTGAAGCTTTTCCTTTTCATGCTCGCTGCTAGGAGCAGGAGGGGCCGCCCCGGGAAGAGCCGGGAACAGATTCTAATCTCCGAGGCGCCCCAGCTGCTGGCTCCCAGGGAGAGGCCGAGGTCCGGGAGGGCGCTCACAAAGCCCGGCTTCCCTGAGCGCGAGGACCGGAGACGGGCAGCCCCGGGTCCCGTGCTGCGCCCGCTCGGCGGGGACGGCGCCACTCCGGACCCGAGTTTTTGCTGGGGGACAACTTACTGTGTTCGCTGAGTGTCCACACCGCAAACTCCCAAATGGGAGGGGGGACAGCAAAGGTTCGTCCGTATCCTAGAGTAGACGCAACAAAAGAGAGAAGAAGGGAGGGAGGAGACGGGGGACCACCCCTCTGTCACCCAGAGCGTCCCTCGGGTGCGGATGGGAAGACCCGGGGGGGGGGGGGCGGCCCTTCCTTCGGGCCCCCTCCGGCCGCTGCTCAGACAGGTAGTTGGAAGGAAAGGAACAAAGCTCCCAGCGGAGGCGGGCGGCGGTCCCCCGGCGCCACAGGGGCGGGGAAGGCCGAGGTCAAAGCGACCCGCGCCCCGTCCTCCCGACGCGCGTCCTCCGACCCCGGCCCGGGCGCCCAGCGCTGGACCCCTCCTCCGCCTGCCCTCGCGCCTCCCGGTCCTCGGGGAAGCGGTTTTCCGAAGGGACGCGCGGCGGGCCGGAGAGCAAGCGTGTGCGCGGGGGCGCGGAGGGAGGCCGGGGAAGTGGGGGGGCGCCCGGGAGGAGGCGGAGGGCGGGGCGGGGGGCGGGGGCGCCCCTGGTGAGCGGAGTTGGGCCGGTACCGACTGCCAGCCTGCGGCAATTTCCCTGTGTCATGGCTCCGGTCTCTTAGCAACAGCGACCAGTCCGGCCGCCCGGAGCCGCGCACCGCCTCGGGCTCCACTCCACCCGGCGGAGCCCGGCGCGCCGCAGCCACACAAAGAGGCGCTGGGCGGCCGGGGCGCGCGGCGGGCGGCGGCGGGAAGACGGCTCGCAGGCGGGATGCAGCGGGAGGAGGACCTGACACTTCTGGGAAACTCTTGGAAATGGCTCCCGCCAGGGCACCCGAGGGGGGTGCGAGCCTGGGGCGGGCGCTCGCCCCCGCGGGGCTGCTGAGCCGCGCTCGGAGGCCGGGCCCGCGGCGCCGTCCCTGCGCTCGGCGGCCGGCTCGGACGGAAAAAGTTTCTCCATGGTTCCTTTGTGTCGCCCGGGCGCTCGATCGCCGGCCCTGAGCCGCCCCGGCCTTCCTGGGTAAGTGAGCGATATCGTTGGCTTCTGCTGCTGCCATTTTGAGCAGTTGTGTCTGCCCTCGGCCCCCGAGCTGCCCCTTCCCACCACTGCCGCCGCCAGCCGGGGCCCCCGGACGGGAGAGCCGTTGGCCCGGGCGGGCTCCATGGGATGCGCTGCCCGCAAAAAGCGGGTGCAGATGCCCTCACTTCTCTCCCGCCTGTCTTCTTTCCCCGGGCGGACTCCCAGCTGCTGCTCTCATGTGACTCCAACATTAATAAGCAGACGAAAGCGCCGGGCCAGGGGCTCGCTGCCCTGCCGAGGAGGGCGCGGGGGTCGAGGACCTGGGCCGAGTCCGGGCCAGGGCAGGGCGCTCCCAGCCTGTGGGCGCCGAGCGTCTCACACAGAGTGGGGCTCAATCCATCATGAGCCGCGAACTTGACTGTGTCTCATGGAAGCAGTTGTATTTTTAGACTCCCCCCCCCATCCTCCATTCCTTAACCATAGAAAGACCAGCACCGGGCAGCAAATTTCGAGGGTAGCCAACCTCGACTGCTAAGTTAGTTTTCCCTCGTTCTGTATGAAAGAAAAAAAAAAAAGCCTCAGAGGTGGTCTTCCCTCACATCCGACCACTGGGCTTAGTGTCTCATGTCAGATGGTGATATGTTAGAAGGAAGCCCAGCTTTCCACAGAGCTGAGGGAAAATAAACCAGGGAGTTAATTACTAGCTGTTAAAGTAACCTTAAAGATCTTCTGTAAAGGTTGATTGAAATCCAGTCTTCCTTACAGTCTACCCAGAGACAACGCCCGAGGAGAAATACATGGTGGGGCTTTCCTCCCCAAGGCACCCAGGACCTGGTGCACCCTATGGATGCCCAACAAAATGTTAGCCCTTCTCTCATCCGGGAGAGTCACCTGCCAACCGAGTCCGGTTTTGTTTCTAAAATGTCTGGCTCCTAAATCCTTAAAATAAGCACAGATCTCCAGATAAGATGCTAGAGTCTAGGGATCACTTAAAACAGCAGTGTCTGTGTTACAACTCCATAATGAACGTGCTTACTGGAGGAGGGGGGGGGGGGTCAGATGGACAATAAGCTACTCTGGGTTTTGTGTGTGTGTGTGTGTGTGTGTGTTTTGTTTGTTTTTTTAACAATCTGTACTTGTACAGTTTCTTAAAAACAAAATTATAATAGATGTATTCTCTCTACTGACCCCTCTCTAACCTACCTAGTATTTCTCCTTACTGACAACCACCTAAATTCTCAGGAGACATTGACTTGCCAACATTGGAAAGTGCTCATTACCATTGGCTTTTCCTCGGGTGGAGGAAAGATCCTGCCTATGTTGATATAATGGAGGGAATCGAGGGCCAAAGCTCTTCACCCAGGCACCAATTAAAAGCAAAATTCTACCTAAGTCATCCCACCTTTTCAAAGGGTAATTTATTCTGACACATGAATTACTTTCTAAAGGATAAAATGCCAAAAGGCTTGTGAGTGATACCGAAGCCTTTCATTTCTAGAAGCTAACAGATATCCACAAAGACACATCTGCATGTACAGAGCCTCAGCTTTATTATAAACAACTAAACTTCCTATAGGATAGGTCACTCACGGATGGTTGTCACCCTCCCTTCCCCCAAAAAATAATGACCTCATGAGAAAAAGATGAAGAAAATGTGTTCTCCCTTGGGGAAATGTCATTTTACAAATCATCATTATTATGCTGTGCCTAGTTAATTGCCTACTCATTTGAATTTTGGGATTCTGGAAAGTGTTGACACATTAATAAGGGGCCAGAAAGCTTTTATGGCAGACGGGTGAATTTTTTTTTTAAGGTGGTACTTTTCCCACAGGATAAAGAGATCTTTCTCTTGGAGATCCTGGGGACCTCTCAACCCCCCTGAAGAGGTCTAGCATATGGTACCTGTATGGGAGCTCCTCCGGGGGAGGGGAGGCGGCCAGAGGAAGAGCTGCGTTACATAACCGGTTACCTAAAACTAAATATTCCGCTCCAAGAAGCTGTCCAGATGTTGCAGAAAAGAGATGATGAAAAGGCTACGAAAGGGATCTGCTTGCCTTTAGCTGTGGGAACAGGAATAGGTGGAAGACGTCTTTGTGCAGATATTTGTCAGAGCATTGGCACCTCTCTCTGGTGTTCTGCCAGCAGTGGGCTCTCTATTAATTACCTGGGGCACATAAGCTGCCAGCATATGTATGACCTTTAATTTTCACCCCGTGAAATGAATTCCCCTTGGGCAACATAGTAACTTTGGGGGCTGTTTTAGTGACTGATGACTGAACCTTGACAAATTATTGGCTTAGGGTGAGAGTTGAAATTCCTGCGGCAAATCCCTGGGGAATCTTCTGACTCCAGGAGGACAGAGGGAATGGCTTTTGCCTGGAAAGTCCTCAACTACTAAGCTGAGTCCCCACATTTGGTGTCTCCTAATGGTCGGAGCTCTGTTGGCTGCCAACCAGGAGAGTTTGAAATGAAGACGCTGGAATGTTAGCCGTAGAGTGTGTGTGAACGGAGGCATGGGGGAGAGAAGAAGGCTTCTCTCAAAGTGTCTTGCCGCCTTCTATCAATGTTTGCAACAACGCTGCGTTTCCCCAGTCCATCTACCCCATCCCCTGGTCTCTCTAGGCCGCACTCCCCTTAGCGTGCCTGGGGCGGAGGCACACCTGTGGAGGGCTGGGGGGAGCGGGACAGTTGCAGCGCGCGGCATGTTGCTGCAGCCAAGCCGAGAGCCTGACTGTTTTCCTCTGCTTTGCAGCAGGAGGAGGTGGCGGAGCAGCTAGCCGGCAGCGGGCGCCCCCCCTGCGCAAGCCTCCGCCCCCGGGGCTAGCCCCGCACTCCACCGGCGCGCCATGATCGCCACCGGCGGCCTGCTGAGGATTTCCGCCCGGAAGCAGGATCCCCTCCGCCCTCCCAGCCAGGTTCCCAAGCGCAAGCGGAAAGTCCAGAAGAGGCGCAAGAACGACGTGGTGGTGGTGAAGGGCAAGCTGAAGCTGTGCTCCATCTCGGGGCTCATCGCGCTCTGCGGGATCCTGGTGCTGCTGGTGGGCATCGCCATGGCCGTCGTGGGTTACTGGCCCAAGGCCAACGGGGCCAGTCGGGAGGGGGGCAAACAGCTGCCGCCCGCCAGCAGCGGCCACCGCGCCCCCACCGCGGCCAACAGCAGCAGCGGCGGCAGCAAAAGCCGGTCCAAGGGCCCCCCGGGGCCGGTGAGGGGTGCCAACGCCGGTGCCAACGCCAGTGCCGCGGGCGCGCCCGGGAGCACGCCTCCCGTGCGCGCCGCCGCCCCTTCTCCGCCCTCCTCCACGTCCGTGGGCTTCTTCTTCCGCGTCTTCTCGGGCTACCTGAACTCGGACAAGCTCAAGGTCTTCGGGCCCCTCATCATGGGCATCGGCATCTTCCTCTTCATCTGCGCCAACGCGGTGCTGCACGAGAACCGCGACAAGAAGACCAAAATCATCAACCTGCGGGACCTCTACTCCACGGTCATCGACGTGCACAGCCTGCGCGCCAAAGACCTGGCGGCCGCCGCCGCCTCGGCGCCCCCCGGGGCCGCCCCCCTCAATGGCTTCCTCAGCTACGTGCAGGCGCGGGGCCTGGAGCTGAAGCCCGGGAGCGGCGGCGGCGCCGGGGACGCCTTCGGGGCGGCGGCGATGCTGGCCAGGGGCTCGTGGCCGCACCCCGCCGCGCTCAGCCGGGGCCGCAGGGCCGGGGACTCCGCGTCCCCGCCGGACCCGGCCTCGTCCTCCCGCTGCCCGCGGGAGCCGCCGAGCCTGGCGGAGGCCGTGTACAGCATCTACCGCGAGCGCTCGGGTGTGGCTGGCCGTCGCCGGGCCGCCGCCGCCGCCGCCGTGGCCGCCGCCGCCACCGCCACCGCGGCCGCCAGCAGCAGCAGCACCCCCGGGCCCTGCAGCCCCCGCGGGAGCTGGGGGCGCCAGAGCACGGCCAGTTCCCTCCTGGACTCCTCGCTGAGCGCCTTCGCGCTGCTACCCTTGCCAGGGGACCGCGACGGGGACGGGGACTCCGAGGGCGCGAGCTGCAGCTGGCAGAGACCCCCTGGGGAGCGCGGCTCCCGGGAGATCCCGCGGGGGGAACTGGACCTGAGCTTGACCGACCTCCGCGGCGACCCGGGTGACGCGCGCTGGGCGCCCAGACAGCTGGAGGAGGCCGGGGCGCGGGGCGGCCAGCTGCCCAGGACCGGCAGGCACGCGGCCCTGCGGCGCGGCAGCGCGAGCGGGCACCCTGACCGCCGGGCGCCTCTGTCCCCGGAGCCCCCGCCCTCCCCGCGCAGCGTGGACCTGGACTCGAACCTTCTGGCCAAAGCTGCCTCCCCTTCGCCCCCCTTGGAACTGGAGGACTCGCCCCCCGCCAGGCTGGGCTCGCCCAGCTCCCAGTCCGAGGACCTATCCTGCAGCCATAAAGGCTACACCCCCCTGCGGGAGGCCGGCACCTCCTTGGAGTCGGTGGTAGACGCAGGAGCCAGTAAAAGTCCAGACTGTGAGGCCACCGCCGCCCAGGGCGCAGAGGAGCAGAGCCCCCCGGAGACCGTCCCGGAGGATGCCAGCCAAGGGCCACCCAGGGACCAGCCACCCCAGCCAGTGCAGAGGCCGTTTACAAACCAGGAGAAACTCTTCATGATTTCCCGGTCTCACGCCCCGGGGGCAGAGGTCGGAGAACTGGAAAGTACTGGCGATTAGGGAAAGAGGAGCCAGGAGGAAAGGAGTGAGAAGATAGGCTCGCCCCCTCTTTCCCGTGGACTTCTGGGAGGGAATCTTCCGATACCCAAAGAGCTGCGGAGTGTTGTCCTGGAACTGTGTTCACAAGAGTCCTGTAGATAACTCCAAGCAATTTTTTTAAATGCAAACTAGTCTTCTATGGCCGATGGTGATTGTATGTTCCATGAAAACCAAATGTATTAAAAGGTCAGCAATCTAGTTCATTAGATAAAATGCTCTTAATTTTCTTAGGATCAAAATAATATATTTTTACAGTAACTGTGCACTTTCACTTCTTTTTTGAATCCCTAATTTCCCTCACCCTGTATTCTGCTGCTGGTTTTGTCCATGGCTGCTTGTGAATGACAAGCTTTTTTTCTCCTGCGCTTTCGCGGATCACAGAAGGGTTTGATTCAGATCTCTGGGAACTGACATTACTAGATGAAGTCGAAACCAAAAGCATGAGGATGTCAGGAAAGAGCACTTTCCTTACCCCACCCCACTCTGCTCACCCAACTGCCCACAGGCCTCTCTATTTTTTAAAAGGATATTTACATTTTGCTACTAGGGCTGCTAATGGAGAGAGAGGGGGCCAGAATCTAGTTGGACTGTTAACATTCTTAAATTCACTATATCGAGTAGTACACAATACTTTATTGAGTACCATCACACCTGTATTGAAAGTAGCATTACTATTAAAAATCTTTTTTAATAAAAAAATTTCCAAACAAACAAATATCGCCTCATTTTGCCTTGGAATTAATGCTTCTAACACAAACATTTAACAGTTTGACTAATAAATCGAAAATATTTTGCTAAGACACAGCTACTATGATTGTAGTTATTGTCCCTAAAGTGCTCAGCGCCATCATTACTCAAATAATTTCCAGTACATTTTTAACTTTTAAATAGAGATAGTATTAACCATTTAGGAGTTTCTCTTTCAAAAAGAATTAAGCATTAAATAAATAGTCATTATTAATAATGCTTCTAGTTCACCTCAAAGTATTAATTTACAGAGCACCAGGCTTAATATCCTGTTTCATCCTCTTGGAGTTGACTATTTTTAAGTTCAAAATCTTGTCGTTGTTAATCCTCACCTGAGGATATTTTTTCCATTGATTTTTAGAGAGAATGGAAGGGAAGGAAGGAAGGGGTGAGGAGAGAGAGAGAGAGAGAGAGAGAGAGAGAGAGAGAGAGAGAGAGAGAGAGAGAGAGAGAGAGAGACCAATGTGAGAGATGCATCAATTGGTTGCCTCCCACACACATCCTGACCAAGGCAGGGATCCAACCAAAACCCAGGTATGTGCCCTTGACTGGGAATCGAACCTGAGACCCCATCTGTTCAAGGACTGATGCTCTAATCATTGAGTACACCAGCCAGGGCCAAGTTCATATTCTTGAATCCATGGTCGACATAGACTAAACGATAATGTTAAAATAATGTGGTAGGTTTTTTACACTTGATTTTATTAAAAGCCAGTGAGTTAATTTTCAGGAATGTGAGCTGTTATTGGGAATGGTGTCACTGTTCTTCAGCCCCTTGGATACAAGTTCTGCAGTTGCACACAGCCAAGGCTCTCATTGCAAGAGATTAAAATACTGATTTTAAAGGAAAATTCAAAGATGTGGTCATGTTGGTCCCCATGGTTGAAGCAGTGAGTCCGGTGCAAAGAATGGAGATATAAGAGTGAGACGGCCCCCAGCTTGCCGCCTGGGCTAGCTGCATAGCTTTGAAAGCCACAGTGCTGAGTCCCAGTCATTTATCTATAAAATGGAAGAAACTGGACACACCTCATAGAGCTATGAGGTGGGGGACAAAGAGTTGTAAGTACAGAGCTGAGCAGAACACTTGGCTCAGAGTATGTACTTAATAAGTGGTGGTTATTGCCATTATTATTATAATATGTTGTCTGAATGCATGCAGTAGAAGAGTGGGACATCCCTCAAGTTGAGCTCAAGAAAGCCTCTGCTGAAGTCTAGACTATCCTCTTATTCTCCATAACTTAGTCAAATCACTTAACCCCTCTGGGTCTCTGGTGGGTGATGTAATCTCTATGAATGCCTTCGGCTCTGAAAGCTTTATCTAAATTCAGGGTGTTTGTTTTGTCCATGATATAATCATATCATATTTGTACACACAACTTTGCAGTGAATATACTTAATAAACTATTATTTATTATAATATTCTGTAATCAATTTTAAAGGACCTAGTATATTTCCAGGAATCTGCGTTAAGCTAATAACGCACTTTAAAACTGGATTAATTTATTTGGCACTTCTTTATAGCAAAAGTGAGTTTCCACTAGTAAAAGTGACAAGCAAGTGTAATCAGATCTCCAGGTAGTGTTAAATTTCAAGTCTCACATGTTTTCTCACACACAAAAAGAATTCAAATGTCTTTAGGCTTTCTTCTCTATTACCTTGCATACTGGGTAATTTATATATTATATGATGAGTTGTTTAAATTGCTGGGTAATTAATGTACTGTATTAGTGAGTTGTTTAAAAGGAAAAATCAAATTCTGATACTGTAAAATATAGTTTCCAGTCCTCAGAAAATATACTGTAAGAATTTTAGCAAATAATAAAACCACTACCTCTTTAACTAAAGAGGGGGAGACAGATTAAATCTATCCCTTACAAACTAGAAAATCCAGTCCAACTGACTAGACTTAATGATACTTATTGGCTAGTTAATTTAATCAGGTTAAATAAAACCATCTAGTTCATATTGATCTTGTGTACACAGGCCCTCTGAAATTAAGTAACTTCACCAAACTAATATAGTTCAGTATCAAGTCATATCTATCTTAACCATTGAGCAATTTAAGTGGATTTTTTTCTTTTTTGCTCCCTAAGATAAAAAGGTTGAGCCCAATTTTCCAAATCTTGGGAGACTGGGTTTTCATCAGACCTCAGAAGGATCCTCTACAACTATGACAATAGTTGGAATTCACTATTTTCCCCTTCTTAGAAAAAAAGGTCTTCTGCAATAATAATACTAAATTTTTACTCACTACTTCCCATGGCCCAAGGTCTGTTGTACATGCTTTACACATATTATTTTGATTCCTCTCACAACAATTCTATTGGGGTAGGATTATTATTATCCCCATTGTGCAGAGAAAGATGCTAAGGTCAGGACAGTGGAGTACTTGCCCAGGTCACACAGCTGGTGAGTGGTGGAGCCAGGAATTATAGTGTGGAGGATTATCTGGATCTATTGGCAGATGCTGAGCTGAAATTGGCACTTCTGAAAGTCAACAAAATATTTTCTACATTTTTAGCTTACTGCTAGATCCTTTTCCTGAAACCATTCTTGAAGATATGCAGAAAGTGTTAGAATGTACAGCCAGTTTCAAAGCTGTGATAAGTCGTCAGACTGGCATAAACAAGACTTTTTTCCATGCGACTTTGCAGGGTTTGTTGTACCAAATCGATTGGGAAATGTTGGAAGGGATTTTAGAGATCATGGAATCTTCCCACTGCCAACCATTACTTGTAAATGAGGTGGCTAAAAATTAGAAAGATGGAGTAATTTGTTTAAAGGCAAAAAGCAATGGCAGGACTATAATGTTAAAATAATTCCAATTTGGCAGATGCCAGATACATTAACCCCACCTCCCACCCCACCACCACCACCACCACCAAAAAAATTTTCTGTCATACTAGCTGGGTGACTAGGGGCAAGTTACCAACCTCTCAGTGTCTTCATTTGCCCTCCCATACAATGGGAATGATAATGGTACCTATCCCACAGCACTGGAGCAAAGATTAAATGAATTAATACCTGTGTAGTGTGCTTACAGCAAGCTTGGTACATAGAGAGTGTTATAAGAAATTGTTTAGTTTTATTGAAAATAGAATCAATTGCTAAACCGAATCATTACATATGGCCTTCCTTTTTATTAAGAGAATAATGTAAGGTTTAAAAATCGAAAGTATAAGGCAACATAACATAATGGCTCAAAGTGTAACTCAGATAGCACTGTACATGCATTTCCACATTTGTTAAATGGATATAATTAATAGCATCAGGCTCATAGAATCAGTTATTTAAATGAGGACTAAATAAGCTAATATACTTAACTTAGAACAACTCCTGACACAAATAAGCCTTCAGTAAACGGTAACTCCTATTCTTAAGGCAAAATACAGAAAAGTAGTAGGCTAAATCTACTACTCAGTTGTTAGTAAAAGTGCTGCACTGAAAAGTCTTTATAATATAAGTATATTAGAAATAAAAAAAGACACCTTTAAACATGAGGACAAGCCACTACAATGCCCCCCAAATAGACCATGGAACTAATGAGAGCTTCTCATGGTCCCATGATCAAAATATTATAAAACAACGAATGATTGCCTGAGCTGCCTATGTGGCTGTATTTGGCCATGATGATTCCATTTCCACTTATAGAGGCTGGTCACATCAGAAAGGCCAGGCTAAGCCCTGGGTCTCAGCCCCTTTCTGTCAGAGGAGCCGGGCAGGGAGGAAGGCTTTGTGAAGACCTGAAGTGAGGAGCAAGTGCGTGTAGATTTGTTGAAATTACCTGGACCAAACTTTTTCTACTAATGTTCTCTTTAGTCATTCCAGGTTCTTTTTAAAAACGCAGTTTTGGAAAAAAAAATTTGAGTTAGAAAACTTAGAAAAAACCCTCCAACAACATAGAACCAGGACAAACTAAGCACGTGCATTTGTATTTTGATCAGAAAAGTATTTTTGTCAAGATATAAGAATAATTTTACAGTCAAATAAAGAATAGAATTTATATTTGTGGAGTTTGTATTCTATAGACCCAGACTGTTAATTTATCTTTTAAATTTTTTGGCTAAAAATCATTGGATGAATATGCAGACTGTTTTTGAATGACTAACTCTGGAGAGCATTCTAAGTATTCTTCAAAATGAATGACTTTTAATGGCTAGGAAAGTTATCTGTTTTTTTGTATTAAAGTCACCACAAGTTGGGGAGTCCATTTGCACCAACAGCTTTAGTCAACATCTTCCCGCCACTTTCCAAACACCCCATGAGCAACTAACTTTGTGGGTGCCATCTATTTCTCTCTACTGTCAGAAAAGCACTGGGCTAGTAGTGTTAGTCCCTATGGGCATGAACCACAGTAGGAGTGTACATGGCTGCCATCCTGGGATTTCAGCCTTCACCCCGAGATAAAACACTTCAGGGTTTCTACCACCTGAAACTATATGTATTCAACTTTAAAATGGCTCCCAACCCTTACTCCATCAACAGTGGTTGCCTATGGGGTGGCCCTGTGTGACAAACAGGATTTTTGGCTGGTCCATTGCTGAGTTTTTTCTGGTCATGGTGTGTGGTTAGCAGACTCAAAAAGCTTTCACGGATTCACCAGGAGCATCACAAAGCATGTCTCAATAACCTGTGCTGCGTTAGCTGTTTTTCTGAGCCCGCACTGTCACCGGTCCCCCTGAAGCCAATCACAAGGGAGAAACAGAGGCCACAGGCCCAGAGATGGAAGAAACAGAAAATCCCTCAAAGAGAGATAAAAGGCAGTTAGGCTGGAGTTCTTACAAAAGCTTTTAGTTTCACCGTGAGCATGAGGTTACTCCTGTTCGCGGTATGTAGACAAGTGTCATACAATGAAACATTACAGTAACTTTTATTCCTTAGAAAATATCCTTTCAGCAAATGTATTGTTGGACATTAATCTGCAACTTTTTCAATACTTAAAAATTTTAATCTAACAGTATATTATTGACACAAATCCACTCGATACTAGGAATTGCTAACCATCCAATCAGGTTTAAATAATGTAAAAAAAACCTTATGGGAAAATTGATAAAGAATTGCTTTTAGATTGAGAAACGAGTATGTTTAAACTATGGCTATACTTTGAAAGGAAGAAAATACACAAGTGATTAGTCATAAATGTTGTATTAGGTCATTTGAAGGAGGACAGGACAGAAAACTGCTCTGTCTCAGCATAGGACTTTGGTCATTGCTTTTTGTTGTTGTTTTGAATAATTGCCTTATTACTCCATTTATTTATAGGTAGAACTGAAAAGAAAGTAATTTCACCTGTATGAGTAAACATTTTTGGTGAAGCTGCTGCCCTTTTGGTAAAATAGATCATTTATTTGTGGAACAGTTCAAGATCTATTTTAACTGTCCATTGTGAGCCAGGGAGGCACTGTGCTAAGTGGAAGGGATTCAGCTATGAAGGAGACACAATTCCAGACTGCAGGATCTTGCGGTAGTATTGTTGTTGACACAGGCACATCACCAATAATTTCAACAGTGTAAGAATTACGGGAGAGTTATTATATGGATCCTGCAGCTGAAGCTTGAAAACAGAAGAAAATGTCAGCTAGGTGCAAAAAAGTGGGAAAGGGGTGTCAGACAGAAAAACCAGCAGAAGCAACTGCCAGGAGGCAAAACACAATTTCATAAGCCAGATCATCCTAAGACAACTTATATTTGTCTTTTCTCTAATATCCCCACAATTGCAGATAAAGTGAAGTGATTATTTTGAAAAATTAAAAAAAAATAGTTGTCATCTATTTATCTGTCAGTTGGTAGATATCTTCTTTTATTAGTAATAGATGCATATTTGGAATTAAGATTTAAATGATTTGGGCATTAAAATACTCAAAATATATATTCTCTACTATTAGATATTTAATAACACCCCTTTTATAACGGACCTCAACTAACAGAACTTCTTAATTGAGTAGTATCAGTACACTTCTAAGTAATAACCTAGCTTTACGAGCAAGAATGATTTTTGCTGAATTATAAATTGCTCTAAAATAAGCATTTCATCTCTGTATGTGGTAGGAAGGGATAAAACTAAGTAGGAAATCTCTCACTCACCAACACTGTTCCAGCATGTTGGAGGATGTTGTGATGATTCCCGTGCTGTGAGGATTGGAAACGGCATCCATTGGAGGGCTATTTTATCAGGATGCAGGGCATTTTTACAAAATATAGAATGTATTCCTACATCAATTTGTAACATCATTTATATCTGAGCAAAAATGATGTATCTTTGTTAATAAAGCATCCCATTCCTATTTTTTTCTCACATCCATGTTCATAGCAAAAGGCAGGGTTACTTAGTTGCAAATATATGAGAAATACATCAGTATTCTTCAAGGACTGACTATGCATTTTAATTTCTAAATAGCCATTCATTCAGGGATAGTCATTGAAACCAGATTCAGCTAGAATACTTGTTTGGCATTGTGCAAATGCAGGCTACACTTCTTTTACATACAAAGGTGCAAAGTAAAAGATAGCCTACCGCCCAAGATATACTCTTCAATACAAATATTCCATTAAAGTACAAAAATAGTAACAGTCTGTTTCCTTGAATTCCTCACATTTTTATTTCCTCAAAATTGTTTTAATGCATATACACAGTCAAGGCAAAAATATAAAATGTGTTTATTTTTTTTTTAATTCATGAATGTGAAAATTTTGCAAAAGCACTTTCCTTTCAGATTAAGTTCAACAGATTACCAACTGCAGTTTTGTTACCACAGCCACTAAATAAATCTTCCTGTAGAGATATATTTATTGGTAAGCAGCTTAAAATTTGGAAATACTGGTAGATAAAGTGCTATGGGTAATATGACATGGTAAATGGTGTCAGGAAACAAATAGAATCCATGAGAGAGCAAGAAAATTCAAAGGACTAATTTAGTGACTTAAATGCTAATCTTTCTGTATATATAATCACACATTCAAATGTGTTTGGAACATAAAATATTACTTCAGTGTTTGTGCATTTGATTGTATAATTTCTTCCATTTGTGTTCCTAACTTCATTTCAGCCTCATGCCTGAGAACATTTCTTGAGTTATTAGTCTTCCTCAGGATTACTTTAGAAAAAATGAATGCATTAATGATGATGATGATGATGATGATGATGATGATAGGGTTAAAGGAGACCAAAAGTAATTTGAATACTTGACTAATAATATAGTAATTGTTTGCCTCAAAATTTTAAATATCTTCTCAAGTAGAGAGTAAATTGATTGATATCTTCTTGAAACATGTTCTTGCAAAGAGCCAAACACAGTTAAAGTGCATGCTTGCAACTTTCTCAATCCTTAAATCTTTAAATGTTAGACACTAAACACTTGTTTGCATTTTTACAGTATATTCTAAGTTAAGATATGGGAATGAATGCCTTCCAAGGTTTATTTTGTGATAAAGTGAATGAAAAGGACATTTAATGATGCTATAACTGCTTTAAAAAATGCCAGGTTTGATTTTGTCAGTGGCAATTAAATATGACACTTACAAATAAACTGAACAGAGCATCTGGCCAGCCCATAAGTATGAATCATCTTCAATGGAAGTACCAAATTATAGTAAAATAAATAAATAAGTAAAGTGACATGAAAAGAAAAATCTTATTTCAGGCATGATTAGGGCCATGAGTAAAACTAATCCAAGTTGATATGTGGCAATTTCTAATGCAACATTATTTTAGAAAATTATTTAGCGGTTGTATAAATGTGACATGCCTGAGAAATGCTCATTAAGCTGGTTTACACAATAGTTGAGATGTATAATTATTTAGCCATGCTCCCACATTGAAGTAAATGGTAAGTTCCAATTCTAATAGGGTGTTTTGAATTATAACCCCCAGAGCTGGTGCTGAATGCAGAACCTTTTCTACCCACTGATAACTACAGGGTCCCAGAAGTGCCACAGTCCCGCCTCGCTCTTCTCTGATTTCATTCATGCACGTTATGAAGACCAACTTCAACAGCAATAAAGATCTACACTTGAATGCGTTTCTCTCTTTTGTCCAACATCACGTGGCATACTTACTTCATGGAAGAAAGCGGTAAGGTATTAGGTTGGGTCTCAGAACGAATAATCCAGCCATTGTGTCTTTAGATTGATCAGCATTCCATGCAATCTTAAAGGCAGAAGGAGAGATGGCTGAGGTGAGCTGGAGGCCCTCTTAAAATCCGGAACATTTTTCCCAGAATGTGCTCAAACTGATATGAGTCCCTTGGGTTGATTTCCCTATCTTCAACTGGAATTATAGATTTGAGAATCAGGCTGTTGAAATAAAAATTGGGATTGATGATAGAAGTATTAAGTGGAAGGGTACCTAGGATTTTGAGGTGAAAAGTTACTGACCGAAGATCTCAGAGGTGTGTTTAGTGTGTGTGTGCGCACATGTACATCAGGGAACCTGCTGAAACGTAAAGCAAGATCATCTTTGCAGCTTACTGCTTTAGTTTGAGGTTTGTGAACAAAAACAGCACAGTGTTAAGAAAGCATAGCATAGTAAGGAAACTCTTGCATCAAAGTAGGTCATACACCTATGACAGACTGCGACCTTAAGAAAATCAACAAATACCAAAACTTAACTTCGGTATCATAAAATTTTATCATAGCCCAGGCTTAGGAATAAACTTGCTCATATTTATACTGACAAAGCAAATGAAGATTTCCATGGTCAGTTTTTGTGTTGTATTTTGGTTTCCATATCAAATAGTTTCCATATCAAATTGTTGTTATGCCTACTATTATCAATATTATGAGCTTCAGTGAAGACCAGACTGTTTCAGAGCTCTGGGCCTTGCCAGCTGGGCTTACTGAGACTAGGAAAGAAGAAAAAGCTCTGAAAGTGAAATGAACCAAACAAATGTCAACTCCACAGGCACTGGAATTAATTTCAGACCAAATTTGCATAATTAAATTAAAATAAAATAGGAATAATTCATTATGCAACTAAGTTGTTCAGTTTGACAATGCAGACTATTTTTTCCCTCAACTCTAATTTAAAAATTGAGAGGTGGTCAGAATAATTTTGAAAGCTTATGTTTGTTCTGATGCCAGTTAGAGGTATTTTAAAGGAAATATTTCTTATGGAGAAGGTTATGGAAAGTATTCAAAGGACTCTCCTCAAAGAATAATACCATCGACATTTGTTCATAGAGCTGTCTGCCATACACTTGAAGTGACCTTGATTTTCACTAGTCTTCATAGAACCAGCCTATGAATTTCTTCTTGAATTTCAAGGCAAAATAAAGGCCTTGTTCAAACAAGCAAATACATAATTATAAGTACTGCAAATTTTATGTTATTACACTATATTGTACCTGGGAAATTATTTGAATAGTATCATTTAAACAAAATTTTCACTTCAATTTTGGTTTTCCATAGACCACTATAAAGGGTTCAAGCCTGGGTCTAATTAGCATGAACATGGTGGGAATTTTACCACTGTCAAAGGACAAATCAGTTAATGTAGGTTAAAAACAATCAACCATGATTTTTCCTTATTGATCATTGCCGAATCTTCACTGAGTTGCGCGCTAGGATGCCACAGCTCTAGTAAGCAATTTCAAAATATTTTCAAATAGAAGTCAGTATTCAAAATATAGCAACACCCCATTTTCAGGTGCTTTGTGTAAAATCACTTTCTTTAATGTTCTAAAATAGGATTTCCCTACATCTTGCTCCCCCTACTGTTGAATAGATGTATGTACTCCTTAAAGTAAAAATAAATGCCAGGTTTCAAGGTATTATGTGTTTTTTCTATAAGAGGGGGCCCTTCCAGGGTGCCCCTCTCCCTATCTCCCAGTCAGCATGTGAGTTAAACTAGATAATAAATCTTTCTTTCTATCACCATTATTCCTATCAATAGCATAAGCTCACTCTGTATTGTTTCTGAGTTCTTTTATGTAGCTAGGCCTACGTCCTGGAAATGTGAACCAATGTCCATTGCAAGAGTCAATGTCAATTTTCTTGACCAGAAGTCCTAATGCTGGCCACATTGCCTACCACTGTACCTTTGCTTTGTCCATTTGTTCAGCAAACATTTACCATAAACCTTCTAATTTGCAGACTTTGGATTTAAGAATAAAGATATGAAAAGGATGTATTTCTTGACCTTGAAATATAGTCTAGTGATGGACAAGTGAATAAATAATTTTAATGTGTGACAAGTGGAGGCATTTTATATGTATACCATAGTTGTTAAGAACATGCATTTTCAGGTCTGAGCTAGCCCTAAACATATTCTCACTTGCCAAATAGTATGGTATTTGTACCTACCTCAAGAGGTTTTTGTGAGGAATAAATGGTGTAAGGTATGCAAGGCCCTGTGCCTGGCATATAGTAGGTGCTCAATAAATGACATTATTATTATTATTATTATTATTATTATTATTACTAGCCATTAATGGCACTAAAATCATAGCAGTTATCTAGATTTCCTGGAGAAGGCACTCTTCCTTCAATTACCACTTAAAATTCCTTCATTTGGTTTGACATAGCATTTAAATAAGTCAAGATCTAATCAGACCTTGGGATATGGGATATGGGATTTAGTACAGGAATGGGACCTTGCACTGCTATAGGTGGAGCTGGGGGGAAGTGAGGGCCCAGGAAGGAATCTGGAGTGTCAGAGAAGGAGGCACCAATCCGAGGAGCCAAGCATGTCCAGCCACGAAGGCGGGACTACAGATTGAAGACTCCAGCTTCTGTATCCCACCACCTTGGTGGGTCTACCACCAGGCTCTGGAGGTGGCCTGGGGCCGCTGCTTTGCCTAACCAGTCAGGAGGGAAAGCTGAACGTGGGGTGGAGGAGAGCAAAGGCAAGCTGTGCCCCCTGGCACCGCTGCATCTAACCTCCCAAGAGCAATCACTGCTGCTTTGCTTCCTCCTTCTTCCAATTGGGCTTTTGGCCAATTTTAACTCAGAGCCACACAGGGCACCGCATTCTGAGAAAAATAGATCCAACCTAACTAAACTGACACAGTTAAAAAAACACTACAGTCCATCTGCTGTCGACTTGGCATCTATACCTTTTAACCATATTTATCTTCCAGATAAAGACATGAGAAAATTATGCCTCTAGCTAACATGATACAAGTATCTCTCATATAATGGAAAACACACTAATACCCTCTCTCCAAGACAATTTAGACTCAGTGTATTCAGTTTTTAACGATGGTCATTCCTCTTATAGTTAAGTCACATTCAACCTTCTGCCATCCTGTAGCTTAAACATTGAGGTATAATAAGGTTAACTACTACTAACATATCTTAAGGTAGATTAAAGAAGATTTGGAGTGGGGAACAAAGAAAGAAAAAGGTTTCATATTTTATATTCCCTTCACCTTCAGCCAATGGCTGGTTGTGATTTCCCTCATGGTGGTGACCCAAACCTTCATTTCTTCAAAGTCTATGCCAAGAGCATTCCTGACTGTCAGGTGGCTGTAAATTTTCATTATAGAACATGGGACAACAGGCACCATCAGGATCTCCTGTATTCCAGACCATCTCTCCCTCCATTGTGTGGTAGCAAACTTATTTCCTTTGACAGGCAGAATTAATCACATCCGTGAACACAGTAACCCGCCTTTGTCTGTAGGTTCACTGGCACAAATAGCCTTAGGAGACCACAGGCAATCTCCACTTTCAGCTTGATGGAACGCCGTGTCCCTTGGTGGGAACATTCCTTCCTAGGGAGAAGATCTTTACATCAGCAGAGCCCAAAGTTGCAGCCTCTTAGAAGCGAAAATCTCACTACTAAGTCATCAGGGATGATAATGAGAGGAACTACTCCTCTCCCCATCCCTTGATTATTGAACACGTGAATCATGGCTATGGAGAAACATTGACATGTATTGTTTGCTGTCTCAGAGTATATCACATTCTAGAGAATATTGCTCCAGCTCTGCAAAGTGTCGCAGTGCTGTGTGGCCTTCAAAAGACCATTTCACTGTTTTATCAGGCCAGCTGTTTAGACCATTAAAACTGGGGGGTTTGCAGTGCATGAGCCCATTGCTACATTACATTCACTGTAAACTTAGTTATATTGTCAGAATCAAAACTATGGAATACCATCATGGTAATAAAGGCATTCTGAAAGCCCACAGATGGTGGTTTTGGCAGGAGCAGTTCCACAGGGAAGGCAATTCCGTATCCAAGGTAAGTGTCTACTCCAATGAGAATAACACATGGTGAAGTGGTCTAATTTAATCAACCTTCCACCCACCTGGGGGCTCATTGTTGTCGCTGCTGTCATAATTACTTTGTTCATAAACCCATTGGACAACAATAGGGGTGGCAGGGAAAAGAGTATGACTCACATTTACAAAATGAGTTATCTTGTCTACTTGATTATTAAATTCTTCCTCTTTTGGGACTGTTATTTGGTGAACATAAATATGGGACACAAATACCTTTACCTTCTGTGCTCATTCAAAATAGTGCTACCCATAATACCGCGTTCCCTGTACCTGCCTGTTTACCAGTCACCTGTCACCAGTTCTCTAATCGTGTTCTTTCTAAGTCCTGACACTTAGGCTCTGAATAAATGCAGAGACATGCTTCTGGGCATTCCTCCTCCCAGGCAAAATAAACAGCCCCTCGCACTCTGCCCCCAGGAGGCTTTCCTTTTGGCAGTCTTCCAGGACACCCTGGAGTGGGGCTATACTAGTATTGCTGCCTTTCAGCAAAATTTTGTAGTTTTCGCGGAAACCGGTTTGGCTCAGTGGATAGAGCGTCGGTATGCGGACTGAAGGGTCCCAGGTTCGATTCCGGTCAAGGGCATGTACCTGGGTTGCGGGCACATCCCCAGTAGGAGATGTGCAGGAGGCAGCTGATTGATGTTTCTCTCTCATCGATGTTTCTAACTCTCTATCTCTCTCCCTTCCTCTCTGTAAAAAATCAATAAAATATATATATAAAAAAATTTTTTTTGTAGTTTTCATGTTATGAGTTCTCATCTCTTTTGTTAATTCCTAAGTACTTTATTCTATTTTTATGCTATTATAAATGGAATTGTTTCTGTCAGTTCCTTTCCAGGTTGTTTGGTTTTTGTGTACAGAAAGAAAATGTAACTGATGTTTGTGTATTTTACTTCTTTGCTGATTTCATTTATTTGATCATCTTTATGGAATTTTTAGGGCTTTCTACATGTAAGATCATATGACCTGCAATTTGAATTTTATTTTGTTTTCTTGCCTAGTTGCTCTGGCTAGGACTACATTAACTGGAAGTGGTAAAAGCTGGCATCCTTGCCTTGTTTCTGATCTTAGGGAAAACGCTTTGCAGGCTTTAGCCATTGAGTATGAGGTTCACCATAGGTTTTTCATATATGGCTTTCATTATGTTGAGCTATTTTCTCCCTATTCATAGTTTGTTCACTGTTTTTATCATAGAAGGATGTTGAATTTTGTCAAATTACTTTTCTGCATAAATTTAGACAATCATATTGTTTTCTCCTTATATAAATTCCTGTATAAATCCCATTAGTCATGATTTATAATTATTTTTATATGCTGCTGAGTTAGGTTTGCTAGTATTTTGTTGAGTTTTTTTTTAAAATCAATGTTCATAAAAAAATATTAGTCTGTAGTTTTCTTGTAATGTCTGTCTGGCTTTGGTGTCAGAGTGATGTTGGTGCTACAGAATGAGCTAGAAAGTGCACTCTTCTTCATTTTTTTGAAAAAGTTTGTGAAAAATTGTATTATTATTTTTTTAAAATTCACCCATAAAGCTGTCAGGTCCAGGATTTTTTCTTTCTTGGGACATTTTTATTTTATTATCAATTCAATATTTTAGTAGTTATTGGTCCATTCAGATTTTCTCTTTCTTCATGATTTAGTCTTGGTATGTTTTATGTTTATAGGAGAACCTGCAAAATTTTATGTTCAATCTGTATTGTTATTTAGCCTCCTGAGAGATTAGACTTTGAGTTGTGTTTTTAAAAATGCCAATTCTGCAGTTACAGGAGATAAATTCATAGTTCTTTTAAAAGTTGGAAACTTAAAGTCCTGAGCTCAATTTTCTTTCTCTAAACTTTCTAGCACCCTTAGAAGCAGCCAACAGACATTATTATACTCTTTATTTTTACTAAAATGTTTTATGGCAGCTGTTATTTTATCACCCAAAGCCTTGTAGGTCAGAAGCCATTGATTATAGGTGACTACAAGTGATAATTTAAGTAACTGTTTTGACACCGAATGCTGTGGACTGCCAGTGCCCTGTTTACTTCTAGAAACATGTCACTAATTCCTTTAAATCTAATCAAGTCAGAGAACCTATTCCAGACTCCCATTCTGAGGTACTGGAGGTTAGGGCCTCAATTATGAAATTTGGGAAAACACAAATCTGCCCAAAACACTCAGAGAGAAAGAAGTTCTGGTTGGACAGCCTTCAGTAAAGTCTGTTCTTAACCAGCTTTTCTACTCCAGACACCAAAATCTCCCTTTTCCATGTTACACATTTATAATAACACCTGCAGGAGCTCTTTAACACGGGGCTTCACAAAGACAACTAAAAGTTAGAAAATGGCCCAGCCGGAGTTGCTCAGTGGTTGAGCCTCGACCTATGAGCCAGGAGGTCACAGCTCGATACCTGGTCAGGCCATATGCCCAGGTTGTAGGCTCAATCCCCAGTGTGGGGTATGCAGGAGGCAGCCAATCAATGATTCTCTCTCATCATTGATGTCTCTATCTCTCCCTACCTTTCCCTTCCTCTCTGAAATCAATAAAAAATATATATTTTTTTTAAAGTTAGAAAATGATTGATCTCATTCAATTCAATGAGAATTAAATAGACTTCCCAATATACATAATGTACTTACATATACACATACTTACATACACACATGTGGAAGTGTTATGTGATAAAGTTCCAGTATAAATACAACCGAATAAAAATAGATTAATCTTGAAACATTTGTGGCTAAGTAAATGGTTGCTCTCTGGGTTCTTTTGTCCCATCATCCAGGTATAGCTTTCAGCTCTCATTGTTGGTTTTCTGGGTCTTTTGTGAGGGTCTCCACTGCAAATTGGAAAAGCACCTTTGGGCATAGCGTTGCTCTAAGCACAGAATGTATATCCCCAGGCTGCTCACTCCTGGGAAGTATTGTTTTACCAGGAAACTGCTGATCCCAGTAAACAGGATGCAAAATGCTTGTTGCTAGTTGTTCTTACCCAGGAAGTGTGCCTCTCTCTGTCTGGGTCCACCTAAATGCTCTCTCTGTCTTTGTTTTGTTGTGGGGGTGGGAGGGTTATACAGTCCAGAAGTTTTCATTGTCAGGGTGAGTATCTTGGCCTCTGTAACCCCTTAAAAACAGAGGCAAGGATGTACATACACAACCTTCAGTACCTTCTAATACAACTGCTCTCTTGGCTCAATGGTGGGGGTTCCTAGGTGGTCTGAGCACCCTAATGCGCAGGTTCTGGTGAAATGGCCTCATCTGGCCAAATATTAGACTCCTTAACCATTCTAAGAGCAAGGAACCCAAAACTGAAGTCCATGCTTTGCTTAGAGACTGGGGCCCCAGCTCTGTCAGAATGTCTTTAAATGTTAAATTATTTTCAATTAACATGTTCTCATTGGCAGGTTCTCCAAACGTTATAAGACACAAGTGACTCTTAAAGAGCCAGTCTTAACCCCCAGATCTAATGTGAGTCCTGAACTCAAGGACTTACAGTCGGGGTAAATGGCATGTGGACATTAGTGCACAGCCCCTGAGAAGGTAAGGGGCACCTGTTTTGTGATTTCAATACAGTGCTCTTGTCTCATAGAACTTAAGGACTCACCTGACACATCACTGAAAATGCAGTTCTACATCATACACGCCAGACCTTTGGAAACGAGGGGAAATCATACCATAGCCCCATATTGAAGAAAAACAGAAGTGAGCAAATAATGCACAGACAGAATGGCAAGCCTAGTTTAGGAGGTAATTCTGGGTACAAGGAGGCAGGGCTATGAACCAACAAGAAGAGCTGATGAGGGATAGAGAGAGAAGAACAAAAAGGAAAAAGACTTTGCAGCTTTCCCAAGGATGGTCTATTTGCTGTAACTATTTGCATAGCTGCTATGTTTCCGCTGTGTTGTGATTATTTATAGACAGTCAAAAGAGTCTCTTTTCCATGTGTAGGTTCCAATTAAAACCTGGCTGCAATGCATCAAACCTGTGAAGGCAGCGCTGGAACTGTTGGCGTGCCACCTGGCTCCACTTCCCCCAAATCAGATTCTTTTCCAAGAAAAATAACTTTTTGGAGTCCTTTATCTATCAGGTAAGCAGTGGAAGGGCTTAGCCATGGGACGAAACATGTTATCAGAGTCCCCATGGCGGTTTTCACTCTTGGCTCTCCATGTAATCAGTCCCATAAGCAGAAAGTTCTGCCCCAATATTATGTTCCTTCTTTATTGAGCAAAACCATTTTTTTTTTCTGTGAAATAGGAATGTCCTGTCAGCTTCTCACCGTTCAGTGATTCTTGGCAACATCAAAGAACCGGGATGACAAAAAGGGATGCTTTCTGAACATAAAGACCCCGGGTCCTTCAGTCTCTTTCAAGAAATAATGGTGTCAGCAACGCCTCTCAGCTGAGATTATCATCAGCACAAACAGCCCCAAGGTTCTGGGAAAAGCCTGGGTTGCTAAGAGCACAGGCATACACGCCACTTTCAAACCAAAAAGCACCTAGCTTTTGGAGATATTAGGATTCCCTGTTACTTTGGAATGACTCCGGAAGCTCTGGTATTTGGGGCAAAGGAACAATGAAATATAGGGAAAACCTGAAAATTAATCATTGTGTAGGAAGAAATGACTGTTGAGATAATAACGAGCAGCCATAGGAAAACAACTCCACAAATATCACCCCTGAACAGTGTGACGTGGGAATGTCGCAGGTGGTAGATGTTTCTATTATGTGAGTGAATAAAATTAAAGTAACTCAGGCCCCAATGAACGGTAGAATGCCTCCTCCATTCCCATCCGCACACTGAACTCATTTCCCTTACCTTTTCTGTTTTGCTTGCTTTTTTGTTAATCCTCACTCAAGACTATTTTTCCATTGATTTTCAGGGAGACTGGAAGAGAGAGGAAGAGACAGAGAGAAACGTCAATGTGAGAGAAACACACTGATTGGTTGCCTCCTGCACGAGCCCTGACCGGGGCCCGGGCTGGGGAGGAGCCTGCAACCTAGGTACGTGCCCTTGACCGGAATGGAACCCAGGACATCTTTGGTCTGCAGGCTAGTGCTCTATCCACTGAACCAAACCAGCTAGGGCTTTTTCCCTTACCTTTTGAGGTGGCCATCACTGGCTTGTCCTGGCTCATGGATCCCGACAAAGGTCAGTGCATGTAACTGGGGGGAACGAGAAGCAGCAACGCTGATGCTTCCTAATGCTTCTGAGTGCCACGTGGGATGATGTGCTTCATGCTGCTCAGCAGGGGGTCCCTGAACGCACTCAGACTGTCCTGTGAACTTGGCGTTCCAGCCAAAGGGATCATTCTGGATGGGGATGTTCATGCATACAAGCAGATCTGAGTCAGTGTTGCTCTCAAAAAGTAGGTGCTGATACCAAGTGACGGATAATCCATCTTTAAAATAATCAACTCTTGTAGCAGATCACTGGTTCCCTATTGTGGTGATTTTGTCCCCGTTCAGGGACATTTGCCAGTGTGTAGAAGCATTTTCAGTGGGAGTGTGCTACTGGCATCTAGTGGGTAGAGACCAGGATGCTGCTAAACATCTTATAATTCGCAGGACAGCCCTCTCCCCTCTCCCTGCCCCTTTCAACAAAGAATTAATTTTCCCAAAATATCAGTGCCCTGGGTGAGACATGCTATGAAGCATTAAATATGGCCACAAATGTTCTGCCACTTATTCCATTAAGAGAGGGCGTCTATTTCCCCATGTGGGGCTTGCCGTGACTCATTAAGTGGAGGAAGTGATGTTCAGGCCCCAGAGCTGAGGTCTCGCGCGGCCTTTGGGTTCTGCCCGTGTTCTCTGAGACCATCTACCAGGTCATCTCAGGGTGCTGCCCTCAGGCCATCCTGCCAGGAAGAAGCCCAAAATGAAAGATTAAGTAGCTAGAAACACCCAGCTGCCGAGCAAGGTCAGCAGACGAACCCCAGCCACCCCACAGCATGGGAAGAGAGAGTGCATAGCTGTTCTACATGACCAAGGTTCGGGCTGTGGTGCCATGCAGCCTCAGGTAACTGCAGCTACTCGATGAGAACTAATGTGGGTCTGGATAGCGTTTACTTTCCCAAGTGTTCTCCACCTGATGGTCCCACAACCCTTTCTAACAGGCCTGCCCCCAGAAAATGCAGCATCTAAACCTATTGCTCCTTTTCCTCCAATGACACAACCCCAAGTACCACTGGGATCTGCTTCCCCCTCTTCCTCTTACTCAGGTATGCTGAGGGGAAGAGAAGAGGCTAGGGGAAATAATAGTATAGATATCAGAGTCCCTGTTAAACGATTATGTGGGGGTTATTTTATTTTTTGCACTCTGCGTGTGGTTCTCTGGGAAACCCAGGAGAGGCTGTGATTCTACTCACCAGCCCTAGGAGACGGGGGTGGGGATTGCATTCCTTAGGACATTAGTCCTCTATAGTTACTCACACCCAGCCAGACGCCAACACCCACCCAACCAGACAGAAGGCAGCACGAGGGCGTTTGGGGCTGAAGAGGAGCGCAGCACAGTCGTCTTCTCTGCTCTGTGGGGCAGGGGTGGCAGCCATGGGAGCTGGTGACGCTGGCTTTCTATCTTCCACCTGACTTCTCCCCACTTCCTGCCTCCCGAGCAGTCAAGCCCTCTAAGCACCTGCCTGCCCCAAAGTGTGGAGCACAAGAACTCAGAGTACAGGGTCGTGCACCCCAAGGTCCAGGCACTGCTCTCTGTTGGGCGAAGCAGGGCTTGTTGGCAGCTGGCTGCCCCGGAATCTGTGGGTAAGGCGCTTGCTTCATCATCAACAGGACTCTCTTCCAGGGGTGGGAGTGCAGTGTGGAATAAGGAAGCCTCGTGGGGTGGATCATCTCATAATAAACTCGTGTGAAACACCCGAAGGAAACAGGATGGACTGTGGTCCGTCGGGAGCGTGGGCCCTCCACGCCCCTTCCGCTGGTGCCCGCCCGCCCACCACCACAGCACACACACAGGCTCCGTGCTCCCACCTGATGGAAGGGACCAGGCAGCCTAGTCTTTACCAGAGAATGCGGAGGAGGGGGCTGGGAAAGGAGGGAGGAGGCTCCCTGATGTGGAGCAGAGACAGGCGAGGGCCCACTGTGGCAGCTGGGCCGCATCTTTGAAGGAATGAGAGCAGCAGGCACACCGCCTCCCAATCTTCATGGCATCTGAATTGCTTTCAGTTTCCTTATGCATCCGAGATTCTCAACCCTGACTGCACATCAGAATTAGCAAACTGAATTGAGCAGTGCATAAATAATAATTCATAATATATCATGATCTAGAGAGTCTGATAAAAACTGTCTGGGGTGGGATCCTGGCACCAGTAGCTCCTAATGTGCAGGTATTTGTCTGTTTGGGGGCAGGAAATTATTTTTTCTTCTATCTGCGGACTGTGGCTCTTGCCTTCTTCAGCCCCTGGACAGCTCACTGTGGGTTCCGCAGTCAGTGTTAGCTCCAGGAGGAACTCAGGAGCGTCAGCGCCCTCTGCTGTCGGCCAGGACACTGCACGCTTCCTAAGGAAAACATTTTATTAGGCAAGGCAGAGCCTTTGAAGAAAAATGAGAAGATACATATATACAGAAAAAAAAGACGTAAACAACCTGCATTCCTCAATGTTAACAACTTATGTATATATTCGCAGAATTTTTGATAAATTTTTTTTCTTCACAAAAATAGACGTAGGCTGTATATGCTGTCTTGTTAACTTTTTAATTCATATTTTATGAATGCATTTTGATGAAAATAAATTTAATATTTTAATTCCTTATACCATTAAATGGTATTTCATATGCAATAGTAATAAAATATATAATATTTACTAAAGTACTTTCCACATGCCAGAAACTGTATGTGAAGTACTTGACATTAATAATCTCATTTTATATTCACAACAACCCTATAAAGTAGGTATTATTAATATTCCATTTTTATAGATAAGGATATTGATGTTATAGAGATTTGGTAATTCCTCTAAGTGGTGGAACCAGAATTAGACATCAACATTTTACTATATATTTCTAGGTATAAAATATGTATTAGATGTATTTGTCATTGTTACCATTTTGTTGTTTCTTTTTTTCAATTAAGTTATATGGAAATATGTTATTTTACCTTTATTTTTTCAACATTAATTTGTATTGGTTTCAGGTGTATAGCATGGTGGTAAGATGATCATATACTTTATAAAGTGTTCCCCCTGATATTTCCAGTATTCACCTGGCACCATTCATAGTTATGAGGAAGGGAGGAGGAGAAGGAGAGAGAGAAACATCAATGTGAGGGAGACAGATCGATTGGTTGCCTCTCATATGCATCTCTGCTCGGGCCAGGGCCTGAGATCTAACCTGCAACACAGGTATATGTCCTGGACTGGGAATCAAAACCGAGATCAGGGCACATTTGTAGAACTTTTTATCATGGAAAGAGGCCTTTTTTTTTTTTTTTCCTGCTTTTTCTCTGTTGAGATGGTGATAGGATTGTTTTTCTTTTAAAATAACACATTGTATGCGGGAAACGTATTTATATGTTTTACGTTGACTGGTAGTAAGTAGAGCGCGGGACACGTATTAATACGTTTTTTATAGACTAGCGGTAGAATGCGGGTAACGTATAAATAAGTAAACTAAAGTTATCGTAATTTTACTGAACGTTGCCATTTGCGCAAAAAATTAGCAAAAATGGCCTGCGCCATGCGCCACCTGTTAGGGCGCGATAAAAACTACCCGCAAACAATGTCTTCAGAAGATTGCAATGATTTTTCTAAAGTTTTTATTTTTTAAATAACCTTTTATTTATTTTTTTAAAATATATTTTATTGATTTTTTACAGAGAGGAAGGGAGAGAGATAGAGAGTCAGAAACATCGATGGGAGAGAAACATCGATCAGCTGCCTCCTGCACATCTCCCACTGGGGATGTGCCCGCAACCCAGGTACATGCCCTTGACCGGAATCGAACCCGGGACCTTTCAGTCCTCAGGCCGATGCTCTATCCACTGAGCCAAACCAGTTATGGCTAAAATAACCTTTTATTCCCTAGATAAACCCATCTAGGTCATGATATAGTATGATTAATTATTATTTATGCATTTCTCAATTCAGTTTGCTAAGATTTGTTTAAGATTTTTAGAAATCTTTTTTCTTTCTCATTACATTGGAATGTCAAGATTATACTAGCTTTTGTTCTCTACAAGAGTTTGTATGAACTTGGAATTAATGAACCTTGTCTTTACCTGTAATGTCAACTGTGCTGAAAGTTTCTTTTTAAGAAGATTCCTGTCTACTGATTACGTTTCATTATTGATTACTAGAGGCCCAGTACACAAAAATTTGTGCACTCGTGGCGGTCCCTCAGCCTGGCCTGTGCCCTCTCGCAGTCTGAGATTCCTTTGGGGATGTCCACCTGCTGGCTTAGGCCCGCTTCCAGGGGGATTGGGCCTAACCTGGCAGTCAGACATCCCTCTGGCAGCCCGGGAGCCCTCGAGGGATTTCCACTTGCCAGTGGGGAGCAGGCCTAAGCTGCAGTCAGACATCCTTAGCGCTGCTGAGGAAGCAGGAGAGGCTCCCACCACCACCACTGTACTGGCAGCCATCAGCCTGGCTTGTGGCTGAGCAGAGCTCCCCCTGTGGGAGCACACTGACCACCAGGAGGCAGATCCTGCATTGAGCATCTGCCCTCTGGTGGTCAGTGTGTGTCAGTGACCAGTCATTCCCAGTCATTCTGCTGTCAGGGTCAATTTGCATATTACTCTTTTATTATATAGGATGAGGATATTCAGATTTTCTATTTCTATTTCTTCTATTTCTATTAACCTTCCTTTATTCTACTTTATTCTACTTCCTTTGGGATTAATTTGCTGGGGATTCTTTTATTTTGTTTCTTATGTTGGATGCTTAGTGCCTTAATTTTTAGCCCTTTCCTTTTAAATGAAAGGTTATAAATTTCCATGTTAGTTTCACAGCATTTCACTATTTTGGACACAGTATTTTTGGTTCTCCTTTGACCTGTGAATTATCTAGAAGTTTTAAAATTTTCCAAACATGAACTAATGAACAAAATGAACGGGAGAACAAAAGAGAACAAGAGACATGGAAGCATAGAACAGAATGTGGTATCTCAGAGGGAAGGTGGGGGAGTGTGGGTGAGTGGGAAGTGATCAACCAAAGAGCTTGTATGCATATGTGCATAATCCATGGACATAGGGTGGTGAAGGCCTGGGGTGGGGACATGGGAGTTTGGGCTAGAAGGGTCAATGGGGAGAAAAACGGGATATGTGTAATAATTTCAACAATAAAGATTTTTTTTAATAAAATAAAAATTTCCAAACATGGAGTTGTTTTACTTTTCTTTTTTACTCTTAACTTAATTGTATTTTGGTCAGAAAATATGGGTTCTGTGATAGCAGGCTTTTGTTTCTGTTGAGGTAGTTATGGCCTCTGGGTGATCAATTTTTGAGAATGTTCCCATGTGTTTGGAAAAAATGTGCATTCTTTAATTGTCGCATACAATATTGCAGGTATCTAGCCTTGTTAGTTATGCTTTTTAAACCTTCTGTCATTATTCAGTTTTGTCTGCTGGAACTATTAATTTCTAAGAGGGTGTGTTCAAATCTACATGTATTTGTTTTCTCCCTGCAGTTCTATCTTTTTTTAATTAAATTATGCTGTTACAATTTTGACATTTCATATCTTCCTGATGAATTGAACTTCTTATCAGTTGGAAGTGAACTTTTACCACTAGTAATGCTTTTTGCTTGAAGTCTTTTATAGATATTCACTAGCTATGTCAACACTCTTCTGGTATATTTAATTAAAATGTATATTTTTGGTTGATCATCATTTGGTATATCTTTTTCTATTATCTGTCAATCTTTGCATTCTTATGTTTTTGTTATAAACAATGTATGGCCAGAATTTTTAGAATCTACTAGTTGCATTGTTTTTTAGTATTTATTTTAGGGAGGGTTTTGGCTCATGAATCTGGGAAACCATCAGTTTAGATTTATTTTGGCTTTTATTTTGTCTTTATCCTTGAAAAATGTTCTCTCTGCCCGTAGAATTCCAGATGGTCAGTTTTTCCCACTCCAAAGCTATCACTTCACACTCTCTGGCTTCCATTGCTGTGCTTGAGAAGTCAGAATTCTTCTAATAGCCAGTTCTTCGTGGGTCTTAGTTTTATGTTTCCTCTCTGGCTTCTCTAATGTCTTCTCTTTTTGCTATTCTGAAGTGTCTAGATGTTTTTTTGTTTGTTTGTTTGTTTAATTAATTATCTTGTTTTTTACTGGATATCCTGGATCTGATATTCTCTCCCCAAAGAAACTGACAAATATAGTTGATTGTTGCTGAGTTACATAGGCTTCTGAGTCAGCATTTTTTAAATTGGAATTAGGTCTACATAATGCAAACTTGTTTTGACACAGCTGCCATTTCAGATTTGAATGACAGAGTGTTGTAGGGAGGAAGCAGCACGCACTTTAAAGCTGTTTACAGGGACAGAGCTGACACCCCTGCCAAGTCACTTCAAAACTCCCACTTGGCTTGAAGGGAAGATGGTCCTTAGGCTCCCCAGCTTCATTTCCTTCTCTTTCTTCCCCTCCCTCTCTCCTCTTGCTAGCTGACAAAACTCTATCTAGATCTTAAGCTTAAATTCCAAAGGAGTTCAAACCCTTAGGAATGGAAAAGAGTTCTGGTCCAAGATGCTTAGGCCCTCCAATATCAGACCTTTCTGAGAGGGGTGGGGGTAGGGGTGTGGAGAGAACGTGCCTTTTCAGTAGAAATGAGGCTGCTTTGGACTGTTTCCTAGGCGGTAGAATAAGTAATCCATTTGATGTCCGCATAATAAGGTGTGTCCTTCTATTTTCACTCCTCTCAGACATGAATTATTGAAGACTCTTATTGTTCCTCTGTAAGCCCTGTACATAATAGAGAACTCATCTTGAAAAAAAGGAAAAAGGAAAACTGGAAATAGCAAAAAATAATGCATCTCAAGCTTGTGAATCCTGCCAAGTTAAATCATTTCTTGTGCTTTTGTACAAAAAAAAAAATGTTTACTTTCCCCATTTTATTTCCACCCTGTGCACAAGGTAATTAAAACGAGGTGCTTTCAGAGACACCTGTAGGGAGAGGCATGAGAATGTCTGATCATTTTTAATGCGTTTGCCTCTGCCTTTTCTTTCTGACATTCTGCGTGAAACATTAGCAGAGGACGCCTTCGTTAAACAGTCAGTGCTGCTTCTGCCTTAGCAAGTGTTTGTCCCTCCAACAGGGAAAGTGCACAGGAGGGAACCAAACTCTGTGAACCACAGACTGCTCCTTGCAAAAGGCAGCCTCTTGGTTTCTTCTGAGCAGTTAGCCACCTGCTGCGTCTCCACTTTGAACAATTGCTACGAGAGGAGAGCATCTCTGAATAATTGTTTTAATGGACGGTGAGACAGTATATTTTGGACTAGAAACAATCTTCAAGATTTTGAAAACTCATTTGTTCAATACTTGATAATAATTCACTGTGAGAGGAAAAGTAGGCTATATCATAAGCCTTATATTGCCTTTTCCAAAATCTGTTTCTTTGCTCTTACATATGTAATGGAACTCTAGATTTTTGCACCTATTTTTGCATTCACTTTGTAATTTTCCCCTTCTAGAATTAAAAAAATCTCAGGGACTGTTGGTTTTCCTGTGAGTGCCATCTGCTGGTCTGCATATCCTCACGGGTTTTAAGCTTCAATACCCTATGGAAAACTTAGAACAAATTTTTCAAGCAATAAAAAATCTTCACTCAGAAATTTTGTTTAAATATTATTTCACAGGCACCTGATATTTGTCATATTTTAATTCACAGATCCTTTTACCCCCAAAGCTATAATTACCATGCCTTCAAGTCATTCATACGTATATTCATATTTATATAATTTTACTTTATACTGTATGTTATTATAATGTATGACTTTTCTATTTTCCCTGAAAGTTAAGAAATCTTGGAATGATAACATTCATGTTTTATTACATAATCTCTAAGAAGCAAGTTTCAAAGCTACAAGAGAAAAAATTGATTATTTTAACATTTTATATGTGGATTAAATGAACTCTTGCCAACCTCTGAAAATAATATTTACATTTGTCTCAAACACTTTAAGTGGGTAAATTGTGGATACTTTCTTACAAGTATCTAGTTATATAGATATTAAATCTAGTATAGATATATTAGTCATATCTAGTTATCAGTAATTTTTTTCTTCTAGTTGTCTGTAGTTTATGATTAATGCCTTTTAATATTGCAAATGTTCATTAATTGTATTTATTGTATTGTTTCAAATAGATTTCTACCCATGGTCTGTAGTCTAGATGGCTTTCAGACAAAGAGGCATCTCCCTACGTTTGTTTGTGCATCCAGCACTGAACGACACCCAGTGGCTGGCTGCTGTGCTCCCGCATGCTCGCAATCTCAGTGGCTAGCAGAGCATCAGGGCCCATCAGACTAGATCAGCCTCCTCCCGTCACTCTAGCAGCCCTCAAGGAGCAACATGCCTTTTTATGGAGAAAATGACACTTGCTTCTGTCTCAACCATTCTTCTATTTTAAAGTATTCAAATAAAAGCCAATATTATAAAGCTTGAAATGGGGCAAAAAAAAATGTGACACATGATCAAAAAAATAGAAAAAAGTCAGTAGAAGCAGACCCAGGTGGCCCAGATATTGAAATGGCCAGATAAGGGCTTTAAAACAACTCTGATAAAAGTGCAAAGAATAAAGACACGAGGCGCTGCACAAAAACACTGAACTCGATTTGCTTCTCACAGGGTTAGCTATTCTTCCACTTCACACGGGGCTAGGTGTGAGCAAATAAAAAAACATATTACAGATAATGAGAGTCGGGTTTCTCGCTGTCAGAGGAAAAAGTTACAAATGAGGAAAGGAAGAAGGCAAGAGTGAACCCTGAGGAGGCGTTTGATTAGAATGGGAGACAGGGGTATGGTGTGTGTGTGTGTGTGTGTGTGTGTGTGTGTGTGTGTGTGTGTGTGTGTATTTGACAGACAGATTTGGAAATTAACAGAGAGAGGCATGTATGCTTGGGTTAGTATATATACATCTATTTCCACACTCTCCACTGAGAGGACTGGAAGCAATGGCGCCGCAGCAGCAGTGAGCACGCTCAGAGCCCAGAGCTTGGTTTTTCAATTCTTCTCCAATAAAAGGGAGCAGTGTTTCTTGCAAAACAGATTGACTCTAGAGATGGGGCAGGGGAATACCCGATAAAACTGGAGCATCTTATGAAAAGAAGTACTCAAAAGAGGGTGGCGGTATGTCCAAAGGCATAGGCACCAACATGGAAAAGCTCCTGGTGGCCAAAGCTGGAACAAGTTGAGCAAATAAATAAATAAATAAATAATGATAGTATTAGATCCCCATCGAACAAAATAAATATTCATGAGTCCATACTGGCATAATAAGTAATTGAATAAATAAATGGGGGAGGAGAGACAGCTCTTTCTTACAGAATTCCAATTAATTAATGTAGGGGAAAAAATAAGAGAAATGGAAAATTATCCTCAGAACACCACAGTTGGAATTGTTGCAGGCAAGCTCCACCAATGGTTGCTAAAATTAGTGCATAAGTGTTTGAGGAAAAATAGGATATTTGCATAGTCTCAATGTTTCTCCCCAAGGAATTTGTTAACTACCAAGAGAAAAATAAATAACTTCACAGTGGAGAAACCCAGAAGACACCACCTTTACCAAGTTATAATTATGATTATAGCCACGGTTGGGAAGTAGTGGGCTAGCCCAGTGGTCGGCAAACTCATTAATCAACAGAGCCATATATCAACAGTACAACGATTGAAATTTCTCTTGAGAGCCAAAGTTTTTAAACTTAAACTATACAGGTAGGTACATTGTTATTAACTTAATTAGGGTACTCCTAAGGCTTAGGAAGAGCCACACTCAAGGGGCCAAAGAGCCGCATGTGGCTCGCGAGCCGCAGTTTGCTGACCACTGGGATAGCCTATTCAAATTAGCATTACAATATAAAGAACCTATATCGATGTGTCGGGGGTCCCTAAGGCCACCCCTATGTTAGGAGAGTCACTAGAAAGACACAGGAGTATCAGCGTATAGCTTCACTGAGGGCTGATGACTTGCAGTAAAGAGATACGGCCTGATCATGAAAGAAAAGACAGCTCCCACCGTCTCCCTCCTCTGAGGGGGCGCCCTTGAACTTGCTCCTTTCTCCAGCAACAAGCCTGTGGTGTTTCTGCCCAGGGAGGTTAGAGAATGCAAAGTGCTCATTAGAATGTCCAAGGTTTTTATTGGGAGCTGGTCCCATAGGCACCCTCTGCTTAATACAACCCAAAATCCACACTCCCAGAAGGAAAGCAGGTGACTCACACAAAATCACATTATTTGTACAAGCAGCTGAGGCCTAGGGAGCCAGCACTCTTGTCTGTGAGGAAGTTTTATATCATTGTCAGGAGCTGTTTACCAGTCATGTGCCCAGGCCAAGGGCCAACCTTGCAAGCAAGCCTTCCTGAGGACAGTGGCCTGGGCCTGCACATATAGCAACCCACCCAGGGCTTCAGCTCCCTGAGCACTAGGGGAGGCCCACCACGGTGCTATGTGGACGAAAGGGGCCACACGCTAACCTGACAGGCTCAGGGAAGGTCTGCATGGCCGTCCTGCAAACTCAGAGACCGAAAGTAACCACAAAGGATGGTCTAAAATTAAACTTTAACTAGAAGCAGTTATGGTGGTAGTTACATCCTAGGCCGGTATCTTCACTGACAAGGTCAACGTTTACCTTAACTGAGCCTATCTGTCTTTTTGCATCTGTGATAACACACCCTTTGAAATGTCTGGGTAACTTGTAACTTCTCTTTCTTTTACTGGACCCTTTGGGGCACAACCTCATGTGCTGGGCTCCAGGACAGATACCACAAATTCTTTCATTATCATGTTAAGTGTTCCTGCACCCACCTAAGTATGTGTCTATCATTTTACTTTTTATCCAATCCCAGGGGTTTCCCCACTTTGCTTTCTCCCACCTCTCTAGTCTATTATCAATGGATTTCATGTAACCCACCTACGTCCCTTTCCTTTGATTGCAATGTATAAATACAGATGTAACCCGCCAATCTCCGGAGCATTATCTCAACTCGTTGAGGTTCTGCTTCCCAGCATATGTCGACAGTTTGGCTCAAATAAACACAAAAATTCTTTACAGGTTTCAATGGTTTTTTACTTTAACAGCTAGATGCTTACACACATAATCTCGTGTATTCCTTGTGACAACTCGCAAGCTCAGTTTTGTCTTCACTTTACAGCTGAGAGAACTTGAAGCTTAGAGAATTCTTACCCCAAGAGATAATTTACCACAGCATCACGCAGCCAGGAAATAGCTGTCATCAAACTCCCAGTTCAGTTGTGACACATTCTCTTCTGAATCTTCTTTTTCTCTCATTGGAATTAAAAACAAGTAATAGCTCTCTCTCTCTCTCTCTCTCTCTCTCTCTCTCTTTCTCTCTCTCTCTCTCTCTCTCTCTTTGCCATAGATCATTTTTAATGTATGTATTTTATTATTTTACTTTTTCCATCGCCATTTATCCTCCTGTACCCTCTTCCACCTCCACGCATTCCCCTCTACCATAGAACTTTTTTGAGGATAGATAATAATGCCTCTAAAAGTACCTAGAAAGAAATTATATAAATTCTATGTTTTTCCATGGCTATCACCAACAAAGGTAATTTTAACAAAAAGAAGGGTCTCGACTATATCAATAAATGTGGCATTTGAAAAATCACCTCTAGGGTTTTTCTCAATCTCTTGCCACAATACAATAAATAGTATATGAAAATATCACTTTCCCAAATTCTTTCAGTTGGCCTATTTGCCTTTCTTTTCTTTTCCTTTTCCTTTCTTTTTTTAAGACACGTGGGCTTTTGCTTTTCATATATTTCTGACTTTTTCCCTTCTTGGCTCCTCCTGTCCTTGGACCATGTGAAGTGTTTTTGTAAGTGGTCACACTATGCACCAATCAAAGCTGCTGACACCTCACCAAACTATTCCAAAACCTGTACCTCCAAAGCTTCCCTGGGAGCTCTAGTTCAATAAGCATTACGTTCAATTTCACTACCTCTCCTACATGTCTTTCAGCAACTGGATCCAAAAGGTGAAAGAGAGGCGCTCTGCTCTGACCAGGAACAAAGCTGCCTTGCTGTGCCCTAGAGAACACCCTGGGCGTCAGGGGGGGCCAAGGGCAGGCCAGCCCGACTGACCCCGCTGGGGGGCTGCCTGTGCAAACTGCTAAGAGAAGTGGCCCTTGTCATCTCTCTTGGTGGATGAAATGGTCTCTCATGGTCAAGCTCTGGCTGTTGCCAAGTTTATGCTGATTGAAGCAAAGATCCTGATCTAGAACTTTAAATAAAACACAGCCTTAAGGAAATAAAGAATCTAAGTTTCTAGAACAGGAGTAGGCATATGTTAGGCAAAAACCCAGTAGTAAATATTAAAGGATTTGGGGGCCATATGGTGTCTGTCTCAATGACTCAGTTCTGCCTTGCGGCGCACAAGGAGCCTCTGGCAATGTATAAACAAATGGGCGTGGCTGTGTTCTAATAACATGTATTTATAGAAACAGGACACAGGTTGGAGTTGGTTTGCAGGCTGTCATTTAGCAACCTCTTGTCCGAAAACATTAGCACAATTTGCTATATTTTTCCCTCGAATTAAGAGACTCAGGAAACTTTAACTCTTTTATTCATAATGTACCTTATTATTCCTACCTAGAGCACAAGTATAGTCCTCATACTCCAAAGCTAGAATTTACAGATGTGAAGCGCATATATATTTGACTTTCTTTAGAATAGTTACCAGTACTAACCATTCTTAAATATAGAAATGCAGACAGAGCTGGTGTGTGTTAATCAATAGCACATGAGCCATCGTAGTTGGCCCACTGCCACAATCTATTTGAAGAACAGCTGGGATCTGACTGATTTTGCAAAATATACTAAGTTACCATGATAAAAGAACTATATCCAGGTGCCTGTATATGATAATACATCTACAAAGAAGCTAGGTTACAGAATCCATAGCAATAGGATGGTCCAACCACACAGATACTCCTGGGAAACAAAAATTACAAATACAAGTACATCTAAGCAAGCCTTTAAGTTCACAGCAGCTTTGTTCTAAATGCACTCTGAATTTCAAAATGTAGCTTTGTTTATCCAGTGACTGATTTGCACAAAATAACCCTATGAAGGCCAAATTTGAATTTTAGTGATAGGTATCCTGACCATTCTCTCTCTGCATTGAAAGGATGGCCAGTTGTGTCTAATAGTAATTACAACCAGTAGATGGCATCTAATAGCTGGAAGAATATTTTATACCTATTTTTAACATCAGACATGCTGATTGATGGGAGTTCACCCTCTGATGTTATTTATATTAGATCTGTTAAATGTTTAGCCCTACTCATCACAGTTGAATTTTTAAATTCCCATTGAATAAATGCATATAAAGGGCTATAAAGACCCTCAATTGTGCCCCAATTTGAACCTGAGGGTTCTACTGCACTTCCACATAACAGGCAGGCTAAATGTTCTGAAATTTTTTAATTGATATATTTAAAGATATTAAACATTGAACATTGGCATTTCCAATAGAGTTAGTTCCTTATGATTGAATAAAGCCAAGTTGCTAATTTCATCAGGATCAAAAGATGAAATGAATGTAACACCCCCCAGCCGGTGTGACTCAGTGGTTGAGTATTGATCTATGAACCAGGAGGTCACAGTTTGATTCCCAGTCAGGATACATGCCTGGGTTGCGAGCTCAATCCCGGAGTAGGGTGTACAGGAGGCAGCCTATCAATGATTCTCTCTCATCATTGATGTTTCTATCTCTCCCTCTCCTTTCCTCTCTGAAATAAATAAATATATATTTTTTAAATGAATGTAACCCTCAAAGTGGATAAATTCCATGGGAGTCAATTGAGTTTAAAAGTTTCCCAAATAATTAAATTACTGACTAGGATAGACCAGAAGGCAAAAACCAATAGATTAAATTCTGTCCCTTAAAGTTTAATTTGCTTTTTAGCCAATTATATGTACTATTTGCAATGGCAACAAACTAGTCATTAAAAACCCATCCATTTTCTTATGCAACCTCAACAGAATTTCAATGGATTTTTACCAAATATAGATAATAACACTTTTTTAAAGAAGACAGAATTTGCAAGTCTCAATGCTTTATTTTCCCTGCAGTGCTTATCAAAGTCAATATCTTAGATTATAAATAATTTGGGGTAAAAAATAAACAGAATGTTTCTTTTGATACATTTTCTACATTTGATCTACATATTTTGGTGTTTAAGTTAGATCGATTGCATAAATAAAATAGCATTCCTGGAAATGTGAAGGACAGGGGTCTGTAGGGGAAAAAGAGTAATCTAATCAGAGACTTGTTTCTAACTTTAATCATGAGCCATAAAAACAGCCAAATCCCAGGTCATGCTGCAGTAAAGGTTATATCCACACTTCATACAATATTTATAGTGTAAACAAAAGAAGCCCTATAGTCCAACCCTAATATGACATTAATCTTCCTGCTCTCTTTATCCCTTATCCCACCCTCCCACTAACCTTCTCACCCCTCCCCTCAGCTAAATGTGTACCCTGGAGCCATGCTGATAATGCAGATAACTAACAATAGAATACTGATGTAACAAGAAATCCAGACCACAGATCAAACAAAGAATCATAGTGGATCCCAGGAAGTGCCTTTAAGGAGAAGAACCAACCATCCCAGTTTGTCCCAAACTGAAGGGTTTCCAGGATATAGTCCTGGACAAACATGGACAAGTTGATGAACCCATGGCTTTAAGAAGGCTTCATTAAAAAATATTTATTACATTCTAGTCATATAAGAAATTATCATGGGCCAGGCATGACATGGAGCTCTGCTACTTAGAGCCAGCTGCTACTGAGACAAAAGTCAGGGTTTCATACCCACAAGAGCCGGAGAGCTTTTTCTATGATCCCAATCATCTAGGCTCACAGGTTTAGGGAGGGTGGGACAGGGCTTCAGAGAGTTAATAATTCCAGAAACTTGATACTATTCAGAACAGCTTCTCGAAGCATAGCTCCTACTGGGACTCTTTTCCTATGGTACTGCCCATTCTGTAATTCTCAAAAGAATAAATCAAAGCAGCTGAAAGGAGCTCAGTCATAATGATTCAATCAACGTGATTATCATTCCTGTGCACAAGCTGCTCTGCATAGCTCGAGGATTGTCAGGTGGGAAGTGAAGTTTTGCTGCCTGTGACGTCTACATCGTTCCATGAAAAGCTCTCCCCTCCACTCTGGGTAAACAAGTCATTTACAAATGGTTACTGAAATGGGGTTCAGGGCTGTGTGATCACCCCTATTCCAAACAGGTAGGCAAAGGCAACATGATTAGCAATTGAATAGTCAAAGGTATTGAAAGGGCCCTTTGATTATTGTTCCCTGAAAAGTCAAAATTTGTATTGCTCTACTTCAGGGGTCCTCAAACTTTTAAAGCAGGGGGCCAGTTCACCGTCCCTCAGACTGTTGGAGGGGACTATAGTTTAAAAAAAAAACTATGAATAAATTCCTATGCACACTGCACATATCTTATTTTGAAGTAAAAAAACAAAATGTGAACAAATACAATATTTGTATTTGCATGTGGCCCATGGGCCGTAGTTTGAGAACCCCTGCTCTACTTAGTATCAATACTGTCGCATAGAATGAATTTGTTATAACACATCCCCTCTGATAAGATGTCTCCTCACCTTATCATTTGGAAAAAGCAGAAGATTATCCCCTTAAGTCCATGTCACATGCTAGGTACCCCATTTATGCATTCCTGCCTTATACTTCCTCACCTACCATCACCATCCACCTTCCCCAAGATCGGCACCAATTCAGGGACCTCTGCTCACAGGAGTCCTGCTGCTTCTCAGCAGCCTCTTCTTCAGATGGCACCTTTGGGCATCTCTGTGCTTTTCTTGGGAAACTGGATCGGGGGAGAACACAGCCTGCACTGCTGTGTGCACACCTGGATGCAGAGGCCACTGCCTGGAGCAGCAGCAGACTGGTTGCAGAGGCAGCAGTTTCATGGAACCCAGAAACAGGTTCTGCAGCTGTATATGCAAACGCATGGGATGGGATGGGTGCAGTAGAATGGGCTTCTAGATTCAAAACCAGAAATTCTACCCCAGAGACCAGCATTGTTTAAAAAAAAAAAAAAAAAAAAAAAAAGTAGATAGAAAAAGGCACAACAAAAATTTTTTCTTAGAAAAAATACCTTCCTCCTAACCAATATGAAATTTCTACCTGCAGCAGGTCAATGGTGGCTTCTTAGAGAGCCCCAAGTAGCTCTCTAAGAACATTATCCTGTAAGTCCTCCTGTTCTGATTTTATGTTAAAAATGTAGCCACCTTAAGCACATTTTCCATTGGTACCTGCCTGGTCTCTGGCCAGCTCCTCCAGCTCATTCTGATGAGACAATTGTGCTCATGTATTCTTAGGAAGTTGAAGTCAATTTCTTGCATTGAGTAGGCTACCTTTGTCAGGAAGCTTCCAGAATTAAAACTAACCTCAACAGAACATTCACAAAGGCAAAGAAATTATTTCACACTAGAGGCCCAGTGCACGAAATTTGAGCACTCAGGGGAGGGGGGTCCCTCAGCCCGGCCTGCGCCCTCTCGAAGTCTGGGAGCCCTCAGGGGATGTCCAACTGCCAGCTTAGGCCAAAGCCGACAGTCAGACATCCTACTGCTGCCATGGTGGTGAGAGAGGCTCCCACCACTGCCACTGTGCTCACCAGCCATGAGCCCAGCTCAGGGCTTCTGGCTGAGTGGTGCTCCCCCTGTGGAAGCGCACTGACCACCAAGGCGCAGCTCCTGTGTTGAGCATCTGCCCCCTGGTGGTCAGTGCGTGTCATAGCGACCGGTCATTCCACCATTCAGTCGATTTGCACATTAGCCTTTTATTATATAGAATGACACTACAGTGTGTCCATAAGGAAAATATACTATTCCTATTCAAGACCCAGTCCTCTCTCAATTCCCCCATCATTTTGTTCCTATGTTGAAGGCCACAATACTCTAGTAATACTTTCATTATGGCATTTTTCATGTTGTAGCTGATCTACCTACAAGTCCAACTCTTTTCTCCTTTCTAAACCCTTTTATTCCCCACAGTGTATGCATCCTCCAGCAGAGGGACTTCTCTTAGTAGTCTTTGCAACTAGTGCAGTACATAACACAGAGCCGGTGCCCCACATACTCCTTAAAAACAGCAGCCTTTAGCTCCCACCCACATCAGGTTCCTCGCTTCTCCTCAGGACATAGAAGACCATGAATCCCAGACCACTTGGACTCCGGGCCCACACACAGTTCTTCCCACTGGGATGAGAGCAGAAGTGATGAGTGTCGCTTCCAGATTGACACTTAGAATGTGCCAACGTCGTGACAAATGCTCCGCATCCCCATGGCTGCATCTCCACGTTTCTGGGGCGAGCTGTCAGTTGATCACTTGGGAACTGATTGAAAAATCATTTGTGGTGTAAGCCACTGAGCTTTGAGAGGTTTTGTTACAGAAGCCTGTCCTACTCTATCCTGACTAACACACAATGATGACAAGTATTTTAATTTCATTAGATTCAGACATCAGATTGGAAGCATTACAATGTCATAGAAAAACACTCCATTAGGAGTCAGAAACTAAGATGTGTAATGCATATGCACTTGTGTTTTATTTGTGTGTGTTTTTAATATATTTTTATTGATTTCAGAGAGGAAGGGAGAGGGAGAGGGAGAGGGAGAGGGAGAGGGAGTTAGAAACATCAACGATGAGAGAGAATCATTGATCAGCTGCCTCCTGAATGCCCCCCACTGGGGATTGAGATTGCAACCCTGAGCATGTGCCCTGACCCAGAATTGAACTGTGACCTCCTGGTTCATAGGCTGATGCTCAACCACTGAGCAACACCACCCAGGCTGCACTTGTGTTTTAACCACTGACAAACTCTTGGAGATTGTACTCCCTTGGGGGTAGAACTAGGAGGCTGAGCCAGAATGATTTGAAGGCCTATATACAATGATTCCACAGATTTGAAAAAAGTGATGATAATGACTGCTGGGTCAAATGCTCAAATTTAAGAGATTATTGCTGCATGGGCTATAGGTTAGAAAAGGTCATTGGTTACTACAAATCTCCAGTGGAATCTCATTTATACTTCAGCCAAGGGTTTTATTGGTCCTTAATAAGAACACCTCTGTTTAAGAGCCACTTTCAGAAGACAGTGATTTCTATAGAACTGTGTCTGTTACCTGAATTATCTGGTGATTAAAGACAGATTGTGTCTGAGACACCAAACTTCCCAGGCAAATTGGCATTGTAGAAACAGGAGCTCCTGTTTAGGGTTAGCCTGCATAGAACAGACCATCACAAGGGACACATCAGCTATCTAGAAGAATGAGATTGTGGATTTAACTCAACGGGCAGGTCTAACTTGGCAGCTTTTCATTTAGGCAGGTGGCTGTGAAGCGATGCAGGCAAACCTGTGAGCTCTCAGCTGATGAAGGCTCATTAAATGCAATTGAGCTCTGATGATTGTGGTGTTTACACCAGGGGCAGCTGACATTAGGAACCCTCTTTCACTAGGAATGTGCTCACTGCAGTGTTACACCAAGTAAGAGAGCCAGAAACTCACTCTCTGCTGACCTGGCTCTCATGGGAGCAGTACTCATCACCCAGGAAACATGACCAGGTGCTGAGCTGTTGCAATGTTTCTCCACTTGTTCTTTAGAAGGCAGCAATGAAAATCAATGGAGTGATCCTCTACTGGCCTGGTGCGGATGTGGATGTGGATGTGGCCCGCTGCCATGCTGAAAATGGGACAATCTCACCACTTACCCGGTGGTTCCCAGCCTGGGCTGCTCACCTCAGACACCCTGAGGCCCCAACCAGAGTGCTGCACTGAGCAGGCCGGGTGGGGCCTGGGCCTCTGTATTTCTGTCAATAGCCCAGGGTTGAACCACTGGCTGATAACAGGGATTTGCCCTAAGGTAAGTTAGAGTGCCCTGTCCTGTTGCCCTGCTCCGAGTGACCCTTGGGTAAGCTATGAACAAGCCAGATAGAGGCTGTGAGCACTGAAGCTCTATTCTGTTTTTATTTTATTTTATTTTATTTTTAATTAATTAAATCTTTATTGTTCAGATTATTACATTTGTTCCTCTTTTTTTCCCCCCATCACTCCCCTCCACCCAGTTCCCACCCCACCATCCGCCCTCACTCCCCACCCACTGTCCTCATCCATAGGTGCATGATTTTTGTCCAGTCTCTTCCGGCATCCCCCTCACCTCTTTCCCCCCCAAGAATAGTCAGCCCATTCCCTTTCTATGTCCCTGATTCTATTATAATCACCAGTTCATTCTGTTCATCAGATTATTCACTTGATTTTCAGATTCACCTGCTGATAGATGTGTATTTGTTGTTCATAATTTGTATCTTTACCTTTTTCTTCTTCTTCCTCTTCTTAAAGGATACCTTTCAGCATTTCATATAATACTCGTTTGGTGGTGATGAACTCCTTTAGCTTTTTCTTATCTGTGAAGCTCTTTATCTGACCCTCAATTCTGAATGATAGCTTTGCTGGATAAAGTAATCTTGGTTGTAGATTCTTGGCATTCATCACTTTGAATATTTCTTGCCACTCCCTTCTGGCCTGCAAAGTTTCTGTTGAGAAATCAGCTGGCAGTCGTATGGGTACTCCCTTGTAGGTAACTGACTGTCTTTCTCTTGCTGCTTTTAAGATTCTCTCTTTGTCTTTTGCTCTTGGCATTTTAATTATGATGTGTCTTGGTGTGGTCCTCTTTGGATTCCTTTTGTTTGGGGTTCTCTGCGCTTCCTGGACTTGTAAGTCTCTTTCTTTCACCAGGTAGGGAAATTTTTCTGTCATTATTTCTTCAAATAGGTTTTCAATATCTTGCTCTCTCTCTTCTTCTGGCATCCCTATAATTCGGATGTTGGTGCGCTTGAAGCTGTCCCAGAGGCTCCTTACACTATCTTCGTATTTTTGGATTCTTTTTTCATTTTGCTTTTCTGGTTGGGTGTTTTTTGCTTCTTCGTATTTCAAATCGTTGACTTGATTCTTGCAATCCTCTAGTCTGCTGTTGGGAGTCTGTATAATATTCTTTATTTCAGTCAGTGTATGCTTAATTTCTAGTTGGTCCTTTATCACAACCTCGAGAGTCTCATTAGATTTCTTGAAATCTATTCTGTTTTTAAAGGAGGCACCTTCCATAGCAGTTTCCATTCTCAGAGCCTTCGGGGGCGGCTTATGCAGGGTCACCTGCAGCTCTGTGTACAGTAGTCCCTTGGCATCCTCCACACAGGCAACAGCTCTTGGAGAGGCCAAGGAGCTGGGTCCCACATGCCTTACAGTCTTGGGCGCTGAGGAATGCAGGCGCAGAGCCCAAGGCACACCCCAGTTTATCTGGCTGCTGTCTGACCATCAACAAGGGCTAGGGAATTTGTGAGTTAATTGGGTCATCTGTGGTTGGAAAAAAATATTTTTTTTTGAGGAATCTTTATTTTACTGCCTAACAATTTCAAAAAGACTTTTCACATTATTCCATTACTTTGATAATGAGGTTTTCCTCTGGGCCTTTTGATTATGGGTACATCTTGGGGCTTAGGGGAAAGAACAGAGCTATGCCTATGGTCTGGATGGAGTCCCCAAACCTTAGCCACCTCCCCTTGCAGGCTGGGCACATTCCCATCACTCTGCACTTTCCTGGGGAGGTGAGTGTGGCTCTGTTCCCCCAGCTGAAAGATGTTAATGTCATAATCATCAAATTCATGCAGTGGGCACTCGCTGCGAATTAGGAGCCTGTTGAGCCTTTTAGACATATTCAAATTTAATTTTCACAACAACTGTTATGACTGGGGAAGAGAATGAGGCTCAGAGAGTTTAAGGAGTTTGCTCTAGGATGCTAGCAAGTGGTGGGGATGAATTCACGCCCATATCCCGCTGACCATATCCATTCAACCCCTGGGCATTCAGATACAAGCCTTGGCACTCTACAAATAAAGCAGTAGTGGAGCACACACTGTAAACACAGTTCCACAATATGTGAGACTATTACCCATCCCATTCCCAAATGGGGAAGAGCAGCAGCCAGGCCCTGAGGACGGGGGACTCAGGATGGGGTATCGCTGGTTGGCTCTTTCCAGTTGCTCTTGCCAGTAAGGCCATTCCTGGGATTGCTTGTTCCCATTTGTGACAGTCGGGCATTTCTTAATAATATGGGGCAGGTATGAGGTAAAAACTTCACTGTGAGGTTTCTCACAAATGAGATGACTTTGAAGACACCAGACACCAATGTGTCAACTTTATTTATTTTTCAATCCTCACCCGAGGATGTCTATTGATTTTTTTAGAGAGAGGAAGGAAGGGAGATAGAAACATTGATTGGTTGTCTTCCATACAGGCCTGGACTGGGGATCAAACCCAAAATCTTGGTCTGTGCCCTGACTGGGGATCGAACCCTCAACCCTTAGGTGCATGGGGCAATTCCTCAACTGAGCCATACTGGCCAGAGTACCAACATGTCAACTTTAAAAAGAAAATTCAAATTAAAAAAAATACTAGAGTCTAAGCCTTAGACACACCTGATCATTTGGGGTAAAGTTGGAACAGGAGTTTTAGGGGTAAAATAGGACAGGTTTAGGAAATTTTGGAAACAAAGGGGACCATGGAGGAAGCACAGGGCTGCAGAGCAGCAGAAGGTATATTTCCATAGAATAGGGGAAGCTGAAAAGCTGCAACAGGTACATTTTCACAGAATGAGGGAGCTAGGAACAGCCAAAGGTCTATATTTACAAATAAAAAGAAGGAAGCCCTTCATCCAGAAGGAGAAGAAGAAAGCCCAAAGGGAACAGGAAAACAATAAGGAAGTGGGGGGAGGGGAAGAACCTGACATGTCCCATGTAAGGTTCAACCTTTGAGCCCAGGAGTTACTATAGTAACCAGTCTAAGGAAATACTAATGACCAATCAGAGGGGATATCAAGGCACCAGGATCTGCATCCTTTATAAGCCATAGGGAAAAAAAACTCAGTGGGACCCTTTCCCTTCCCTACGTGGGAGTCTGTACTTGTTCTTCAGTAAATTTCCACCTTTGCAATACCACTTTTCTGTCTGTGGATTCATTCTTAAATTCCAGCAGACAAAGAATCCAGGCAGGTTCCAGTCCAAAAATTCCGTTTCAAGGTGATTAAGAACCTGGTTCAACAAGCCCTCCTGCAGCATCTGGAAGCTGGTCCCTCCTGGCCTGCTGGCTGCTCAGCATAACCACTCCCTAGAATGCCCATGTGAGGCTCAGTGTTGAAATGTGGAAATATTATAACTCTCTATAAAAGTTATCCTATTATGCAGTTGTAATCTCTTGAGTTGGGAAGCCAAATATTAGAAGAATATTTTTTCTAGGAAGAAACAATATACACACAACAAAAGAGGAAAATGTGAGGGTTAACTTATGGGGAGAGATGCTAAAGAGAGGCCAAGAGAAATGATCTTTCATTATTTTGGATGCAAAACCTCTAGGTAGCATCTCTTGCCCTTGAGTACCTCCTGCAGTGCCCAGGAGGTGAAGACAGAGTCCCCTTAAAAATCAAGTTCTGAATCTGGAGCCAGGCCTATGTTCCAGGGTGGGTGGAGAGAAGCTGACAGAAACTGTCCGTGAGCTACAATATCCCCTCCCCTCTTTCTCCTGTACCAACTTGGCTTAGCCCAAGTTTTGTCTTTGATGCTTTAGAGGCAAGAAGAAATAACATCAAAATAACATCAAGAAATCCTGTGATGGTTTGAAAGGGCGAGGGCTACGCCCTCCATCTTACCCTGGATCCTCCATTTTTGGGCAGCAGCCATTAGCCATGTGTTCAGCAAGGAGCTTCTTCCTGGAAGCCCAAGCCTCTGCTAACCAATGACAATCAAGGGAAGTACGCGCCATAGACACAACCACATCCTGTGTAACAAGAGCCAGACTTGCGCCTGGCCAATCGGCAGGGCCCACAGTCCTCTCTCCTCCCCTTACTCCAACCCCCCTATAAAACTCCTCTTCCCACAGGGCTAGTTCTCTCTGCCCCCTGCCACTGTGTCGGCGAGTGTGGTCAGGGAGCATGAGCTAGCTCGAATAAAGACTCTATCTGCTTTTGCATCGGACTTGGCTGGCTCCCTGGTGGTCTATTGGGGATCCTGAAATCTGGGCTTAACAGGTTGTTAGGTGGCTCAGGAGGCGGCGTAGGAAATAAAGAGAGCTGAGTCCATCAGAAAAGAAAGAAAAGGAAAGGTTTTAATCTGCGTCCCCGGGTGATCCACGAACCCCAAAGATAGGAACAGTGGATTCACGCCAGCAGGGAAGGGGGGTTTCTTTTTATGCAGGTGTTTAATGAGGGGCGGGGGCATGAGCTGAGGAAGCTCCCTCCGCAGGGGTCATCACGGTATTCAGCTGAGGAAGTTCCCGCCGAAGGGGTTGGCAGGGTATTCAGGAAGGAGTCAGTATCTGTGTGGGGGTCCTCATGGATACCAGGGAGGAGCCAGTATCTGTGTCTGGCACGCTGATCTGTTAGAAATTCCAGGGAGGGTCCCTTATCTCATCATGCATCTGCATGCATCTGATCATGGGCTCCCTCCAACCTAACAATGGTGATATATCCCCTTCTCTCTCCCTACAGCCCTGTGAGTGTCCATCTCGGAACCCAGCCTGGGAAGATGTTCTAGTCAGTGTGAACTGAGGGCCAGCAAAAGCAATTGTTCTCAATCTGCTTTGGAGCCTATCCTGAAAATAAGCCTTCTGGACACGTAAGAGATGGATGGACCGCTGATAGTGACACTTGCCCATGACTTCCAAGGGCCATGGATTGGGGTCCTCTAAAGGAGATTTGGGTTGTGTTCTCCACTATCCAGATGGCAAGTCCAAGGTACCAAGCAGAGCTCTGGTTACTTCTGAGGACCGTTTTAATCCCACACAGCATAGCTGCTGCCTGGGACATCAGTAGCACAAACCTATCCTGATGTTCACCAGTAGGTAAAAAAAAAAAAAAATTGCTCCCCCTCTCTGTGGTGCAGGCAGTTGTTTGGAGAGAACAAATGAAACATTCCAGGTGCATCTGGTGAGCCATAAACCTGAGCACTGCTCAGTGCTCACTCTCAAAATGGTAAGCAGCTCTGGGAGGGTAAAATGTGAGTCACTGACCCAACTAGCAAAAGGCCTTCTCCTTTAGCTGATCTGTTCTTCAGAGGCCAATGGACAGCAGCCTTCATAGAAAGTGGCCCACAACTGGGATTCCTCTGGCTTTTGCTTTCTCCATGGACGGAGGCTCTGAGGGATGGCCACGACCTACAGTGGTTTCAACAAGGAGGGGAGAGGAGGGAGGAGGAGAGTAGGAGAGGAGAGGGGAAAGGAGAAGAGGGGAGGGGAGGGGAGCATAAAAATCCACAGTCAGCAGCATCTCAGCGAATAATTCTCCAAAACACTGGGGACATTGACAGTGCCCTTCTGTTCCCTATAAAGATGCCTTTTCTTTTTTTCTCCAGAATGAATACTAGTGGTACACAAGGGGATGACCACCAGGAAGAACTTAGAGTTTTAAAGTCATAGAAGAACCACTACAGACTAAAGTCCTTTAGCCTTAGTTTTGCTCAAAATAGCCCTAGGGAAAGACACATACAAAAGAAGAACCATTAGGTATCTGCAGGCTACCAGACTGCCCTTCCTTCCTGGGAGACAAAGAAAAACAATAGTAGCTCATTAAGGTCCCTGGGGCTCAGAAAGGAATGTGCATCCTTAAGGAATTCAGGAAAGCACCCAGTTGTAATATTGTAAACAACATCCCCAAGAACAGCAAGTGCTCCTGCCTGCCACCCCCAAGCCCCCTTGGCAAGATGGGAACTAAACATCTTTGATGGGTAGGTATACAGTGTGCCACAAACACTGGTACTTTCTCCAAAGATACCAGCTGCCACTTGCCTGCAAGTGAAAGGATGCAGAAGTTGTTAAAGGCCGGAAATAGACCAGAGACTAGAATTTTCTAATCAGAACTAATCCCTGCAGGCATATAGCATTTGATACATCAAAGGCTTAGTATGTGATACATCAAAGACCTTCTCAGTAATTCTTTTGAGGAATCAAAAAAACTATGCTAATGAGTGTATGAGCTCTGTAGTTTTAAATTGTAACTTTTTTTTTCTGGCTTGGGATAAACTTTTCAAAACTTTGAATGACGAAGCATCTGCTTATGTCCTGAGGTTTAAGATGATCTCAGAGAACCAACTGCTACCACACACCTTCCCTGCCAGTTTGAAACCCCTGGGTGAATCTCTTAGGTTAGGGACTTGAGAGCCCCATTAAAACACATGTTGCCCCCAAAACAGAATGGATAAAATAAAATCAACCATTAATACGTTAGGTTAGACCAGTGGTTGGCAAACTGCGGCTCGCAAGCCACATGCGGCTCTTTGGTCCCTTGAGTGTGACCACAAAGTTTCAATCGCACTGTACGTGCACGCCCACACATGGTATTTTTGTGGAAGAGCCACACTCAAAGGGCTGCAGTTTGCCGACCACTGGGTTAGACTATTTGTCAAATTGGCTAATCTCTTCCTTAGGTGGCATTAAAGAGTTGGGCCCTAAACAGATACCCTTTGATGGGGCTTCACAGACTGTAGAGGTTCATTACTTGGGGTTTTGGACCAGGAAGAAAGGGGAAAACACCCAAAGAAGAAGGTGTTAACGTAAAAACCATTGAAACCTGTAAAGAATTTTTGTGAGTTTATTTGAGCCAAACTGTCAACATATGCTGGGAAGCAGAACCTCAACTAATTGAGATAATGCTCCCGAGATTGGCAGGTTACATCTGTATTTATACATTGCAATCAAAGGAGGGACGTAGGTGGGTTACATGCAATTCATTGGTGATAGATTACGGAGGAGGGATAAAGCAAAGCAGGGAAACCCCTGGGATTGGATAAAAAGTAAAATGATGGACACATACTTAGGTGGGTGCAGGATCAATTAACATGATAATGAAGGAATTTGTGGTATCTGTCTTGGGGCCCAGCACATTAGGTTGTGCCCCAAGGGGTCCAGAAAAAAGGGAAGTTACAAGTTACCCAGACATTTCAAGGGTGTGTTATCACAGATGCAAAAAGACAGATGGCTCGGTTAAGGTAAAGGTTGACCTTGTCAGTGAAGATACCGGCCCAGGACGTAACTGCCTACCATACTGCTTTTAGTTAAAGTTTAATTTCAGACCATCCTTTGTGGTGACTTTAGGTCTCTGAGTTTGCAAGACCGCCATGCAGGCCTCCCCTGAGCTTGTCAGGTCAGCATGTGGCCCCTTTCGTTCACAAACGGAATAAAGGAGTCCAAGAGGAACAGGATTGTTGGAAGCAGAATCCTGATCAATCATTCACACAATTTTTGATTTGAAGACACAGAGAACAGGGTTTTGAAGGAGACCTACCTTTTCTGCACCCACCCCTAATTATGCTGTTGAGTGCTCTGGGCTTGTCTTCCATAAACTTGGTCACAACACTAATTATGTGGCATCACTTCTTTTGTTCATGTGACTGCTGGCTGCAGGGTAGGAAGGACCATATGGTTTTCCAAGCACCCAATCTAATGCCTGGCCCTCAGGAGGCACTCAAAGTCTTCATGAATGAACAGGTACCCAGTGAACTGCATAAACCCACATAGGATTGAGATGCTTTTGATCTCCCTCCCATTTCATCCTCAATGAGGGCACCTTCTTTTTCTTTGACAACAGGGGCTTCTCAGCCAGGCCTCCACCTGCATGTCCCGTGCATTTATTGCATTGTACCTCCTGAGTGGGCAAACAGCAAACAGATGCCCCTCCTCCCTGGCACATGGTGTGGCCAGTCGAGGGTTGGATGGCTTTCAGCCCACACACTTCCCCTGCATGGCACTTTTGGATCATACGCACTATGAATGGTACACACAGCCTGCCTCTCAGCTCACCTTGGCTCATAAAGAATCCACTAATCATCTACCACATTCATTTTCACATGAACCCCTGAAGAGTTTTACCTGTTTCCTTTAAAATATGTATTTTAAAGACTGAAATAAGATACTCTATATATGAATCTATGGGGGAGGGGGAAAGTATCAATGTAAAATAACACTGTAGTTCTTCCAAATTTAAAAACTCACACCTATAAACACATAATCATTGGAACAAGCTCAGATAATCATGAATTCTAATCTTTATATGTTTTAATAAAAATGCTGGAGGTCATGAGCATAGTAAGTCCCAGCAAAGCTTACTTTCCTTAAAAACATCAGGAGTTGATGAGGAGTCTTTGCTCCAAAGCATAAATCCTCTCCCATTTCATTTCTACCAGAGACAGATCAGAAAGGAGTCCAATCTAGGTTTCCTGAGATGCAAATGTTTGGTATTTGAAGTTCAATTGTCCTTTGCCTCTTTGACCCTTGAGCACCTCTTTAAGAGTCTCTAGGAACACCCCTGCACACTGAATGGGACCAACAGCACCAGAGGCCCAAAGTCTCCAGAGAGGAGCCCTGGCCTCTGATCCCCCAAAAGAGGCCTGGTTTTACTTTCTCAGCTTGATGCTCTTTAGTTCATGCTCTGGTAGATTCTTTTGCATGTAGCAATGTATTTTTATCTAGTACTAGAGACCCGGTGCACGAAATTTGTGCAAGGGGGGGGGGCGAGGAAAGGGGAGGGTCCCCTCAGCCCAGCCTGCACACTCTCCAATCCAGGACCCCTCAGGGGATGTCTGACTGCCAGTTTAGGCCCTATCCTGGGGATGGGGCCTAAACTGGCAGTTGGACATCCCTCTCACAATCCTGGACCTCTGACTCCTAACTGCTCACCTGCCTGCCTGCCTGCCTGTTTGCCCCTCACTGCCCCCCCACCCCCCGCCGGCCTGGTTGCCCCATGCAGCCTGCTGCTCAGTCGTTTGGTCATCCCTCATTAACCTTTCTGCCGGCCTGGTCACCCCACGCAGCCTGTTAAGTCATCCGTTCTGTTGTGATGGTCTCTTAGGCTTTTATATAGATAGATTGTTTAAATGTATTGGGTTCCACTTATATTTTTTCCCCTGATGCTTTGTAGTGGCAAAGAATTGCCCACCAAATTAACTTATGAATGGAGGAAAACTACTCATTATCAAACATACCCTTCCTTTCCCCTAAGCATATCATACTGCCTTTCTCTGTCCCAACTGATGTGGTCTATTCCAAATCCCTGACACTATTTGAAGAAAAGCAAAAACACCAACAACACATTTGCCACATATCTGTTCTCAACCCTTCACAAGCTTTAATCATAGCTCTCCTTCCACCCGAAAGCCCTTCTCATTACTCTCTCAAGTGACATAAAGATAAAATTTTGATTTAAAGTTCACTCTGTGGAAAGCAAGGACAGATAGGTACAAAAACACTTCTCATGTATCTTCTATAATTGGGGTACTAGCACTGAGTCAACATGGGGCCTCTGGCCTGCCTGCGCTGAATAGCTTAACTATTTAGATGATCAGAATTATTTCACAGCCATTTAGCAAGTGCAAGGACCTGAAGATGTCTTAACAAAATTAGCCAAGGGTATTGAACTTTAAAAAGGAACACTTCACAGAGCTGGTTATCTCTGAAACACTGAATGACCTATTTCAAATGGAAGCTTCAAGAATTTCATGGTCGCTTTTTTTTCTTGATATTTTGTCTCAAAATGAATATTGCTCAAATCCCCAAGCTCATGTTTTAGTAATATAGATTGAAGAGTGCACTCACGTCATTGCTCCAAGATTATTTTTTTAAAACCTGCAAAATTGATTACTCATTGGTCATTAGTTTTTCTCATATTTATCAAATTCATTGATCACCATCCTTCCTCTTTCAACACCAATAAAATGGAGCCGTCAGTCACATTAAGAAGGAAAAATCTGCTTTGACATATTTTCCTTTACTGAAGCTGGATGGGTTTCTTTACTCCCAATCTTGTTGCTTAATTGACTAATGCCACTGACATTGATGGCTGATGCTAAATGGCAAGTAGAGTAACAAAAATATTAAGAAGTCTCCATTGGGAAGCTCTTTGTAAACTAGATTAATGGCCAAGGGAACAAAATGTTTTGCTGAGCACTGTCCCATCAGTCCCTAATTCATTGGTTTAATTAACTATTTTCTATATGCTGAAGGTTCCATCATATATTCTTATGACAACTTATTGCTGAATAGACAGGCATAAAGCAATTTGGACCCAAAGATTTCATAGTACTAAGTATCTGGGTTTTCTTACTTTTTATACTACACTCCACTTATGCCCACAATCATACATGTATATAGATAGCTCCCTGACAGATATTCTGATTGTGAGAATTCTTGTTAAGTTGGGTTACAATATCATGCCAAAAATGAAGGGGAGGAGAGGGTTATGCCAAAATGTATTTCTTCAAATGACTTATTGAAACAGTTGTAGCTTGGAAAACACAACTGCAACAAAATTTGTGTAAGAGTTCCCCCGTCTAACCATCATCACCATCAGCTTGAGCTGAGCGATGATAATGAGGATGAGTATCATCTGCTTTGGGATCCTGACTATAAACAAGTTTGCAGTCTTACCCAGAATCTACAGTCACACAGGGAGAGAAAAGGAACAAATATATACTTTGCCTCAACCACAGAGTGTGGTATGTGATCAAGACAAATTTCACTGTTTTCCAGAGGAGTTGATAAAAGCAAAGGTGAATGAGCATTGGTTTACCTGGGAAAAGCAAATGGTACAAATTCAGGGACTAACTAGTAGCAATGAGGGCTTGAAATTTCATGATACTGAAAGGAGTTTTTAGGGGGAAAATAGGCAGATTTAGGAAATTTTAGGAATTAAGGGGTCCATGGAAAAAGCACAGGGCTACAGAGCTGCAGAAGGTACATGTCCATAGAATAAGGGAGCTGGGAGCTGCAGAAGGTACATGTCCATAGAATAAGGGAGCTGGGAGCTGCAGAAGGTACATGTCCATAGAATAAGGGAGCTGGGAGCTGCAGAAGGTACATTCCCATAGAATAAGGGAGCTGGGAGCTGCAGAGGTACATTTCCATAGAATAAGGGAGCTGGGAGCTGCAGAAGGTACATGTCCATAGAATAAGGGAGCTGGGAGCTGCAGAAGGTACATGTCCATAGAATAAGGGAGCTGGGAGCTGCAGAAGGTACATGTCCATAGAATAAGGGAGCTGGGAGCTGCAGAAGGTACATGTCCATAGAATAAGGGAGCTGGGAGCTGCAGAAGGTACATGTCCATAGAATAAGGGAGCTGGGAGCTGCAAAAGGTACATGTCCATAGAATAAGGGAGCTGGGAGCTGCAGAAGGTACATGTCCATAGAATAAGGGAGCTGGGAGCTGCAGAAGGTACATGTCCATAGAATAAGGGAGCTGGGAGCTGCAGAAGGTACATGTCCATAGAATAAGGGAGCTGGGAGCTGCAGAAGGTACATGTCCATAGAATAAGGGAGCTGGGAGCTGCAGAAGGTACATGTCCATAGAATAAGGGAGCTGGGAGCTGCAGAAGGTACATGTCCATAGAATAAGGGAGCTGGGAGCTGCAGAAGGTACATGTCCATAGAATAAGGGAGCTGGGAGCTGCAGAAGGTACATGTCCATAGAATAAGGGAGCTGGGAGCTGCAGAAGGTACATTTCCATAGAATAAGGGAGCTGGGAGCTGCAGAAGGTACACATTTACAGAATAAAGGGAAGGAAGCCCCTCATTCAGAGGGGAAAGAGAAAAGCCCAAAGGGAATAGGAAAACAGTAAGGGATAAGAAGAGGAGAACCTCAAGTACCTCAGGTGAGGTTTGAGCTCTGAAGTTGCTATAGTGACCAAATCAGAGGGGATAGTGACCAATCAGAGGGGATGTCAGGGCACAAAGAACTGCAGCCTTTATAAACTGTAGAAAAAAGGGACTTAGGCGGACTCTCTCCCCCTCCCCATGTGGGAGTCTGTGCTTGTTTCTCAATGAATTTCCATCTTTTCCTATACCACCTTTTGTCTGTGGTTTCATTCTTCAACTCCAGTGAACAAGGACCTGGGAATCATCCTGCCCCCGAGGAACACCATGCGTTCCAGTTCAATTTTCACGTTTCAATAGGAAGGCAGAACCCCACTCCAAATAGTCGCTGATACAGGGGGAGGTTCTTAGGCTAGCACCCTATTTCTATAATACATGAGCAGGAAGAACATAGATATGGAGAACCAACTAATGATTGACAGAGAGGAGAGGGGTTGAGGGACTGGGTGAAAAAGAGAAAGGAATTAAAAAGTACAAATGGGTAGTTACAAAATAGTCACGGGGATGTAAAGTACAGCATAGGGAATATAGTCAATGATACTGTAATAACTATGTATGGTGCCAGGTGGGTACTTGAAATTTTGATGGATCACTTTGTAAAGTATATGGTTGTCTAACCACTATGCTGTACACCTGAAACTAAAACAAAATAATATTGAATGTAACCTGTAATTGAGAAATATTTTTTTAAAGGCATAGCCACTGCCTCATCAGATCAGGGATTGAAAGGGTAGCGAGCCCTAGCTTGTTTGGCTCAGTGAGCCTCGGCCTGTGGACTGAAAGGTCCCAAGTTCGATTCCGGTCAAGGGCATGTACCTTGGTTGTGGGCACATCCCCAGGAGGAGGTGTGCAGGAGGCAGCTGATGGATGTTTCTAACTCTCTATCCCTCTCCCTTCCTCTCTGTAAAAAAATCAATAAAATATATTTTGAAAGAAAGAAAGAAAGAAAGAAAGAAAGAAAGAAAGAAAGAAAGAAAGAAAGTAGCGAAACAGAGGAGCAGCCCCACACTGCTCATCTGGGATGTTTTAAAGACACTCATTGGGGAACCAGAATGTAAATATAAGTTTAAATGGGAAGCTAATCAGCTGCCTTCCCTGATATACTCTTTGTGCTTCCAGCAGAAGCCACAGGGTGATTTTCCCAGGAGGAGCACAGGGAGCGGCCACTGCTTGCTGCCTGCATCTCCCCCAGTATGGATGGGCACATCCCTGCTTCTCATCTGCTAAGCAACAACAATCATCCCAACTGTGCTGAGGTGGACCGCTTGTGACAGCATTTAGATTTCAGGTGTCGATTTCAATGCCTGCATGAAGCTGTTTAAAGCAGCTTGTGCAAAATTTGCCTGCAACCTGTGCATATAATCTTTTCCTGAGAAAAATCACCTCCGTTTAACAGAGGCAGCTGTGGACACAGGCAAATGCATGTCTATCTGAAATTTGGAGAGAAATAGAGTTCCCTGGCCCAAACACTATACCATTCCCAATTCTCCTGACTTTTTCAGCTCAAAGCCCTTCATTTGTGTAAAACCAACATCTCCTAAAGGCTTAAATTAAAATGCAAATATGATACCTGGGAGGGGAAATGCTCTAAATTATTCAAGTTTACTAATGCATTCGCCAGAATTAATTTTTCTGATTAGAAAAGTAGTATATCCGTCAAATGCAATGTCCAAAAAGACTAAAATATACCCTTTTGATTGCTGTTTGCAATGGAGGAGAGGGAGAGAAAAGACCCAGCACCCAAGATTGTAACCAGAGGATAAATGGAACGTCAGCTGAGCATGTTCTGAATATTGGGTGCTTTTATTTATTTTAGTTAATCTTTACAACAATCTTATGAGATAGGTTTTAGCATCCCCAGCTTACAGATAAGGAAACTAAAGCTCAGATATTTTAAATAACTCTAAGTGGAAGCAGAGCCAAGAGTTAAGACCTGGTTTCATAGATACCAAAGCCAGCGTTCCAGCAAATACCTGAGGGGTCCAAGGGCTATCGGTGAGTATATCAATCAATACTAGCCTCTGCCTTTCCCATTCTTCCAAAGACCAAAGAGAAGGAGGCAAAGTGAAGATATCTGCAAACTCTCAGACAATTTGGGCCATGGTAGGTCTGCATGGAGAGAGACCACTTATCAAGATACTGTTGTAAAATGTCATATGACTTTGACAGAAATGGCTATCTTAATTCAAATATTGGTTATACATTTGTCACATTCATCTAACTGTACACTTAGGATCTGTGTGTTTAGCAGCATAAAATTATAATATGAAAGTAAGTTATAAGCTTGACTTAAATCAAACGACTTCCAGGACCAACTTCACTAGCCCTTCCTTTCTTTTTGGTCAGAACGGAGAAAACAGCTTCCTCACCTAAGACACTAAGGTAGACCTTGAAGCCTGTACGAGCTCCCACAGGTATCAGGAAAGATTATTTTTAATAGGATCCATAGGAGCTGGTGTTCCTTGTGATGTCTTTTACCTGAACCTAATGACAACCACAACAGGAATTCATGCAAGGAGGAGGAGGAGGAAGAGGAGGAGGAGGAGGAGGAGGAGGAGGAGGAGGAGGAGGAGGAGGAGGAGGACAAGTCCTGTATGATGGTCCTAGATTATAAAGAAAATCAATGTTAATTTGATAAGCATTAATTTATAATCAAACGTCCAAAGTAAATTCAGGCATCCCTTGAATATAAAATTAATTTGAACAATAATGCTAATAAGATTCTTTTTAAAATCTAAATGTATTGAAATCAGACTTGTAGTGCAATGCTTGTAGAACAATGTAATTATTGTGGTCTTCATACAGTGGACTGTTAATTGACTACTGAAATTGAAAAGCATTTCTGTAATTAGCCTCATGCCATTTTCCAATTATAAATTTGATAGAGTGAAACTGATGCAGCTTCAAAAGCAACTGAAGGTAAAAGCTTGTTTAGAGGGATGGAGGCTTTCTAAAACCATCCAGGCCAGTTGCGTAATCAATATTTAGCTTTTTGAAATCCTGCACACAGAGGGAGTAAACTAAAAGGAGCATGAAAACATTGTTTCAAGCTCATCGTTGAATAAGTTAAAAAAGATGAAATTGGGGATGAAAAGAACTCCGTGTGATTATATACACTGTAGTTTGTCCAGACAGCTCAAGACAAGCACTGAAGCTGAACAGCATGTCAATTGCCATAGAAGCTCTTTACTCCTCGATGTGTTAAATTTGTCATAGACCACCCAAATTGCCAAAGCCTTAAGAATAGGCAAAAATATGGTGACTGACACTTGGCAATTTGAAGAATGCTATGATGACCACATTTTACCTATAATGACTCTGTGCCCTTTAACTGGCCAACATGAACCACAGAAATGATACATCTTATTTAATTCTCCAAAGATAGACACTCAGAAAACCCCAATACTCCTAGGAAAGGGAGAGGGAGTGGAGGACTGGCTTATTACCAGTCCTATCATCTAGTGAGAAACAAATTAGGTAACATGTTTTTGATCATCATCTTGGAGCCTCGCTGGGCTGGGAGACCATGGGACAGGACTCTGTGAAGGAGAGAGGGAGAAGCAAAGAAGCAGTGCATAAAGCACAGGGCACTGTCCAAGCTGCAGCATGAAACTTTGGTCTGTGCCCTTGGAGAGTTGTAAGGTCAATGTGAAGGAGACCGGAAAGGGGCAACTTAAGAGATGCCCAATTTCACTTCCAGGAGGGGTTGGGCCTTGAATGTAACAGGCAGAGCATGATAGCCAATGCTTGGTTTCCAGGGTAAAGCTGTTCACAGTAAGCTAGACGCAAGATACAGAGCCTAGGAAACAAGGAGGCTTGGGTTCAAGCGTTTGCTTTGCTGCTATGCTAGTTGACTCTGAGCATTTCGCTTTAACTCTGAAGACTTCAGTTTTTCCCTCTTATTACCACAAGATATGAAATTAGACCTTTCTACTCCAATGTTGAATATTTATTTCTTTTCTCAAAAAGATAGGAAGATGAGCCCTGGGATAGCACTGGAGAAATGTAAAGAACATTTTCACCATTAATACACTATTCACATCCTTTCTTCCTAGGCTATTTAGTTCACAGATTCTCGTGGGTTTAATTGTGCGCCTCCAAAATTCATATTTTGAAGTCCTAATCCCCAGGACCTCAGAATGTGACCTTATTTAGAAAAAGGGTCATTTCAGATGTAATTAGTTAAGATGAGGCCATACTGAAGTAGGGAAGGCCCCAGTACAATATGACTTGGTACCCTCATAAAAAGGGCAAACTTAGACACAGAAATAGGCGCACAGGGGGAATACCATGTTAAGATCAGAGTTATAATGCTGCTATCCAAGGAACTAACAGAAGCTAGGATGCAGGACTGGAACAGATCTTCCCTAATACCTTCAGAGAGAACATGGCCCTGCCAATACCTTCATCTTAGACTTTTAGCCTTGAAAACTGTGCAATAGCCGTGGCTGGTATGGCTCAGTTGGTTGGAGCATCATCCAATACACAAGAAGGTCGCAGGTTTGATTTCTGGTCAAGGGCACGTACCTGGGTTACAGGTTTTATCCTAGGCCACATCCATATGTCTTTCTCACCTCTCTCTGTCTCTCTCTGTCTCTCTCTCTCTCTCTCTCTCCCCTTCCCTCTCTCCCTCTTTCCCTTCCTTTCACTCAATGAAAAAAAATATCCTCAGGTGAGGATTAACAATAAAATAAAAAACAACTGTGAGACAAATTTCTGTTGTGTGAGCTACTCAGTTTATGGCAGTTCCAGCAAACACATCCCCTCCGCCACACACACACACACACACACACACACACACACACACACACACACACCTTGCTTCTATGCATATCACTTCCCTAGTGAATTCTCCAACAGTTCTCATTCAATTTCTCTTACAACTCAGGGCTTCACTTCTTCCATGAGGTCAAACTCAAAGTTCTTGCCAAGTCATGAGACCTTTTCCATAAATTTGGATGGCCTCTTGCCATTCAATTTTAGTAAACAGGGCATAGGGTTAAAGCACTAACTTCTCTATTCAATAATGAAAATTAAATTTAAGTCCCCCCACATGCATACTCTCTTCCATTACCTAATATGCAAAATTTGTTTAAAACATTACAATCATGATGGCAGATGAGTGAGTAATAATAAATAAGACATCCTGGAATAATCATAGGACATTACAACATTTCCAGTACAAACCTTTCTCCTCTCAAAGATTGCTAAGCATTTCTGTTAGGCTCCACGCCAGCTCCCCTGAAAGAATATTGAACTGGATCTGTTGAGACTTAATGTGCCTGTCCATTAGATTAGATTTTGCACCAACCACCTTGTCCTCCAAAGAAGTGTCAAATCTAACATTGCTTATAGAAATTACGGTTGAATTCTGAGGTAGAGAATATGTCAGCCACTTACATTTAAAAGGCAACCAAACAAACAACTCCTAATTTAAAAGATAAAGCAGAAAAGTTTAATAAGGACATAATTTAATTTATAATTTTGGTCTTATAATGTACTAGAAGCCTGGTACCCAAATTTGTGCACCAGTGGGGTCCCTCGGCCTGGCCTGAGGGATCAGGCCAAAACTGGCTCTCCGACATCCTCCAAGGGTCCTGGATTGCGAGAGGGCGCAGGTCAGGCTGAGGGACCACACCAGTGCACGATTGGGGTTAAGGAGGAACGCGGGATATTGGTCAGCTGGTGAGGGACCATGGGAGGACTCCAGTGCATGTCTGGCCCATCTTCCTCAGTCCCAATCAGCCGGACCCCAGCAGCAAGCAGCAAGCTAACCTGCTGGTTGGAACGTCTGCCCCCTGGTGGTCAGTGCACGTCATAGCGAGTGATTGAGTGGCTTTAGCATATCATTAGCATATTACGCTTTGATTGGTTGAACGGACAACCAGACACAGCATATTATGCTTTTATTGTATAGGATTATATAGGATAGAACAGTTTTAAAACCACCTTTCCTTGGGTACTCAGCAAGTGGGGACCTCTTCTTATTACACAGAATGGGCACATGCAAATACACAGCTTGAAAATTGCATTAAACTCTGGCGACAAATCTGAAAATAAACAATCCTAAGTCAGTGCTTCTCAAACTTCCATACACAAAAAAACTGTCTTCAATTGTGTTAAAATGCAGATTCCCAGACATTTTGGCATATTCTGATTCAGAAGAGCCTAAGAATCTACATTTAACCTGAGGTGGATTCTGAAGCAGGAAATCTAAAGATAACCCTTTCAGAATCAGTAATCCCTACTTTATGTAATGTTCTTTTCAATGAGAAGTGATTCCTTCATTGTCAGTTTTTATAATAACCTTTCCTTTTAAGTCAATCTTCAAATCAGAAAAAAAGTCCACCAGACAATATGCTCTGATTTTTGGCTTAGAATCTGTGGTCACTATCAATTGTAGTACCATCTCAGTATAATAAATCACAGGAATTTACAAATACTCTCAGTAGGACCAGAGCTCATCTCTGCTCTTGCTCTCTGGTCTGCAGAGTCAGTTGAAGTAGCCTTAGCATCGTCCTGCTCATGACACCCTTAGTGAGAATTCAGTCACCTTATGAAGGGTGCCTTACTCCCAATATTTCTAAGATCTGCCATGCTGAGCGTCCCAGAGCAATGCAGAAGAGAGGTTTCTTCCAAGCCTGTTTCAGCTCTATCTTCATGGAGAATTTTATCAGTTTCTTACAGCAATGATCCTGTCCAGCCCCAAATACTTGCTACCAAGTACTGTGGGTAGGATGGATGCAAAGAGATTAAGAAATGGAGAGAATTTGCTCCCTAGACAACTGTTCTTCAGGGAACCTCTGCTCCTTCTAAGGTCCCATTTGTTCTACCAAACAGTCCTGATTAAATAAATGCCCAGCAGTGGAGGGACCTACAGGAGGGGGCAAAATCTGGTAGTTTTCATCATTTTTTGTTAGTGGAAAGGATTGCCTCTATGGGGACTGTCCCAGAAAAGCATACATAAATAATTCTAATGATTATAAAGTAAGGCTAGCAAAGGCAAAGGATATCTAAGTTCATACTTGTTGGTAGGAAGGTAGAAGGTAGAATGATTTAGGGCTTATGAGAGTCAAACTTGAGTTCAACCAGGAATATTGCTAGGTTATGTAGAACCATTACTAAACTGCTCATGGGCTCAGTTATTTCATCTGTATAATGGAGCTAATGATACTTACCTTGCAAGTGTTATGCCCAGATTTCAAGATCCCCAAAAGCCCACCAGGGAGCCAGCTGAGTCCGATGCAAAAGCAAAGAGTCTTTATTCGAACTAGTTTGGCTCCCCGACCACACTCACCGATGCAACGGCAAGCCAAGTAGCAGAGAGAGGGTTAGCCCGGTAGGAAGAGGAGTTTTATAGGGGGTTGGAGTAAGGGGAGGAGAGAGGACTGTGGGCCCTGCCGATTGTCCAGGTGCAAGTCGGTGTCTTGTCATTGGTTAGTTTAAAGAAGTCCTGGGTGTGGCTAGCAGAGGCTTGGGCTTCCGGGAAGAAGCCTTGCCAAGCACATGGCTCTGCCCAAAAATGGAGGATTCGGGGCAAAGTGGAGGGCGTAGCCCTCGCCCTTTCAGCAGGATTGTTGTTAAAATTAAATTTATATAAATACACACGTTTATGTAATATATATATATAAGATATATGTAGGACACATACACACACACATGCACACCTCAATGCATACCTAATACACATAAATATACATGTTATACACATATCAGTATACTGCCTGGCATGTAATAAGTGTTGCATAAGTGACAAAGGTAGTAGTAATTTATCATTATTAGGATAAGAAATGAGTCACAATGACCAATTTAAACCTCTAATATTTGGGAAATAATTTTCCTTAATGATACCTCATTTTATTTGCTCTGGCTATAACATCCTAAGCATACAAGTAAGCAATTCACTTATGATTTACTATGTGCCAGCTAATATGAATACAAAGGCAAATGAGGCATAGTAGTCTGGGCTCTATCTCTTCTAACTCTTTGCCATTCCCATTCCCTGTCCCATGAGTTCTTCTACTTCCAGGCATTATCCTATAGAAACTTTCTTGCATCAAATTGTTAGATTCAAAAGTATTGATACTGTTGTAATAACCTAGTTATAAATAACTGTAAAGGAGCAAAGGGACGGCCAAATAGTAGACACTTACCCAGTAAAGTCTGGGTGACATAGGAAAAGTACATGTCTGTCAGTCACACCTGGGAACAGGTCAATGGCCAGAATAAGCATGGCCACTACAAATGTGGTGAGATTTGATATACTTAAACTCCTAAATAGAGGAGTTTGCTCTCTTGCTCTCTTGGGACTCTTGTTGCACGGGACATGCTCTCCTGGCTCTCCCGAGCAAACAAAGAAAATATCATGAGCAAGAAAAGAAAATATAAATTGGATTTTATTAAAATCAAAAACTTTTGTGTTTCAAAGGAAACCATCAAGAAAGTGAAGTATTTTCAGAGTGGGTAAATATTTGCCATGTATCTGATAAGGCACTTGTATGTAGAATAGATAAAAAAACAAAAACAAACAAACAAACAAAAAAACTCTTACAACTCAATCATAAAAAGACAACTTTAAAAATGAACAAAGGATTGGAATATGCATGTCTCCAAGGAAGATATACCAATAGTCAATAAGCACCTGAAAAGATGCTTGATGTCACTACTCATGAAGGAAATGTAAATCAAAGCCACAATGAGATACCACTTTACACCCACCAGAATGACTAGAATCTAAAAGTCAGCTAATAACTAGTTTGGTGAGAAGTGAAGAAATCAGTACCCTCATACACTACTGGTGGGGATGGAAAATGGTGCAGCCATTTGGAAAATAGTCTGGCTGTTCTTCAAATGATTAAAAATGGAGTTTCCATATGACCAAGCAATTCTATTCCTAGTTGTATATCCAAGAGAAATTGAAACATGCTCCATACAAAAACTTGTGCACAGATGCTGATAGCAGCATCCTATCTAATAAAGAGGGAATATGCTAATTGACTGCCCTGCCCTCAAATAGGACAGCACTCACAGGCAATAAGGAGGGAATATGCTAATTGACTGCCATGCCCTCAAAGATGGCGGAACCCACAGCCACAGGATGGTGGTGCCCAGGCCCCTCAGTCCTGCCGGGGTGGCAGGCACTCTGTGTGCCTGCCTCCAGAGACCCCCGGTCTCCTCAGCCCCCCCAGCCCCCCAGGGCCAGCCCGAGGCACAGACAAGCCTCAGATGTTAGCTGTCCAACCGCCCAGGGCCACCCGAGGCACAGGTAACCAGGGCCGGCTGAGGCTTGCGCTGCCAGCAGAGGCAGCAGCAGAGGTGTGATGGGCGCGTTGCCTTCCCCTGATCACTGGGTCGCCTCCCACCCCTGAGGGCTCCCGGACTGTGAGAGGGGACAGGCCGGGCTGAGGGACCCCCCTCCAGTGCATGAATTTTCATGCAATGGGCCTCTAGTTATTTATAATATCCAAAAGCTGGAAACAACCCAAATGTCCAACAAACAAATAGATAAACAAAATGTGATACATCCATACAATGGAATATTATTTGGTCATAAAAAGCAATCACACTGATCCATGCTACAACATGGATGAACCCTGAAAACGTACTGATTAAAAGAATCTAGGGACAAAAGACCACATATTATACACTTCCATTCATATGAAAGTACAGAATAAGGACCTCTACTGAGACAGAAAGCAGATTAGCGCTGAGGGGTTTGAGGAGTAGGTTGGGGGAGGTGACAGCTAAAGGGTACAGTTTCTTACTGAGGTGAGAAAAATGTTCTAAAATTGACTGTGATGATCGTTGCGTATATCTGTGAATATGCAAAAAGTGATTGAATTTCACACTTTGAGCAAATTGTACGGTGTGTGAATTATATCTCAATAACGATATTTATAAAAAATATATAAAGTACAGTTCAAATGTAAGTTAATATTATTTTTATTCCTGCCTGATTTATATGACATTTAGAAGCCTAATTGTGCAATGTCGTCATAATACTCAGAAATCAACTTTTTAATGCTTAAAGGAATCATTAAAATTATAAATTTCACTGAGACCTTTGGATGACAGGGAATTTTCTTGGATTATTGTTATAAGCAATTATTATTTTACACAGAATGTGTTATTAAAATTGAGAGATAATTGGTCCTACCTTATTGAAAATCTATATTCTACATATTAACCTTAATGGTTTCTTTTCTTAGTACCAAGGTTATTTTAAAGTGTGCTCAGCTTGTGCTTTGATAGTCCTCATAAATGTGTTCCAGTTTGTTATACTTTGCTCATGTACCTTCTAAATGCACCATATTATGTAATATTTATTCTTTTCCAAATGTGAGACGAAATCATTTTGCAGAAATGAGAGAACTTTTACATGGGGTTAGAATTTTAGTCACAACTATAGAAAAAAATATCTTCCTTGTCTATTGGCAAACTTAATGGCTTTTCCCCTCCAATCAAAAGATTTTGGTTTTGTAGCAGGTTTTAAACCAAAATGATGACCAAAGAAGAAATGAGGGATGGTTAGCACAGAAATGGCCAGATACAATCAAACATTTTCCTGTCAGTATTCATAAAGGAAAGCTGGTCACCATTCTCCTCTTGGTCCATGCTCAACTGAAAATAAAATCAATAAAATGATACTCAAACTGGTTTTCTAGAAGGATGCCCCGATGGCTCCAATTATGGAAATATGTGTCTATATTCCCCAGGTAAGATTATATAGTCTGGGATTATAGTCTGAGAAAAAGGTAGAATAGCTCATGGAGATTTATTTATTTATTTATTTGGCCAGTGGAGATTTATTAGAAGTAATATTATATGCTGGTGATAGGTAAGAAGCCTGAGAATTACTTCTAAATTATTCTGTTTTTATGTTACTGAATCATGCACCAATGCTTAACAATCCCTAAATAAAACAACATTCAAAGGACTTGAACAGATATTTGTACAATGTTCATAGCAGCATTATTCGCAGTAGCCAAAAGCTAGAAGCAACCTAAATGTCTGCTGACGGGTAAATGTATAAACAAAATGTGTTCTCTACATACCCTAGCATATTATTCAGCCTCAAAAAGGAAGAAAATTCTGATACATGCTACAACATGGATGAACCACGAGGACATCATGCTAAGTGAAAGAAGCCAGTCACCAAAAAAAAAAACAACAAACCCAAAACAAATATTGTATGATTTCCACTTACATGAGGTATTTAGAGTAGTCCAATGCATAGAAACAGAAAGTAGAATGGTGGTTGCCAGGGGCTGCGGGAAGGAGGGAATGGGGATCTATTGTTTAATGGGCAGAGAGTTTCAGTTTGGAAAGATGAAAAGTTCTGGAGGTGGATGGTGGTAATAGTTGCGCAACTATGGTTATACTTCATACTGTTGAATTGTATACTTAAAAATGGTTGAAATGGTAAATTTTATGTTATATATATTTTTATCACAATAAAATGTTTTTAAATTTATATATTAAAATTTACATATGTACAAATTTTAAATAAGTTTAAATCATTTTAAAAGTATATAAATATAAAAATTTTAATATATATATATATAAATAATCTAAAATAAATAACAACAACATTCAAGGAGTTCAAATCTCAAGTAGGGCATTTACCCTACCCCCATACTATCTTGACTATTTAGAAGTGGTATAGTTCAGATCCAGAATAACCAATTAACATAACAATGCTGTAAATAATGGTTTCTCAATTCTACCAAGTTACCTGCTACTTTTCTGTTCCTTGCCTGAAAAACAAGATAAATGTTGCTACTTCCTTTTCCTTTGGCAAATGAGATTTTCTGGAATTTATTGCTCAACGACTTTTAACATATGTGGCATAATCTAAAAGAAAATAATCAACAAGCCTTCCTAGTCTCTTAAAATGCCTAGATGAAGTGGGCTTGGATTAAAGCAGCTCAGGCGAACTCAAGAGCATGGCCCAGGGGTTTGCCTCCCTGGGTCATCAGAGCTCTTCCCCAAGACATCATCTATTGATCTAAAATTGAACATTTGTTGATTATAAAATAATTGGTGGACAACTTAAGTTTATGGGGTTTTTTCTTCAAGCATTCTAGGGGAAAACATTCACTGCCAGGCAGGAGTTTCAGGAAGAATTGATAAAGAACCATTAACCAGAACTGTCAAACAGAATTCTCTATTTGCCAGTAATTTTACACAAGACTCAAACACAGCCCTAGCTGGTTTTGCTCAGTGGATAGAGCATCGGCCTGTGGACTAAAGGGTCCTGGGTTCAATTCGGTCAAGGGCATATGCCTGGGCTGCAGGCTCAATCCCTAGTAGGGGGCGTGCAGGTAGCAGCTGATCAATGATTCTCTCTCATTATCGATGTTTCTATCTCTCTCTCCCTCTCCCTTCCTCTCTGAAATCAATAAAAAATATATTTTTTAAAAAGAAACTCCAACACAGAATTGTCAGAAGCCATCAAGCAACCATACGAAAACCAAGTAGCTTGACCTTGGTTGTTGATAGCTAATTACAAGGGACACCAGCTCCCATAGCTCCTAGTGGAGTCTCTTACCACCCCATCTCTTTTCTATGTGAACATGCTTCTCAAAGTATCGTCCCCAACCACCAGTTTCAACATCACCTGGCAACTTGTAAGAAATTCAAGTTCCCTGGGGGTTGGGATGGGAGGTGGGAGGTGGGGGTTGGGGGTGCAGGCTTCTAGGTGATTCTAGTGGGAACTATTGCTTTATATCAGTGGTTCTCAACCTTGGCTGCACATTAGAATCACCTGGGAATCTTTTTAAAATCTTGATTTCTGGGCCTCATCCTCCGGAAATTTTGTTTCTTTGTTATGGGGTGAGGCCACAATATTAGTAACAAAGAAACAGAATTTCCAGAGGATGAGGCCCAGAAATCAGGATTTTAAAAAGATTCCCAGGCGATTCTAATGTGCAGCCAAGGTTGAGAACCACTGCTCTATATCATGGTAAGGAATGTTTCTAATAGAGACTTCAATGCATGTCAAAATACATTTTGAAACACAGGTTCTGGTTACATATCATACAGGTTAAATATGCAAGTAAATTATCTTGCATTTTAATTGCTTGAAAAAAATGCCTACACTCAGGGAGGTTTGATTAAGACTATAGCAGTTGGAGAACTTACTGCATTTATAACTATTGCATAACCTTAGGTCTCTCAAGGTAAACTGTTCATCTGATCATTGTCATACAGTTTACTCCCAGCTAATGAACCTTTGGTTGTCATCACCACAGGAACTGGAATACTTACTTAAAGTGAACATTTTAATTAAGTCAGAAGTCCTTATACTAGTACTCCTTTTCTTCAAACCTACAATAACCACTGTGGTGGGCTGGCACGGCCATGACATACTCAGCTCCACATTGGGCGCCTTATGTGCCACGCCAGCTCAGCCAGGTTCAGTGAGCCTGAGTTGGGGCAGTGAAGGATTGAGAAAAGACAGACAAGAGCATGAAAGCTGGGTCTCGGTGGGACACTGTCCTCTCTGATGGAGAGAGACAGCGCCATGTACTACAAGCCGTATCTTCATTTTATAGCCAGATTCCAGGAGGCAAAGTAAGGGTGTGGTCAGAATGTTTACAACATTCTCATGGGTTTCGATCCTACTCAACTACATGCACCTGACCTCTATTGAGCCCACATCACTCAGGCACGTGGGACCACAGGTTCAGACCATAGGTTCAAGCTTACAACTATAGCTGTTAGCTATAATTGTGCTGGGAGGTCTTTGCCCTCCAAGCTGGGACTTGCACGTGGCCATGAGAGGACTGTGCCCTCTCATTAGTCCGAGGCTTGAACCTGTCCAAACACTAGCTGCTCTTCACAAACCACTCCACCAGCACAGAACTGCAGAGTTTATATAAACACCATTGTGTAAAACAAAACACAAACAAACAAAATACTTTCCTTCATCATTAAGATCCCAATTTCATTATTTAACTAGTACATTCTTTTCTGGCAACTTTGCAGACACCAGTTCACCAGATTTGTGCCTATACTTTCCCCACCCTAACTCATCTGAGAAGCGCATTTTCAAGTTTTCACCCAATTCCCACATTGTCTTGATTTATCCAAATCAGCTACTGTAAGCTTACACAGGGTTAAATATTAATATTCTTTTACATCTTGGTCCAAGGATAAATTCTCCATTCAGATAAATTATCCATTCAGCAAACTACTGAGGTGCTAGTGACACCCCAAAGATGGACTTCCTATAACCTGACTCCCTGATACATGGGTTAGAGAACGCAGAAAACTGGTATTTACTACACAGGTAAGAACAGCCATCGCTTCTATCTCCTCTACCTTCAGCATTAGGGGGTTGCAGTTTTGCTTCATTCATAGATGGAAAGCAAGGCTTCTGTCAGGACTCGGGGCAAACTCCAGGGACCCTCTCCTGCAAGCTCTTTCCTCACTTCTTACCAGCACCACCATCTTTTCGCTCCTCCATAGCCTCCCAGGAGCACCTTCAACTCTTTCCAGGGGAATGAACAGGTGTCCCTAGTGAACAGAATGGAAACTGCTTGGCAAACCTGGAGTTAAGTGGAGAGCCCCAAAGGGAAGCATGTGGAAAGAGAAACTATGTTCAAAATATGCTTAAGGAAAGCAGGATTGTTTAATTTAAGGAGACACGGAAGAGTTTGTTTTATCAGCAAATTACCTGAAGGTTTTCTGCCCAAATTAAGACTTTGTAATCTCCAAAGCTTTAGCACTGCGGGCTGGTCTAGCTCCGCTGCTGCAGGTGATGGTTTGACAAAGTCAGGGAAGGCGTTTCACACAGTTTTACAAGGTATATTTATTAGGCCCACACAACTTCTATTTCACCAACTCCACCTCCATTCGTGGGTTCTTCATCTTCTACTCTGGGGTTGTTATCATAGATTTGATAAGGATATCTTTATATATCTCTAGTAAGCTACATTATAGTGCTAATTTTAGTCTTACTAACCATCACTTTATTAACATAATTATTTTATTAATTATCTAATTTAATGCCCTATTTGTGGTCCTGAAAAGCCTTATGTTCTGAAAAATTACATGCTAAAAGCTATAGGACTTATGGAAAAAAATAGGGTTAAAGTAGAACGCTCAAAACCTATAGAACTTTGTCATCAAAGAAGTAACAAAAATAATAGCAACTCGTTTTAAAAATAGTAGCACAGTTAAATCTCCACTGGCATTTGTGTTTAGATTCACAGTCTAGACATCATAGCAGCCTTAGACTCCGGGACTCCTGTTTCCTACCTCAAGATGAAGGTCCTGTAAAGACATGTGCTCTGATAGAGACCAGTTTCATTAATGTAACACATATAACCTGGAGTTAGCCTCTTCATAAGTCAATATTTGTCGACATAGAAAAAAAACAGCCTTTGTAAATTCTTCATCTGAATTTACAGCTTCTCTAGGTAGTGTAACATATGCACTGGATCTTTTTTCTTTTTTCATGGTCATCTATTTTTATTTCAAGATTTTTTTTCCTTTTTAAAAAATTTTATTTTATTGTTACAAATAGTAGTACATATGTCTCCTTTTCCCCCCCATTGACCTTCCCCCTTAAGCACTGGTTCTTAAAGGGTGGACCTCATATGCTTCAGCATCATGCAAACATTTGTTAGAAATGCAAATTATTTTTTTAAAATATGTTTTTATTGATTTTAGAGAAGAGGAAGGGAGAGGGAAGAGAGAGAGAGAGAGGGAGAGAGAGAGAGAGAGAGAGAGAGAGAGAGAGAGAGAGAGAGAGAGAGAGAGAAACATCAATGAGAGAGAAGCATGGGTCCTGCACACTGCCTACTGGGGATCAAGCCTGCAACCCCAGGAATGTGCCCTGACTAGAATCAAACTGGTGACCTCTCGGTGCATGGGACAACACTGAACCAACTGAGCCACACTGGCCACGGCAGAATTCTTAAGCTGCCCTCTAGACTCACTGAATCTTAAAGCCTTGGGGATGGGGGTGGAAAAAGAGGAGCCTAGCAATCTGTGTTTTAAAATTTTTTCCAGGTGATTCTAATGCAGCTAGTGGTTCAGAACAATTGACATCTTGAAAAATGTCACTGTTCTTGAAACCACTATAGCAGCCTCTTCTTGCGGAAGAGGTTGCTGCATGACTCCAACTTTTCCATTAAGGTCTTCAGCATTGCAAAGACTTATTTAATTGTGAGAAAGCTGGCTCCTGATCTTGACAGAACATTATCACACTGGAAAAATGACCTATTTGCCAACATGACCTGTGTGTTAAACTGACATCAATTCCCTATTGATCAATTGCATAGGAACTGAGTCACATTAAATAATATCGTGTTGTGCTAAACTGACTGTAGTAGAACAGAATGAAATAGGTACTCAATAAATATTTGTTGAATGATAAATGTCATGTTTTAGGTAATTCAGAGTAATTTCCTCTTTATCCTCATAATACCAACACTTGGTAGGCTGCGAAGAGTATTAACTCAATTTTTTTTAACCCGTATCTGAGAATACGTTTTCTTAAATTCATTTTCAGAGAAAGAGGTAGGGGAAAAAAGAGAGAGAGAGAAACATTGATTGGTTGCCTCCCATATGAGCCCCAACAGGGATGGAACCTGCAACCTAGATATATACCCTGACTTCAAATCTAACCCACAACCTTTTGGTGCATGGTGCTTACTCCAACCAACTGAGTCACCTGGTCAGGGCTTAACTCAATTTTATCCTATATAATAAATAGCTAACATGCTAATGGTCATCACGCCGTCACGCTGTAACAACCGATCAGCAGGAGGCTGTGTGTGCAGTGAGGCGCGCAAGGGTGGCTGCGCAAGGAGGCGGGGGGCGGAGCGCCTCCTCGTGCAATTTCAGCTGCACACTGGGCCTCTAGTAAATCAATGAGAAGATTTAAAAAGATAAAATGACAGACACAGAAACTCAGAAAAATAGAGGTTGAAGTCTCAACATTACTTATTGACAGAGCTTCTGAGTTTCACAACTTACTCAGAATCTAGAGACACAATCTGCTCTAAAATATTTAAAGTCTGTAGATGAGTTATCTTCCAAATGTGGCTTTCTTTCCTCCCCTTGAAATTTATATTTGGTGCTACTGTGCAGATGGCTGCCAACATATGCTTTGACTAAAACACTGTGGTCAGAGGTCCCTTGTAGAACCATTCAAGAGAAGATAAGCAATGACAAATTTCTTTAATGGGCTTTGTCAGAGCTAATACTCTCTGCCTGATGTCATATTATTTTTATTTAAAATAAATAATTCTAGAATTTCTGGTAAAGTAGATATTTCTAAACATATTGTCCTCCCTCTGTCCTCTTGAACCTGTGATCTTAAGGGAGGATCATTTCCATTTGCTTAAGAATTATCTGTGATGTCATTTTGTTGTTGTTAGACAAATCAGTAGTTTAAAAAAATACCAGGCTGTGAGCAAACATTTCATAATTTATTAGTAAAGATGAAGTATGGGTAACTTTCCCAATGAGAATAAGCCTATAGGTATGAATTTATGGGCAAAACTAAGCAGGAATTGGGGAACTGAGCAAAACCGGTGAATGAGGAAATTCAAGAGGCATAGAATCAAACACTCAGAGTTAAGAAAACAGGAGCTGCAATGTTCAACTACACATCGGTATCTGAAAAGGCATGGGATATAAAGCAATGAGCTACAACTTCATAGGTAATATGAGATGATGGAAAATGCATACAGACACTCGAGTAGAAAGTGTAAAAAAAATTTCTGTGCAACTTAATTTAGAATGTTCTTGTTTATTCTTCCCCAAAGCATTTGTTTTTTTTGTTTGTTTGTTTTGTTTTGTTTGTTTTGTGTTTTTTTTTAGTTCTGGCAAGAATAAATCATAGTAGCAAGTAAAACATGGTTCCAGTCTAGTGTAAAATTATATCTATGTGTCGAGGCTTGCTTGGAACTTATATCCAAGTATTCTCTCTCCTTCTCTTTCTTTCTCAGGAGACGTTTTATTAAAGTAATTTTATTTGATTGAAATATTTGGTTTTTAATCTTTTAGTTTGACAGGGAGATGCAGTTCCAACATGGAGACCTGGAGACCAAGAGGTCCTTTGGAGAGGGCCAGGCAACAGTCTGCTCTTGCTGATGCTTGTGGGCTTGATCTCAGTTGACTGGGAGATCTGAAAATCTCTGGGAGCCTTTCTGAACAGTTAAAAGAATCAGAAGTCGTTAAAACTTAGAAACTGATTAAATATAATGTATTTAAATCTGAAACACTAGGAAGAGCTTTTTGTTTGTTTTGTTTTTTAAGGAAAGAATTGAGCTTGTAGGATAGGAAAAAATAGAAAGCATTATTATCTCTCACTCCAATTCATTTGAAGCTAAGAAAAATCTCATTCCGTTTCATTCAAATTATTCTCTGGCTCTGTATGAATGATATATGCTATTTGAGAAAATGGGGGAGATGATTGCCTCTCGGCTAATAGCTCATGACAAGATGTGTGCGAGTGTGTGTCTTATAAGGAATGGGTGTTTTTTTAATTCTCACCCAAGGATATGATTATAAGAGAGAAAGAGAGAGAGGGAGAGAGAGAGAGAGAGAGAGAGAGAGAGAGAGAGAGAGAGAGAGAGAGAAAGGAATATCAAGTTGCCTGTTGTCTGCGCCCTGACCAGACACTGAACTGCAAACTAAGTATGTGTCCTATCTGGGAATCAAACCCACAACTTTTTTGGTGTACAGGATGACACTCCAAACCATCAGGCCAGGATAGGGATGGCTTATTTTTAAAAACAGACCACAATTAGATTGTGGTTTAGGAGATGTGAAGAGTTTTATGTTCAACTTTAGTAGAAATAACCCTAAGTAGTAATTGATTTGCGGCATGATTACCATTTTGATTAATTTAGCCTTTCCCTGTGCCCTAGAGGTGGTGGGAGGGCCATGCTAACAGCTTTTTCAATCACTGTTTCGTGTTTTTGGTACTGGAGTTGAGAAGTTCTTTTAAATCACTACAATATGTCAAAGTCAAGTATTTTATTCAGTTTGGTTTCTAATTAAAGTTAAAAGAGGGCATGTCAGTCACTGGGAAGTAAAATACATATTGAATAAAAATACTTTTATCCTGAACTTTTGTCCTGAAAATGATAAGAATTTGTCTTTAATCAGAAATAAGAGACTCTGCAAAAATCCTGCCAGTCCTTGGGCAGGTGAGGTACAATTTTGATGATTATTGTCCTTCTCTACCCTGCCCATGGTCCCCTTCCCAGGCCAGGCTGGGCTATCAGGATATCACAGTTGGGAAGCCCTCTAACCAACCAAGTCCTTTCCTCTGCTGATGTACAGGAACCCTGTTAACCAGGTTCTTCAAATTCTTCATCCCCACAAAGTCCTGTCTTCCCTTATATTTTCTCAAGTCTTACCCTCTCTACAATGGCGGTTGATCGATGTGGGGAGATTGGTTCACCACCTCCCCAGAACCCCGGGTAAAACCTTTGCATTTTAATTGGATCCTCCCCCCCCAAAAAAAAAAATTGAAGCACATTAAACAATGCCATTACCTGTGATAATATCTCCCACTGTGGTTAGACATGAGACCCAAGAAAAGAGTATAAATCAGAAATTCCTTTCAGAAACTCTTGAATTTTTTCATTCATTCATTTACAATCGCTTATTTATTTTTTTCATTCAACTAATTTTTCTTCAAAAATTATTAGTTTCCTGTTGTTGCTGTAACAAATTGCCACAAACTCAATGGCTTAAAACAACATAGATTTAGCCCTGGCCAGGTGGCTCAGTTAGCAGGAAAGCCACTGAAGCATCATGTGTAGAAGTGTGTTGTAGAAAGATTATACTGGTGACAGCAATTTGTGCCTGGGCATTTTTGCTGTGTGGTCTGCACACGTGGACATGAGTCTACCATGCTGTCTTCACCAAGGCACACACCAAAGGCAGGCATCAGGGTGAGTCAGGGTGCCAAGGGAGTGGCTGTTCAGGAATGAACACAAACACTTTCCTTTACTAGGGGACATGCTTTGCTTCCCACATGCACATTGGCTACCCTGGCATGGAATTAACAGGATACTGTAACACCCAAGAGGATTCTACCAGCCTCTCAGACACTCTCTTCATCCATTATTTAGGTTCAAAATTCTAACTACAAAATCAGTTTCTCTTAAGATTTATGATTAGTGCTAGCAGTATTCAATCTTTGAAGTGAAGCAGTTAAAAAACAAACAAACAAACAAACAAACAAACAAACAAGCCATGGCCTCCTAAGTGACAAATACCATCATATGTATGTTTGTGGCATTACCACGAGCTAGCGCTGTGATTTTTAAAGAGGTCCCTTTAACCTCTTTGAACTTCAACAATAATAACACCAGTTTGTATTAATCTGCAAGCTCTTCCTAGTGTTTCAGATGTAATGCACAAGGTCATTTTAATGGAAAGATCAATGAGATAGTAAGCAAGATGCTTTGTACATTGAGATGGGTATTACAAAAATTAATTCACATTCCAAAAAATGTGATATGGAGTCTGTAATTAGTTGAAAAAGTATTTCTCAATGTGTGTTATTGTATTGGCCATGGTGAAGATCAAGTTAGGGGAGTGAATGGTGGCCTTTGAGGTGTTGATCCCCTAAACTGGAGCATCTAGGGTTGCCTGGTGTTGTCAGGCTCTCTGTCAGGGCTGATCTCCATCTTTGAAAATCATGAGGTGAACTGACCACAGGCAGTCTGACTCGAGAGAAAGTCAGAGAGAGAGAGAGAGAGGGAGAGGGAGAGAGAGAGAGGTGATAAATCTGGAATTTAATTAGCAGAGTCACTCAGGTGGAAAGGTTGAAGCCCAGCTGGATTTCTGTTTACATTAAATAGGTTTGATTTGTAATCTGACTCAATTAGCCTGAAATTAAATTCATCTTGAGGCAGAAATATCGTAGATGCAAATATTCTCTTTGGGGGAGAAACACTCAGTAACGTGACAACCCTTAATCTCTTTCTACAATCTTATTTTAGGGATGCTCCCCCACCTTCTCTCCAGGCCACAAATGGTCATCTTTTGCCCTCCCCAACCCCATCCCCATCTGATTTTGGCTTAATCAAAATTGAAGCTACCTTCTCTCAGTGCCCCAAAGTCCTCATGGTGGAAACTTATACACAGCATTTTAAATGGTTCCCTGCTAGTATCTTAGCAGTTACTCCAAAGTGTTCACTACTGCTATTTCAATATAAGTTGAATAAGAATTGAAGCAAGAATATTTCCTTACAAATAATGTTACTATTAATTGACTCTTATGAGCACATTGGGCCAGTTGCCATTGCAGATGACTCTTGATGCAAAAGCAAACTAAGCTTCAATGGAAACACTGAAATATGTTTCCATTCCTCATAGGAGAGAGTTGGTTTTTGTCTGTGTCACCTGGGGGCAAACCTGTTAGGGAAAGGATGAATCCAGAAAAAATTGTAATTGTGGTATTCAGGGTCTTTGCCTTCAAGACTCCTCTACTGTGAACCAGAACGCCAAGATCACACAGAAAAATAGAAAGACTGGTAAAATGAACACCCACCATCTAGATCCAACAGATGCTTTTTTATATGTAACTAGAGGCCCAATGCACGAAATTTGTGCAAGGACCTTGGCCCTGGTTCCCTGCCTGCTGCCTCTGCCATGGCCCCTGCCCGCTATGGCTTTGTCTGGAAGGAAGGACGTCCAGAAGGACGTCGGGTCTAATTAGCATATTACACTTTTATTATTATAGATTGTTTAATATCATCTAATTTCTAGTTCAGACTTCACTTTGAACAGTTAGCCCCAGTGTCTTTTATGGCTTTTCCTTTTCCAAATGAGGCTCCCACATATAGGAATACACACTACATTTGGGTGTTAGATCTCTTAAGTCTATTTCAGAATCAAGAACATTCTCCCATCACCCTCCTCATTTTTTGAGAAAAATATTTAAGTTTCTACTTTAAATCTCTTATATTAGAGTCTGGGCCACATGCCTAATAGAGTGTCCCACAGTCTGGTTTGTATCATTGTTTCTTTTTGGTGTTATTTACCTTATTCCTTTATTTTCCGAATTTCCTGTGAAATTATATCTAAAAGTTAATTAAATTCAGATTGCTTGGAAAGAGTACTTCATAGGAGATACTGTGTACTTCATATTGCACTGTACCAGAAGGCAAATAATGTTATTAGTGCACATTTGCACTTAACCCATAGCAGGTCCTTTTTTAGAGTAACCCTCTCATTGCTCATTGATTATGTTTGTGTAGGGGTTGTAGTTTGGCATGAAGTTAATTTAGGGCTATCACTTGGGGCTTCTTTCTTGCTTCTTTCTTTCCTTGGTATTATCTCTGTAACTCATTGAGGGTACTCGCTATGTTTGCCCCCGGGATATAAAAAGATGAAGGGCCCTAGCCAGTTTGGCTCAGTGGGTAGAGTGTCGAACTGCAGACCAAAAAGTCCCGGGTTCTATTCTGATCAAGGGCACGTATCTTGATTGCAGACTCCTCCCGGCCCAGGCCCTGGTCAGGGTGCGTGAAGGAGCCAACCAATCAATGTGTTTCTCTCCCATCGATGTTTCTCTCTGTCTTTCCTTCCCTCTTCCACTCTCCCTAAAAATCACTGGGGAAAATATCCTCAGAGGAGGATTAACAACAACAAAAAAGATGAAGGAAATCCAGCCCCGTCCTCAGGGATAGCACTGGGGAACGCCAGCATGTCCTGTGTGTCAAGTGCTGTATCATAGGTGTATACAAACACACTCTGTCACGTGGTGCATACATGGCTGGGCATGGACATACATGTAGTGTCCTGCAGCGCCATCATGCCAACAAGGACAGTGCCTTTAACAATGTTAAGCTACTGATTGGGGCCTGACCCAATCTCCAAGCTCCAAGTTCGCAGGAAACTGCTGCCCAGGGAAGCCCCCAGGACCTCCCCTTTCCTGCCTGGAACACTCTGCCCCGGGCCTGCCTTGAGGAAAAGCTAAAGGCCCAGGAAGTAAACAAAATTAAAAATCAATAAAGTAATTTGTGGCTATTCCTTAAGCACCAAACAGGATTTGGCGCCGGCCGTCTCCGTGTTTACACGTTTAAGAAATTTGTTTCACACTGCGCACCAGCTAGGCATGCATGCTGGCATTAAGTCAAACCAAAACCCACTTTCTTTCAACTCTCTAAGCCGTATGGAACCAGCCTAGCCTGGGCCAAGAGGTTTCTTACTCTGTGGTCGGCAGGAAGCCAGAAGCAACTGAATTCTATTCGGCACGCACCTGGGACCTGCTTTTGAACCCAGTGTTGATACCCCACTTCCCTTCTGTGCCTGTGTATAAACCCCATTTCTAGCATTCATAACACTCGAGTCTCACACAGGGTTCATATACTGATCACTCAGCTCATCTGGTTTGATCCCCGGTGGCCCAATCAGGATTGATTTTAGAAACACACCCTTAACTGGACTTGCTCAAAGAAATCGTGCTAGGAAAGAGAAGCCAGCACAATTTGTACAATTACTGCAGCAGGTAAACAAGTGCATTCCTGCAGTGTCTTTATCCCGCTGCAATCCATCTTGAAGCAGGCAGCAGTTCCCGGGCGCACCTGTCTGTGACCTGCGGCCTTTCACCAGACAATTCCCTGGCACAGTCTGGGAGGCGCCCTGCAGAAGTGAGGCAATCCATTCAAAGGCTCTGATCATGGGCACGGCCTAAATCCTGGCTCCGCTCCTGACGAAGTAGTGCTGATTGCTTTTTACACATATCCTTTATCATTAGCCGCCTGCTTCCCTTCTCTAGATGGGGATAGGAACATCAACAGGCTGAGCACAGGGAACGGAAGAGGCACAATGCGGCTGACAGTCACAGAGCAACAAGGCAGCTAGAGGCGATACAATAAAAACAAGGCACCTGAGACCCGCCAGCACGGATGGCACCTGGCTGTCCATTGCACGTGCACTCTCTCCACCCATCTCCGCCCCCCCCCCCCGCCCCTCCCAGACCACATTCCGAATCAGTAGCAGGCTCTCAGCTAACATTCCCCCCAGGAAGGATCATGCAGACATGCCTCTTATTAGCAGGTGGTGAGATAGGTGGCTTTTGGTAAATCAAGGCACAGATACTCATAAAGACAGACTCATAGACAGAAAGCAGCAGACAGCTGGGGTGTGGGGTGGTGGAGGGATTGAGAAAAAAAGAGGGAGGGAGAAGGAGAACTCCTGGATATGGACAGCAGTGTGGTGATTGTGGGGTGGAGGGGATGGGTGGAGGTGGTGGAGGGCATAGAGGGGATAAAAGGTGATGGAAAAATAAAATAAAATAAATAAAACCTTTTTTAAAAGGCATAGAGCAACTCTGTAAAATCTCTTTTTTTAATTATAATATTCATCTTCCCACTCCTGGTAAAAGACCGAAATAAAGTCCAACTTGTTTGACAAAATGCCATGCAGCTCTGAAGACTAGAGTCTGATCCACTGTACTACATGTGATGTATATTTTTCTTACTCACGAGTTTGCATTTAATAAGCTATACGGCTGCCCATTCTTGTGCCCCCGGGCAGAATAGCTCATGACTATCAGGAGGGAAAAGCCCCATTATTTCGACTTTCATTCTCTCTGTGGTCATCAAAAACGAATTTCCTCTGGCAAACAGTTTATTTTGCAAATGAGTTGAAGTGATTCATAGTCTGCTGAAAAATAGCATCTTGAAATTTATTCTTAAACATACTGCTTTATAAACTTAGTTCACACATATGGTGTCTCCCAGGAAAATATTCGGAGACAGAGGGATCTGCGAGCTTGCGCTGGGGATGAAACTGGGACGCTGTAGAAAGCAGCTCCCTGGTGACCACTGGGGGTGGGGGGTCCCATGAGCCTTGGCCCATGGACTCAGGCAGGCAGGCGCCCCAGGGTCATCCATCTGGAAATCAATGTGGCCAGAATCAGCGCAGCAACAGAGAGAAGAGATGGGGTCCTCTTTCTCCTTCCTCCCTTCATCCTCTTCACTCCCAGTTCAAATCCAAAAAGGGCCTTTCACTGCTATGTGTTTTGTAAGAAAAAGCCCCCATTATTTAGGACCGTGGTCGACAAACTGCGGCTTGTGAGCCACATGCGGCTCTTTGGCCCCTTGAGTGTGGCTCTTCCTCAGCCTTAGGAGTACCCTAATTAAGTTAATAACAATGTACCTACCGATATAGTTTAAGTTTAAAAAATTTGGCTCTCAAAAGAAATTTCGATCGTTGTACTGTTGATATTTGGCTCAGTTGACTAATGAGTTTGCCGACCACTGATTTAGGATGATGCGCAGAGCAAGGGTCATGTATTGTCTGGAGCACACATGCTAGAGTGCCGATGGCAGAATTCAGACAGAGGATGAAGTGTGATAACTCCAAGCGCAGGGTCAGACACCAGGCGGGGGGAAGCAATAGCTACAAATCTCATAGGGAACGAGGCTCTGCAATCTGGGCAGAAAAGTGTCCTGAGAGACGGCCAGACAGAAGTCAACCTGGACCCTGCCCGTGCGGAAGCATGGCTTATCTCAGCCAGCAGACTTCCTTGTCTTTTGAGAGACAGTGGGACCATGTGGTAAAGCAATTTATCTGGACCCCAAAGACCAGAGTTCTGGTCTTAAGCAAGTCACTTAACTTTGGTTTGGATCTCAATGTCCTCCCCAGTGTACAGTGCCCTGGGAAGCCCTCTGCCAATGCACCATCTTTCACTGCACCCAATTCAAGAACAGAAGGAACTTGAAGCAAGCTCCGAGAAACCCCCATTTTAGAGCTTTAAGAAACTGAGCACTCACCCAAATGGTAGGAGACCAAGTTGGGCTAAAACGTGCATCCCCTTGTCCCGGGCACATAGTGCATAAGCAGAGGGAGAAGCCCGCCTCCTTTCATATGGGTCCTCTTTCTTCCCACTTGGTTGCTGAAGGGGCCAAGACGGATGGGTCCTAGCCGGGCACTCTTCTCTGCCCACTGCTGTTGATGGATGCTGGGAGGAACAGTGACTAGTGATACATTTTTTAAAAGAATAACAACAAAATAACAATAGCCAACTTTTATTCAGCTACGAGTATTCTAGGCACTGAGCTCAATGCTCTATATTTAAAATTCTTCATCACAACCTTATGAGGCAGATCAATGCTAATATTATTATTCCTAGTTTGACAGTTGAAGAAACAGTATTAAGTGAGCTACTCACTCAAAATGAGAAGGCTTGTCCATGAAGGAGCTAAGACCCAGACCCCTTCCTGCTGTCCCCAGCGCCAGCGGCTGGACCCACCTCTTGGCAGTCTCACAAGAGGGTGAGGAGGGGGCTTTAGAGCAGCCGTATGTCCGTGAGGAAGACGGTGTGACCGTCAAGTGTGAAGCCTGTAAGATGTGTTTAGGGGAGGCCTGAAACTCAACTGCACCCGTATTTCTCTCCATTCATTGTCTGCAATCTGGTCTCAGCCCCAAATCTGAAGAAAAAGGAAGGAGGTAGAATTATTCAACCAGAAGAGGAAGGGCTTCAGATTCTGGAAGAGGGTGGAGTAATGTCATTGTCACCTTTCTTGGTAGAAGGAGGGATCTTACCCAGATCAGAGGAGGCCTCCTCCTCTATTCCCAGAAGGAAGAGAACAGCTAGAAGCAGGGTGAAGTTACCGTCTTTAGAATCTGATGGGGAAGAAAGCATTCGGTGACTTAAGTTGTTGACCACAAACCTCTCCTCTGAGCCCCCCGACAGGAGGGGACATTCTTGAACATCAGTGTGTCGCTGTTCATTGCAACACTGAAAAATTTTAAATCAAAAGTGAGATCTCCAGAAATGAATTTTCCTACATTCTTCACACTCGGGTGTGCTATTAATATGGAAATGAGAGAGTTTAATCATGTTTGACTATTTGCTGGAAAGAAAGCAAACATGCTGATATGCTAAGTATCATCAGACTTGTTAAATGGGGTCAGGATTACAGGGCTGATGTGGGACTGATGGATTTCTTGCTGTTCATTATCCCAATTGAATGGTTGGAATAAAATCAATACCAAGAGAGGCCAGGCCACAGTGGGGCCACCAGCATCCCTGCACCTGGCACAGGTCTCTTGAGAAGCTGTTGGCCTTGGCAGTGACTTCGAAGGCAGGCCTCTGCCAGCCAGCACCAGCCCCATCCACTGAGCCCTGCTCTCCCCACCGCTGGGGGATTGTGGTGTAGAGCTGGGACAGGGCTGGAGGAGAGGGTCAAAGGGCAGATCAAACAAGGACTCCTCACTGGTGTATAATTGATTCCTGTTTACACAGTCTCTCCTCCAATATTGTCTCAATTGATTCTCTTAAGACTTCCATGAGGAAGGCAAGACACATTTTTATCTGCCCGGTTTTTAGATGAATAAATGAGACCCAGAGAAGGTAAGAGATTTGTCCAGTGTTACTCAGCCTACAAGGCACAGACAAAACCCAGGACCCCCTCCCCACTAAGCCATAGGATGGCCACCCATGCAGTGGATCCATGGAGGGCCAGGCTCCAGCTCCACATCCCGTGTGGGATCCACATCCAACGTGGGCTCCAACCCCAATTTAAACCCCATTAGTTACCTGTTCAAGGCTAATCTTGGCCCCCAGCCATGGGCAAGTAAGAAGCTCAGGGTGGTTTCAGAACCAACACCCTCTTCTTAATTAGTGTATTGATCTCTTCAAGAAAAATGTATTGTGTGGCTCTTTAGTAGTCACTTTCAAGAGCAGAGGGAACAAGCATGAAAACTGGCTGCTCTCGTGGTGAAGAGCTGTGCTCCCAGATTTTCATGCGTTTTTACTGTTGTTTCTAATCTTCATGCGTGTTTTAACCAACCAGGGACCCTGCTAGAAGGCCAATTCTGATTCAGTAGGTCCTGGCTGGGGCCTGAGACTCTGCATTTCTAACAGACGCTGTCAATGCTGGTGGTCCATGGACTATGGCGCTGCTACAGTGTTTGGACAGGTTCAAGCCTTGGACTGAAGGGAGGGCACAGTCCTCTCGTTGCCACGTGCAAGTCCCAGCTTGGAGGGCAGGGCCCTCCCAGAACAATTAGCCAACAGCTCTAGCTGTAAGCTTGAACCTGTGGTCCGAACCCGTGGCCCCATGTGCCTGAGTGATAGAGTTCAGGTGCATGTAGTTGAGTAGGGTTGAAACCAACGAGAATGTTGTAAGCATCTTGATCACGCCCCTACTTTGCCTCCTGGCATCTGCTATAAAATAAAGACACGGCTTGTGGGCATTGTCTCCTCATCAGAGGGGCAGCGTCCCACCGAGACCCAGCTTTCGTTCTCATGTCTGTCGTTTCTAAGCCTTTCATCGCCCCCACTCAGGGTCACTGAACCAGGCTGAGCTGGCATGGCACATAAGGCGCCCTGGGGCTGAGCATGTCATGGCCGTGCCGGCTCCCCACCATGGACCACACTTTGAGTAGCAAGACCATACGGAAGAAACTTAACAGAATTGCAATAGAAAGTGATCAGAACTGGGGCAGGAGTTGTATAGGATGATCCAAAGACAAAAAGCAGGGGCACCTATTGATAACCGTACGGTGAGCTGAGGTGTTTTCCCGGGGTCGTGTCTCGTGACACTGAAGAATGAGCTCCACGGACCAGGAGATTTAAGCAAAAGTGTAGAAAATTTATTACAAGCAGATTCAGGCTCCTCCCCACAGGGAGGGGGGCCCAATAATGGGCTGCCCATTGAAGCTTTCTAGTCAGGGCTATATATTTGCTACAAGCCTGCCCTGTGTCTACCTGTGCAGCTACCTGATTGAGTCCCTCATTGTTCTTGCCCAGCAACAGACCTGAACTTTTCCTGTTTCTGTGTTCTTTCTCTGTTCCGACGCTGAACTTCTCTGTTTCTGTGTGTCAGTCCACCTTATTGCTGCAGGCCCTCCCTTGGTTTCCGTGCCTCCCACTATGAGTCCAGAAACATTTTGTTATTCCTGCTTGGTTGGTTCCTGTGGTTAGGCTGCTCAAACTGCCGTGCCTGCCCCTGCCTGTGTTCCCCCTGCCTTTGTTTTCCACCGGACCCTGCCCTGTCTGCCTGCATTTCAAGCTAACTTACCTCACTATTTCTGATTGGGAGATCAGAGAAGGCTTCCTGGAGGAAGGGCAGGCTAAATTTAGATCTAAAGCTGAAGTAGAGATTAGCCATACCAAGGGCTGCAATTGAAAAGGTCCACTCTAGGCATATGTCGTCTTGTGAGCAAGAAAGAAAGCAAAAGCTCCCAAGGTTCTAAGAGTTAACTCTTCCTGAAGAAAGATACTAAGGTGGTGAAGAGAGGTGCAACAGGACCGGGGGAGCATGATGGAGTTGGGTTTACACCTCGGGGCAACGTGGAGCTATTGAAGGATTTACAGCAGCAAAATGACTTGCATTTTTAAAATCTCCTCTAGGCTGCCAGGGAGAGACTGCATTAGAGAGGAGGCCTCTCTAGAGGGAGAGTGAGCGAGCAGGCTTCATTCCAGTGATGCAAGCCAGGGGTGGAGACGGTCTGAACTAGGGCTGTGCTGTGGGCTAGAGAGGAAGCACAGCTTAGAGCTGTTATGTGGGTGGTTCACTCACCTTGATCACTGATCAGAGTGTGTGTCCGGTGTGGTGGATAGTTAGCATGTGCTATGCCTTCTGCCCTTGATCTTGCTCTGTAGTTCCTGAAGCCAGGCTTTTGCTCCCCCTCCCCGCTCCTTCTTTGTGACTATCTTCTGCTTATCTAGTAATGATCTTTGTCACAGTCTCTGAAATATGTGGAAGGTTCTTGCTCCTACCTATCCTTTTGGGAACTAAAGTCCAGCCTGTGACCTGGCTGCCCAGCCTCTCCATCCCTGCCCCAGCTTGTCAGCTTACACCACTCTCTAGAAATCACTGCCAGACATGCTCAAGGCTCTCCTCTTGTCCATCTCACTTTCTTCCATCCTGAACTTTGAGGTCTCAGCCTTTCTAGGTCCAGCACATCCTGCCGTTGATGGGTTGGATCAGGAAATGTGCCCAATCAGAGCCCTGCTAAACTAGGATTCAAGGCATTAGATTCCCAAGCAAGGGGGTATATTTAAAGCTGTGTCAACCTCTTAATTAGACATTAGTTCTATTTACTGTCAATTATGAAGAGAGAGCCCTTGTCCCACTGAGAATAAATGCCTCTCTGCACTCTCCTTTGAGGCCCACTTGTTTCTGCTGATGACTTTATTAAAAGGTAAGGAAATTGGCCTGCTTATTAGCATCACAGCAGGAACCGGATCTTTGCCTTAAATGAACCTCCTGAGATAGCTTCTGAAATCCTAGGTTGAGAAGAACTGGCTCAGAGGCTAGAAATTCAGCTTTCCAAAGTGAAGGAATGTAGGAGCAGAGACTGAATCACAGTATAAAAATATGTGATCAGAAGTTTCAAGAGTATAAAAAAGCCCATGAGGTGACAACCATCATTACAAAATGGCATTTCCCGCACATGTATTAGGATTTAGAGATATGGTCCATGATTCTGAGGCTACAGATGTGAGATTTCAGGAGCCTGTTGAAAAGATGCCTACAGATTGTGTTCTTCCTGATGGCCCAAGAGAAGGACTTTAGAAACACTTCTTGCCAATGGCATAACCTCAGCAGAGACCTCTAGTTATTTTCTACTGAAAAAGGGTCTTTGTTTCCCGAGTACTGATGAAAGATAATCTGTTTTTCTCTCTCACTCAAACTCTGGCCCTTCCCTTTCTACCCCAGCATTCACGTAAAGAACAGCTCATGACATTGCATATTTTGTAAAATAGGCTTTCTCCATTTCAAACCAGAAGGTAAAAGTCCTTCGATTAAAAAAAAAAAAAAAAGAAAAAAGAAAAAAGAAAAAAAAGCTCTTTTTGATTTCTTGCTTTCAACTAGTATTTCTTTTTGGAGCCATAACACTGTAGTAGAATAAAACAGTCAGTCTTTCTGATTACATCTTGCTCGGACCTGGAATGTCAGACAGCAACTTCTGCTTAGTCCTGGGCGTAGATATGCTAATCATTGAAAGAATCTAACCTATAACCTAGAAAGTACTGAAACAATCTCCCTGCTTGAAACTACCTTGCCAAGGAGGTAAGGAAGAAATGCACAAAATTAATTATTGTTTATCAAGATATTTGCAGGAACCTCTTGCTGAGACCACAGCAACCATTGTTTGCAGTTTCACCATCCCCCTTGGACCTTGCTGACATCCAGATGTCTGCGGTCATCAATCACCTCTGGCCTCGAACCCCCTTACCCTGATATAAAAGAAGCCTGAATTCCTTCTTTCTCAAGGTGGTTTTTTTAGGATGCTAGTCTGCCATCTTTTAGGCTTGCTGGATTTCTGAATAAAGTTCCTTTCCTTGCCCCAATTCCTTGTCACTTGACTAATTGGCTGTTGTGTGGTAAGCAGAACAAGCTTTCACTCAATTACAACTTTGACCTCATTAGCTGGAGGAGAAATAACTGTGTTGATTGAAGGGGGGAATAACAGACAGCCACACAGCTCGTCTTTTCTCTGCATATTCTCAGCATCTAGGAAGGCAGGTTTTCTTTTTCTGAAAGTTCATAGGTACTAGAGGGGAGAACGGAGCCTCAGAGCAGATCGATCATTTTGATTTCACCTGTCCTCATCCCATGTGCATCTTTTCAGGGGGCCCTTGGAGCCTGGCCAGGTACAACATCTCAGCATGGTTATTGAAAACGATGGCATACACTGCATGTTTGACATGCTAATGACCACCTCTCTTCCCAGACTCACTAAATATGAGAACTTAGTTCAAAACAAGACAGACTCTGAGAAAGAAGAACAAAGTTGGAGGGATCATAATACTGGATATTAAACTATACTACAAAGCCATTGAAATCAAAACAGCCTGGTAGTGGTACAAGAACAGGCATATAGACAAATGCAACAGAACAGAGACCCCAGAAATTGATCCATGCCTATTTGGCCAAATTAATATTTGGCAAAGAATGCAAGAGCATACAGTGGAATAAAGAGAATCTTTTTAATAAATGGTGCTGGGAAAATTAGACAGGCATATGCAAAAATATGAAACTAGACCACCAACTTACACCATACACAAGGATAAACTAAAAATGAAAAAAGACTTAAATGTAAGTCGTGAAACCATAAAAATCCTAAAAGGAAACATAAGCAGTAAAATCTCAGACATCTCACATAATAGTATTTTCATGGATACATCGCTAAGGTAAGGGAAACAAAGGAAAAAATTCACAACTGGGACTACATCAAACTAAAAAGCTTTTGCACAGCAAAAGAAACCATCAACAAAATGAAAAGGGAATCTACTGTATGAGAAAACATATTCACCAATGATAAATCTGATAAGGGTTTAATTTTTAAAATATGCAAAGAACTCATACACATCAACACCACAAAGATAAACAATCCATTTAAAAAATGGGTAAAGGACCTTGAATAGACATTTCTCCAAAGCGGATATACAGATGGCCAATAGAAACATGAAAAAATGCCCAACATCACTAATCATCAGAAAGATGCAAATTAAAGCTACAATTAGTTATCACCTCACACCTTTCAAAATGGCTACCATCATTAAATCAACAAATAAGTGCTGGTGAGGATGTGGAGAAAAGGGAACCCTAGTACATTGTTGGTGAGAATGCCGACTGGTATAGTCACTGTGGAAAACAGTATGAAGGTTCCTCAAAAAATTAAAAATGGAACTGCAGTTTGACCCAGCAATCCCACTTCTGGGAGTATATCCTAAGAATCCTGAAACACCAATCAGAATGAATATGTGCACCCCTATGATTATAGTAGCATTATTTACAATAGCTTAAATCTGGAAACAGCCCAAGTCCCATCAGTAGGTGAATGGATAAAAAAGATGTGGTACATTTACACAATGGAAACTAGGCAGCTATAAAAAAGAAGGATATTTTACCTTTGGAGACTTCATGGCTAGGCCTGGAGACTAATATGCTAATCAAAATAAGCCAATTAGAGAAAGATAAATGTCACACAATCTCATTTATAAGTGGTTTCTAAAGAACAAAATAAACTAATGAACAAAATAGGTCCAGAAATATGGATGCATGGAACAGAATAACAGATCTGGGGGTCGGGGGTGAGTGGGAGCGATATTGGGAGGGAGAAGACAGGAAAAGATTAACCAAAGAACATATACGCATAGATGCATAATCCATGGACATAGGGACATGGGGAAAACCTGGGGTGGTTCAGGGGTTGGGTGGAGGGAGGCAAAAGGGGAGAAAATGGGAGACACCTGTAATACTATCCTTCCTATATAATAAAAGAGAAACATGTAAATTAACTGTCACTCTGCTATGCTCACCAGCCAATCAGAGTGAGTATGCAAATTAACCTCATCGCCTCTGTGGAAACTAACAGCAGGTAGGAGGCAGCACCCAGCACAGCCTGCTTGGCAGTCACTGCAGTGTGGAGCAGGCAGGGCCTGCAGAGAGCAGAAAACCACGGGGAGTGGGCCTAAGCTGTCAGAAGGACATCCCCTGAGGGCTCCCAGATTGGAGAGGGTGCAGGTCAGGCTGAGGAACACCCCCGCCCCATGCACGAATTTTGTGCACCGGGCCCCTAGTTAATAATAAAATAAATTTTAAAAACACAAACAAGAGACTCATACAGAGCCTCAAGTATCCCAGAAACCAGAGGATCTCTATGGGAGGCCCCTCACAGGTGAGAGGGGCAGCAGGGATGGACAGAGATTGCGAGCAGGAAAGGGGCTGATGAGCAGATGGGCTGCCTGAAACAGGAAGGCCTGGGGGCTGCAGGTGGCACTTTGGCAGGTGAGAGGGAATTTGACAGCAGGCATTTGGCAGCTACCTCTGGCAGGTCTGCAACAAGTGGGTCTTGCCTAGCCCAAAGGAAAGGCCAGGAGACACGGACGCCCTCGAAAGACTGGTGAAAACAAAGCAGAACCCCAGTGTCCAGCAAATTTTGATTCTATTCTGAAGGCACAGAAGATAAGAAAGAACCCAATAACTTGAACTGAGGAAAAGTGATGAGGCATTGTTTTAGAAATGAGGAGCCAGACTGCAGAACTGGCTCAGCCTAGAGTGAGATGAAGGAAACTCCTCTGTTCTGAACCCAGGAGCTCATCCCCCTTCTGCCCCCAAGGTGCCCCTAGATCTGAGTCTCAGGTAGAGGCAGAGAGAATGTGGCCTGGCACTGTGGATGGGCACTGGAACCTGTAAGTGCCAGAAGCAGGTATGGGAAGCTTCTTTTTTTATTCACAGGAATAGGTTGGCCAAACAGGTATATAACAAGTATGGAATCATACATGTTGAATGCTGATCAATAATCAGAGTTTGTGAAGGAATACACACTCATGGGACTCAAATAAGTGTGTGTGTGTGTGTGTGTGTGTGTGTGTGTGTGTGTGTGTGTATGTGTGGCCATCTCTTGGAGCACTGGTAGACCTCCCTGAAGAGAAGCTCATAACCTTCTGACATGGTCTGGTCCTTGGGTATCAGGCCTGTGGCTCTGAGTGTCACACCTACTTTAAACAGTAATTCAAAACTCACCTTTGAAGTAACTTTTTTCCCTTTGACAAATTCCTATACTGTCCAAGTTCTTCTAAGCTCTGGCTTGTGTCCGTGCTTCCTGCCATTAGTGCTCCCAAGGTCAAATGCACATTGGTAGCATAGCTGCAAAATGATTCTTACCAGGAGTTACCCTGATAACTTTTTACCTCCTAGCAGCTATTAGTCTGAAAAATAGTATTAATTAGCACAGGTCTGTTCTAGGAGTAAAAGACATGCATGATTACTAATATTAGTAATTATTTAAAGTTTAATTTGCACATGCCTGTGAAATTCAAACTCATTACCATTCACTGACAAGTAGAAATGATTGTATAAAACTAAGGTAACCTCAGTTCAGATGAACAAATAAAGTTGGAAATAATAATTAATGAATTTGCTAAAAATCTTTCTGTGTTAATAGGTCCTTAGCCAAAGGTGAGTTTTTAATTAGGATATAAATTTCAGGGATATGAATAATATATGTGGAAATGTAAGGGATTCAACCCCAAAAATATGTATTGCTTGCTATGTGTTCAGTGCGATGGCATCAAAGATGAATGAATCAAAGGCCCTGATCCTGATGCTCTCACCCTCTGGAGAAGCTGACTCAAAATTATTTGTGAAGGAAGAATTAACAGGAGAGAGAAATTTAAAATATGAGGCAGAGGAAGTCAACTTTTGGAGGGACAATAGAAAACAAAGTTTGAGAAGCTTGAACTGAAAAGGAAGCACCCCTTTACCTGAAAATGAAAGGAAAGAATGAAGTGTAGGTTTCAATATAAAGAGGAAATTATCTATTGTCTTCATTTTCTTGCTAAAGTAAGAGGCAGCAGTTTGCTGAGGATGAGTGTGTTGAAAGGGGTAGGAATGGCCAGGGAGTTTGTGGAAAGTGAAAACAGATTAAAATGGTAGTTGACAAACAGAAATAGTTGCTCTGCATTCAAGGCCTGACCAAGACAGGAGAACAAGGATTTATAGTGTCACCAACAACAGATTGAGAAACTTTCTCCAGTAGGACTGGCAGCCTGGGTGTATTAGTAGACAATTTATGGAATGAATTTATTGTTGGACAGATCAAGAGAAAAAGAGGGGTACCAAGGTAAATAGAATGCTCCTAGACCCGTGGTCAGCAAACTGCGGCTCGCGAGCCACATGCAGCTCTTTGGCCCCTTGAGTGTGGCTCTTCCACAAAATACCACGTGCGGGCGTGCACATACATTGCGACTGAAACTTTGTGGCCCATGTGCAGAAGTCGGTATTCTGTGGAAGAGCCGGTATTTTGTGGAAGAGCCACACTCAAGGGGCCAAAGAGCCACATGTGGCTTGCGAGCCGCGGTTTGCCGACCACGGGCCTAGTCTCTGGGTCCGAGATTCTGAAGGTGTTATGAGGTAGGTTGTTTGATGGACCATCATGGGTGGTGAGGTCATGACATGATGATAGGACAAAGTACAGAAGAAGTCTGGTTGGGCTGCTAACAGGAGAGTGAGTGACTTGGAGATGGGCAGACAGAAGTAAAAATGAGAGGGGGTAGGAGAGAGAGATAGAATAGTAACAGCTCTGACTTTGGCAGGTGAGAATCTGTTAGAAATCCCCTACCTTAGCAGGTGGAGGCTGCCTGTCATTATGAAATCTGGTTCACTTCCTCAGACTTCCTTGCAGATGGCATAAAGGCATGTGACCAGCTCTGCCAATCAGATGCATCTGCCCCAGACTTGTGGTAGAAAATGTGCAGGAGTCACTCTGGAAGGGGGTGGCCTCTGAATCCCCATGCCAGTGTCTAGCTGCAGAGGCATGGAGATGGAAGCGGTAGTTCTTCATTAGCTGCTTTGTATGGAGGTGGTAGCCTCGTCTACCCATCTGAGCACCAGGAGACAGACCACAAAGTCGCGCTGGGTAATCTGGTTCAGCAAGCCCTGAGGGGATCCCTGAGCCTCAGACTTAAAATAGATAATAAAGGTTTGGATTAAGAGGACTTGACTCCCAGCACAGTACAGAATGGAGAAAATTGAGTTTATGAAATCACTCGTTTCTTAAGCAAGATGTAAGTAAAAATAAAAATAATATGCAAATAATGCGTGCCAGTGTGGTTCTGGTATGAACAACTGAGCCACTGGCGATTAGGGAGCATCTCAGTGGTGGGTCTATTGAAATCTCTTTCTTGTAGAGATTTTTTTCATGCATTCCACTCTGGTCCATGTCAATGAAAGTCAGACAATATTTATTATATTTATTATATGCCCATTGTCTGATCAACTCGGCTAAGTGCTGGGATACAACACCGGGTGCAACACAGCTGCCCTCAAAGGGAGTTGACAGTCTATCAAGGGCCTGGGCAATTACATTATGGAGAGCCCAGCAGCCATCTGGAACTGTGAGAGCATAAGACTCAGGGGGCCTGTCAGGCTGGCCCCTTCACAGTAATACACGATGAAGAGCGTTACCATCTGACTTTCCTGAAATTATTCCAAGTCCATATTTTAATACTATTTCTATTGTTCTCTCAATTTTTTCCCTCTGCTATTTCACAAATCTGTGTTAGAATCCAGCGCTGCTGAAAATGTTCAGCGTGCAATTCTCTCCCAATGCAGCATATTCCACTGATGTTTTGTCCATGAATGCCTCCCTCAAAATGCATCCTGGAAATAGTTTCTGTAGCCAGAGACTGTATAGTTCTTGCTGGAAGCAAGTAGGAAAAGAATGTTTTCCATAGTAATGGCTGCCCTGAAGCTATTCCCCCATCCTGGGTGACGATTTTTCATTGCCCACCAGGGAGTATCCACCCAGATCCTAGAACTGCATTAAGAGCCAACCCTTCATATAAGACAAAATGCTACCTTGGCAGATATTTGCCATTTCACTGGGTTATCTGTATGGCAGATGGGTCTCAAAGGTATTTAAAAACTAAAGTCTTTATAATATATATATATATATATATATATATATATATATATATATATATATATTTTACGTTAACCTCCTCAGGTTCCCAAGCCCATCCTGAGACTCACTTAGGATGGATAGGTTTGCCCCTTAAATAAAAACACTGCCCCCAATTTAGTCTTTGGTCCTCTGCTCTCTGTCTTCTTGTCCTTTGGGAATCTCCTCCATACAGGTACCTAGGAGGTTGGAATTTGGTGGGGACCTTGAGATCATCTACTATCATAGTTCTCGACTTCCTTTGCTTACTATTCTTTTTTTATTGTTAATCCTCACCCAGGAATATTTTTCCATTGACTTTTTGATCTTCAGTCTAACGCTCTCCCAACTGAGCTATTTCGGCTTGCTGTTCCATTGACTTTTTGAAGAGAGTAGAAAGGAGGAGGAGAGACAGAGCATGAGAGAAACATTGATGTGAGAAACACATTGATTGCTCCCACATGAGTCCCAACCAGGGCCAGGGATTGAGCCTGCAATCGAGGTACATACTGTTGGCTGGAATTGAACTTGAGACCCTTTAGTCCACAGGCTGAAGCTCTATCCACTGAGCCAAACCAGTTAGGGTTCCTTTGCTATTCTTAATGAAACCCTTTCCTCAAAGCAAGTCTTGCAGAGAATCCAGTATATAAACGTGACAAAGAATGAGTTTCTGTTCTTTTGTAAGGGTGTCGGAGCCCCAAACCCAGCCTGTTACCTCTTTGCACACCCACACAGCAGTCCGTAAGGCTCCCTAAGCAACACTTCTCAAAGGTCCTGTGGTTCTTGCAGGAGGCTCGGAGTTCTGCCTTCTGTACCCGAGCCACAACGCACTGAGTCAGTCTCAGGATGGACTAGGGAAACTTCATCTTGCTAAACTTCTCAGCTGAGTCTCCTATTCATAGAATTTGAGAACCACTGCCTATTATTCCAAAAGCGTAGTTTGAAACTGCTATTCTGAGACAACCCTCCTTTCACAAAGGAGGCCCTTGAGTCCCAGAGGGATGGAGCTGGACCTACAAACAGTGGAGCATGGCTTTATGTTCACCTTCATGCAGAAAGGTGCTGAGTTCAGGCTGGGTGTGCAGGAGCCAATCCAGCTATCTGCAAGGAGTTACCATCATATTCCAAGCCCCAGTGTCAAACTGAATGCACACTCGGTTCCTGCCACACCCTCCATCCTGGGGCCAGTGGCAGCCTCCTGGAGGTCCCAAGCCTGGCCTTTAGACTTAAGGCTATGCTTCTGACCCTGATCCTAGCCAACTCCCTGCTCCTCCTTGGCTTTCCTGGTCAATGTCCATCTCCTGGCCTTGTCACTAATGTTAATTTTAGACCGTCTTCAAGATCCCATCCCTTCAGAAAGACCCTTGATGTCCACTGCTATGCAGATACCTCCATTCTTTGTCCCTCATAACAGATGCATGGATTTGCACATTGCTCTTCAGTCTTGGTTAAACATTCGCACCACCCGGGAGCCTTTTGAAAATACCCACCAAGCCCCACCAAGAGATTTTGCTTTCATTGGCCGAGCATGAGCACTGGGTATTGGTGTTTCTTTATAAGCTTAAACCACTCTCCTCCTCCCTCTGCACCTCATCTTGTGAAGATGAAGCAAAGGTTGAGAAGCACAGCTCTAATTTGAATAGAATTAGTTAGGGGCACGTCTTTCTCCCTAGAAGACTGTAAGACTTGCCAGTGTTCCACAGTGTCCTGTTCAGCTTTGGATTGCGTTTCTTCCCCCCTTTTTTGTAATTACTGAATGTTTTTACAAAATTGAGCTCCTACAGTGTCCTAGATATGAAAGACACTATTTTGGTCTCACCTCTCTGTCTTGCAAAAAGATGATAGATATATTATTTCTACTGTTACCATTTATCCCTTTTAGACTGTAATCTCCAGAAAGATCCATGCCTAGCTCTAACATGTAACCCCACACTTTCAACACTATCCTACCTCTTGAAGGAGAAGCAGTATGGAGTGCAAAGCCCTCACTTTGGTGACTGGGCGGCCTGTGTTCAAATTTGAGATCTGATTTTTTCCCCAGGTATGTGGTTGAGCAAGTAACGCAACCTATCTCTAAACCTCATCCATTAAACATATTATCCAACTATGGAATTGTTGTAAGAACTGCAGGCGGATGAGAAGCTGGCCAGGTGCTCCCAGGGACTGCCCAATGCGTAGCTTTGTCTTCCCAATTGCAGGCAGCAATTCTGTCTTTCTGGTGTGCCTGGATTCTGCTGGAGAAAATCAGAAGGAAGGCACGAACTGCTTCTCTCTGCATATAGGAGTAGGCAAAACATAAAGAGGAACAGATAGTCTACTAGTGATTATTATTATTATTATTTTTTTTTTAGTCAAATGAGAAAATGTTCGAGTGTTTAAACACACTGCAATTTTAGGACTCCCAGAAAAGGTTAGGCACTGAATCTGATAAAGAATATGGAAAAGATGGCAAGTAATCACCAAAGAAAAAAATACTTGAAATTAAAAAACAGCCTAATTTGGGTAGCAAATGAAAACAGAAGTAGGTGGGGAAGTAGACGATAGAACTGAGTAGCTTTGGAATAGTCTGAGCCACATTGACGCATTGATTATATCTTAAAAAATATAAAACATAATAAACATGTTAGCTATTTTAAATTCATCTTCTGAGAGTAAACAGAAACTTGTCTTTTAAGAAAAACAGTTGCAAATACTGATATTTGACCACAATACCCAATTATCTCTCCTGATATTAGTTCCATGGTTTTCCCTCCAGGTGTGGGTACCAGCAAATCTGTTTTCTGTGTTGAATGTCATGAATTCCTGAATCTAGGTTAGACAATTTTGCAGTAGCCTAATTTTTTCTTATACCAAAAGCTGCATAGATAGGAGTTTACCAATATCCAAGATCAAGGCCTTTCTGTTCTAAATCTTGTGAATTAATGGTTTCTAGCATACTGATGTCATTTGACTTCTAAAGAAAATGCCATTGTCATCATTATTAGTTTTATTTTGTTCAGTTAGGTCCTCATGGAGTTCATTAATTATTTAAGAACTATGGTAAGAGTGGCTTGGGTGCCATTTTCAAATAAATATTATTCTATTTTATTTCCTTCCCTCCTTCCTTCCCTACTTCCTTTCCTTTCTCCCTTCCTTCCTCTTCCCTTTTTCATTTTTTTACCAGTACACTAAACTGCAGAGTAACATAGTCCCTCCTTATGTAGTGAAGAGACTGCATAGCTGCACAATTACATGTGAGATCTAACCTGAAACCCTCTTTTCCAAAGTCCTGATATTTTATCCCAAAGCCATTCTTCATTCTGAACCTGCCCTGAGCTGGAATGCAAAGGCATCACCCTCATTCGCCACCCCCTGTAAATCAAGCTTAATGAAAGCAAACAGGGGGTCGGTTACAAAGGGAAGACAGCCTCTGTAAATTACTCCGAGCAGGATGTCCAAGACAGAAGGTCCCTGGGGACGAGCGCTTTTTCCACAAAATGGTCCTGCCACTTACTGCTTTCTGACTTGGCTCCAATTTTAAAAAGGACATTATCAGTATTTTCTAGTCAGCAAGTTAAAACCAGGCAGTGACAAATCAATTCTCAGGACAAACATCTCCACTCATGAAAGTGAAAAACACTAATTCTGTGAATCCCCCGCTGCTGCTCTTAAAAGTTACGACGTGCTGACAGATCTCAGAGTATCAGGGGTTTTTAAACCTCTAATGTTCTATCTTTCAAATGGAAACCGGTGGCCACTGAATGACATATCCACTGGGGAGGGTGAGGCATTCAAGCAGAGAGGAGGGCGGTGTGAGGAGCTTAGCTAGAGTCCTGAATAGCTGTATTAGCATGGGGATCAAATCCATGTGAAACTTAATACTTTAATGACCCAGCTTCTCCTGCGCTCTTGTTTATCATTCTCTGGCCCCAAGAGTATAATTTTCTTCCCTCAGTGGAATCTTCTGGAGGGGAGGAGAAAGCAAGGGGATAACTGTGAGTCAAGAAGGGCTGGGGAAGAGCGCCAGATGGGAGCGGACAGTCTCCCATGTGTGCAGCGGGCAGCAGAGGGCTGCCTACCTCAGGCGTCTCCCCCGTCCATGCAACCTGCAGCAAGTCTCATTTCCTCCTCTATGTCCCTGCCCCCAGATGGTTAGTATGAAATGAGGTCATCACATAAAACATTGAGTACAATGCTTGGCTCAGAGTGAACGCTGACTCATTATGGGGAATTTTACTTATTTTTCTTCTCATTGTTCAACAATTTGTGTAGTGAGTATTGGGGCTCACTATATTTGGGTGAATGAATGATATATGAATGTCACTTTGAATTGATCATGACTGGAACCAGCCAGTGAACTTACCATCATCATCGTCCTCCAGTAGATGGAGGCCATCTGAGTGTATAGATGACTCCTTTGCCAGCACCTCCAGCACATTGACATGCACATGGTCATACAATGGCCCAGGTGGATCATCTTACAGAGAGACCCACCACCATCCAGCCCCACCCATACAGGACTTCTAACTCAGCTTTTCAGTGACCTATTTTGTGTATATGGGACAACCTCTTATGTCATACTAGAGGCTTGGTGCACTGGAGGATTGGAGGAGGAAGGGCCCTCAGCCCGGCCTGCACCCTCTCACAGTCTGTGACCCCTTGGGGGATGTCTGCTTGCTGGCTTAGGCCTGCTCCCCTTTTGGAGTGCCACTCAGCCAGAAGCTGGTGTTCCTTAGCACGGCCAAGAAGGTGGGAGAGGCTCCACCACCGCAGCTGCGCTAGCCAGCTGTTCCCCCTGTGGGAGCACAATGACCACCAGGGGGCAACTTCTGGGTTGAGCATCTGCCCTGTGATTGTCAGTGCACATCATAGCAACTGGTCATTCCTCCATTCGGTCAATTTGCATATTGACCTTTTATTATATAGGACTAGAGGCCTGGTGCACAAAAACTTGTGCACTCGGGAGGGTTCCTCAGCCTGGCCTGTGCCCTCTCACAGTCTGGGACCCCTTGGGGGATGACCACCTGCTGGCTTAGGCCTGCTCCCTGGGGGATCGGGCCTAAGCTGGCAGTCAGACATCCCTCTGGCAGCCCGGTAGCCCTCGGAGGATGTCCACTTGCCAGCGGGGAGCAGGCCTAGTTGCAGTCGGAGATCCTTAGTGCTGCTGAGGAGGTGGGAGAGGCTCCCACCACCACCTCTGTACTGGCAGCCATCAGCCTGGCTTGTGGCTGAGCAGAGCTCCCCCTGTGGGAGCACACTGACCACCAGGGGGCAGCTCCTGCATTGAACATCTGCCTCCTGGTGGTTAGTGTGTGTCATAGTGACCAGTGATTCCCAGTCACTCTGCTGTTAGGTTCAATTTGCATATTACCCTTTTATTATATAGGATAGAGGCCTGGTGCATGGGTGGGGGCAGGTTGGTTTGCCCTGAAGGGTGTCCGGGATCAGGGTGGGGGTTCTGCTGGGGTGCCTTGCCAGCCTGAGTGATGGGCTGAGGGCCGTTTTCAGGCTGGCCACACCCCCTTCAGGGAGGGAGGGGTTCTGCTGGGGTGCCTGGCCAGCCTGGGTGAGGGGCTGATGGCTGTTTGCAGGCTGGCCAAGCCCCCCCAGTAGGGACCCTTACCCCATGAGGTTGTGGCCAGCCTGGGTAAGGGGTTGATGGCTATTTGCAGGCTGGCCACAGCCCCCAGCCACCCAAGCTCCCAGTGGAGACTGGCTGGAAGCAGGTATCTGGGATTTATTTGTCTTCTATAATTGAAACTTTGTTACCTTTTGAGGAGGCCACAGCTGGCCAGTGCAGGCGGGAAGCTTAGCTTCCTCCATTGCCAGGGCAACCAAGCCTCCTGCTTGCTCCAGCTTCATGGCTGCCGGCCGCCATCTTGGTTGGGTTAATTTGCATATAGTCGCTCTGATTGGCTGGTGGGCATGGCTTGGGCATAGCAAATGTACAGTCAATTAGCATCTTTGTCGTTTATTAGTGTAGATACCAGACATTTGTGGAAAGCTCCAATATGAAACTCAGAGACTTTCACAGTTAAAGCATATGCCTGGGAAATTCCCATGTTGAAGTCCTTGTAAGTTTACCTGTGAGGTCCCTCTCAGTCAGTGTCCTGGGCCTGTATGGAGGGGCAGTTCCCAGCTGGAGGCAGCCTTCTACAAATGGGAAAGTCTCTGTGCAGCTTCTTGTCTGAGGCACTCTCCTGCCTGGGAGACTTGCCCCGCCTGGGTGTGGAAACACTAAGGGTGTGCCTTAGCTCAGTGGAATGGAATATAGAAAGAGGGATAACTGCCCTGGCTGGTTTGCTCAGTGGATAGAGCATTGGGCTGTGGACTGAAGGGTCCCATGTTCGATTCCAGTCAAGGGCACTTACCTCAGTTGCAGGCTCAATCCCCAGCCCTGGTTGGGGTCGGTGTGTGAGGCAACCAATTGATGTGTCTGTCTCACATTTGATGTTTCTCTCTCTCTGTCTCTCCCCCTCCCTTCTACTTTCTTTTAAAATCAATGGGACTCCAGGGAAGGTGGTGTAGGGTGGGTGGGTGGGAGGTAATTAACCAAGGAACTTGTATGCATATATGTATGGCCCATGAACACAGACAGTGGAGTGTGGGGGCCTGGGCTGGACGGGGGGAGGAGCGGGGGCGGGCTGGAGGGAGTTAATGGGGGGGGGGGGGGAAGGAGACATATGTAATACTTTCAAATTATTTTTTAAAGATAAAAAAATAAAAACCAATGGGAAAATATCCTCAAATAAGGATTAAAAAAATAAAGAAATAGGGATAACAGTTGCCCAGAGTAATAATAAAATTGAGAAGAATAACTAAGTGTCTCTCTTCCTCAGATAGTATTCAAGGAAATAAAATTCCTTTATTTTTCTGCAACCTCATTCATTCCCAGAACTCATCAGTGGTAAAGGGTGGCAAATATTATTGTTATCTCCATGTAATGCGTGAAGAGTTGAGGGATAGATCACTGGAAACTGGAAATCCTAGGCTACTGGACTGTTAGCACTGGGGTCAGTTCTACAACATTTTGCTTCTGGCCATGACCGCAGTGTGGAAGGACTGCTCAGGCTTGGTCCTGGAGCAACCATGAGAGGAATGTGCCATTTCCATTCCTAGAAAATGGGACTCCAGGGTCTGTGCATGTCAGGAGTGACTTGGGGTGGGGGAGTGTGTGTTGTTCTGTAACTTTTACTTTCACCAGAAGATCAGTTTGCTTTTTATATTCTTTGTTGTCATGTATTTATTAATTAATTCAAAAATCTATTGAGTATCTACTGTGTGCCAGGCACTGTGCCAGGCGCTAGGATACAAAAAGGAATAAGACATGGATGATCCTTGCTTCTAGGAGCTTCCAGTCAGTTGGAGGTGACAGAGCCAGGAGCAGAGCATGATCATACAATGAGGTTGATGCAGCCACAGGAAAAAAGCAGTCTTATGGGAGAACAGGCAGGAACCTGTCCCAGACTGAAAAGGTCAGAGAAGGTCACTGCAGGATGTGCACCTGCTTCGGTGTGAAAGGGTGAAGGGTGCTCTGCAGGACAGGAAGGGGTCTTCTAAAACCATTATGCTACTAGTAAGAAATACTAACATGGGGTCCCAAGTGAGTCTAGCTTCACCCAAGACATCTTGCTGAGAGGAGAAAGATCTTGGAAGGATCAAGGAAATAGAGCCTCTATTTTCCAGCTGTCCACATGACTTTCCCTGCACATAGGGGTCAGGAAGTGTTCAGCACAGGTTTCTCCCTGCAACACCCCATGAACAACCTCTAATAATCCTGACTGGAACTCAGGCCTTTGGAAGCCCACTCAATCCACTTGTGAACAGAACAGAAAATGCCCATGTGAAAACGTTTCAGCATCAAGGGCAGCACGACAACTTCTTTTAGAACTCTGCAGAAAGGGAAGGGTTAAAGGAGACTATTGTTTTGCTATGGGAAAGAACGAAAATGTGTTTTGTTTAAACATAATTCGGGGTTGCAAGAGAAAATATCAGTCTTTTATTTCCAATTCAAACTGGAAATAGAACCCTCTTCTAATTATAGCAGGACAACTGGCATGTTGGCGGGTGGCTTCTTGGAATCCCTAGCGGATATAAGCGAAGTGGTGTTGAGTTGCTGGCATGTTGTTCATGCTTCCCTAACCAGCCTGCACTCTGCTCATTCTTTCTCTAGAGCTGCTGTTAATTGGGTTATTGGTGGGAAGACAGTTCTTTCTCACTCAGGCTTCCAGGTGAGAGACAGAAGAGAAGTGGATCCTGGGGGAGCAGGTAGGTGAGACTTGAGAAGACAAGTAGCCCGTTGGGTAGCTTAAGGTAGTTTTCAATTGATCAGGGCTAACTAGGCATTGAAAGCAATGTCTTGTACCCTAGAGTAGTGACTGGCTTGTGCAGAAAAGGGAGGGGCTTCTTGGGGCAATGACACACCACAACTCTGACCTTTGGGATTGATTATGAGAGCAGTAAAGCCAATGTGCTAGATTAAAGCACTTTATAGTGCTATGGTTTCAGGAACTGGTTTAATGTAATTACTGTTTTTTCAAAAAGCTACAGCCAATTGCACACATAAAAACAAGAATTTATAACTGTGTTCTCATATATACACATGCAATAAATCTCCTACAGGTTCACCGCTAATCTGAGAGTGCTGTAGGCTAAGCTCCACACTGCAAGGAGAGCAGCACATCCTTTCAAAACCAAGAGGGCTGCTAGGAACATAATTAGATCACCATCAGCAGAGATGCCTTGAGCCAAATGACCAGCATAATTTCTTTTTGCAACAAGGAGTCTGGGAGCCCAGCTGTATCTGATAGTGGGATTCTGGGTACAGCAGGGTTCCCAGATAAGTGTACCTTTCCAGGCTAGTTCATATAGAGACGACAGAGGTAAGATGGTTGCAGAAGTCACTGGATTCCACTCAACATCAGCCCAGTGTTATGAGCCTTGGCACTCTTTTCTGAATCTGGAAAGAATCAGGAAACCAATGCAGCAAGCAGTGAATTTGAGGAGGACAAGCTGCCAAGTTTATTCAGAATGGCACAGTATTCATCTACTGCAATGCTCATGCTGTTGAGGAAGGTAGAGTGAGTTTTAATAGTCTAGATGTGATGACTTCATGGATTATTACTGTAAACTAGAGGCCCAATACATGAATTCATGCACCAGTAGGGTCCCTCATCCTGGCTTGTGGGATCAGGCCGAAACCAGCTCTCCAACATCCTCCAAAGGGTCCCAGATTGCAAGAAGGTGCAAGCCAGGCCAAGGAACCCCACAGATGCAAGGTGCACAATCAGGGTGGGGAGGGATGCGGGAGGTTGGCCAGTAGGGAAGGGGCCATGGGAGGGCTCCAGGGTGTGTCCAGCCCTTCTCGCTCAGTCCTGATCGGCTGGACCCCATCAGCAAGCTAACCTACCAGTTGGAGCATCTGTCCCCTGGTGGTCAGTGCATGTCATAGTGACTGGTGCACCGGTCGACTGTCAGCCCCTAGTGGTCAGTGCATGTCATAGAGAGCAGTTGAGTGGCCTTAGCATATCATTAGCATATTATGCTTTGATTGGTTGAATGGCCGACCAGTCAACTGAACACTTAGCATATTAGGCTTTTATTATATAGGATAATTCTTATGGAAGAAGAAACAACCTACCAACTAGACCAGGGGTGGGCAAACTTTTTGACTCGAGGGCCACAATGGGTTCTTACACTGGACCGGAGGGCCGGAACAAAAGCATGGATGGAGTGTTTGTGTGAACTAATATAAATTCAAAGTAAACATCATTACATAAAAGGGTACGGTCTTTTTTTTTTTTTTTTAGTTTTATTCATTTCAAACAGGCCGGATCCGGCCCGCGGGCCGTAGTTTGCCCACGGCTGAACTAGATACTAATGAAATTAATGTGAGTCCAAAACACAAGTTAGGTATTTTCTGAAGATTTGAAGTTTATAATCAGTTAAACAGAACCCTAAACCCATAAAACTGACTTCATGAGAAAGCTGGTCTGAAAACTCTATTCTGTCACCTTTGACTATGAGGGAAGTCACTCTCCTGACAGCACAGCAATGTGCCTGCTGTCTGTAGCAGGAGGAAGGTTCAGTATTAAAACTTCCACAGAGCCTTGAGTGGTTTTAGGCTATTTTTTTGTCATAACCTCCATTTCCCCTTTCTTAGGAATGTATCTGGATCCGAGTATATCCTTCAAGATTCTAAGGGAAGGGAGGAGAAAACTCCACTCTTCACCTCCATTGGACTGTCCGACTATCTGGTAGGGTTTTATTGTCCTGGATTTGAAAATGCCAGGCATTCTCATAAAATCAGTCAATTGTCTGAGATGGGCCCAAATCTTTACACTCGAATGATATGAGATATGGGGTCAGGGTTTCAAGCATCCCCATCATTCTCATGTTATCTCATCTTCTCCTCTTGTGGCCCATTCTCAATATACTGATAAACACATATTAAAATGTGTTTAAATCCTAAATCTATACCATTTCTCTGGTTTCATTTAAACATGACCCTGTCATTTCTTAGGTTATAGAAGTGGGGTAAAGCAGTGGCAAGTATGGGTAATCTGATTGTGATAGGTCTGTCTCGGGACTAGCAAGGCACATTTACACTCCCTGGTGTAGGAGAACGTGAGTTGGTCCATTCAAATCATGATTACACATGCCCATTTTCATTTGCAGGAAAAATAAAATATGGCTTATCGTGGCTTAGTTACCTAGGCTCTATTTCCCTCAGTGGGTAAGCACTGCACAATATAGAAAGCTGTCAGACCAAGGATACTAATTCTGAAGGTTATTATTATTCTAGATGTTCCCTGCCAAACCAATCATTGACCACAGCTCCGTATGAGGTCATGTTTAAATGAAATTGGAGGAATAGTATGGAATCCCAACAAGCCCAGCTACCATTTGTCCACTTTTCAAACCAAGACTAACTCTTGCTTCTTATCATAAACCAACCAGTCACAGAGCAGTTGGGATATTTCAATCTTCAGTTTTTCTTAGTTGTGTTTTTTCTTTCAAACGCTTTTTGAATTTGTTCATTCTCTAGTACTGTCTCTAGATTTAGAATTCTACTTGAGAACTGAATTTCCAAAAAGGCTGGATTATGCAAGTGCTTTTGTAGATTATTAATTACCATATTGTTGGCAGAGAAACAAATTGACTAGCACGATGCCATTAAAAAATCAATTCATAAATATTTTTGATGATTCACAAACCAATCAGTGATAAGAAAGCATTATAATTATCTTCAATAATTGCTGTTATAATCCAATATTGCTTTAATATTGTGTTAAATATTTCTGCATAACAATATTACCACAAATTTAACAGCTTAAAAATAACATACATGTTATTAGCCTGCAGTTTCTGTGGGTCAGGAATCTGGGCACAGCTTAACAGGGTCATCTGCCCAGGTCTCTCACAAGACTGAACAACTATTGTTATTGTTCCCATGAAGATGAGAGGACTAAGGCACAGGGGGTTGGTGACTTGCCAAGGGCACAGAGCCAGTAAGTGAGGAAGTATGGCTCCAAAGTTGATGCTCTGCACAAAGGGTCACCATAGACCAAATCTCGTCAGCTTCCTGCTTTTGTAAATAAAGTTTTATTGGAACACAGATATGCACATTTGATTACATATCTATGACTGTTTTCATATTACAATGTCAGAGTTGAGAAGTTACCCATATGGCCTGCACTGCCTAAAATATTTACAATCTGGCCCGTTACAGAAAAAAAAAAAAAAAAAAAAAGCCAGCTCTTGCTATAAACCACTATAGGATAATACCTCCTTGGTGACAGAGAGACATATCATGTACTCAGATTTTAAAATACAAATAGTATATAAACTACAAAGAGACACAGAAAAAATGGGATAATGTAATTGTGTCTTTCCTAGACACAATAGTAGTGAATGGGGTTGGGGAGTGTACAAAAGGGGTATAGAGGGTTACGGTTATCTGGCCAAAAAGCTGATACCATTTTCTAAAAAGTGGAAACAAGAATAGCCTATGTAAAGACTAAAGATATGATAGCTGGATTCAGGAGTTTCAGGGGGAAAAAAAGCAATTGGGAGAAAGAATTATATCCCATAGTAGTTATAAGTAACTCTGTTACTATGTTTAGGCAAATGAAGTAGTAAAGTCCAATTAAATATATTGACTTTAAAAACCTAGTTTCGCCGAAACCGGTTTGGCTCAGTGGATAGAGCGTCGGCCTGCGGACTGAAAGGTCCCAGGTTCAATTCCAGTCAAGGGCATGTACCTGGGTTGCGGGCACATCCCCAGTAGGAAATGTGCAGGAGGCAGCTGATCGATGTTTCTCTCTCATCGATGTTTCTAGCTCTCCATCTCTCTCCCTTCCTCTCTGTAAAAAATCAATAAAATATATATAAAAAAAAACACCTAGTTTCACCTCTAAACTTCACCAATGATATGTGAAGGAATTTTTACCGACAGAATCAAGCAAGTAGCAGGGAGAAATCGAATGCAGTTAGAGACACTGGGTTGCTTACAAAAATGAAACTTACTTGAGTCCTAAAAAGCTGATGAAGACATTACAGTCAAGCTGGCCACTTAAAGCCAGCATGAGTCAGCATGGCATCGTCTGTAGCTGCTTTGTTCAATTGTTTTGACTCTTGGTCCTAGCTAGCTTTTTCTTATTTTTCATCACTTAGCTAGTTTGTACCAAGGGATTCAGCAAGAGAATGGTCTTAATGAAGACATTTAAAATGAGATGAACATCGGCTTTGATCTCTTGTTTACCTTAGCTACTTGCTAATGGTAATAACTGAACTACACGGTTGACATTCTGCAATGTCTGACACCAAAGTTCACTGGTGGGTGTTGCTGGTCCCAGAAATAACCACCCCACTGTTAGTTTTCCTTGAAAACGCAACTTAATTCTCTGATAGTAGGCATCACGCAGATAAAGCTCTGAACAGAAAATTTAATAAAATAAAGACATGTTTGACCATCTTTCTCTAAAGCTTCAGAACGAGTCCACTGTTCCACAAGCCATACAAGGCATTGCATCGGCACAGCCAGAAGATGGATAGGCATTCCTCTCCTCCAAGATTTCCCTGGGTGACCATAGCGGAGGACCTGCACTGCTTGTTGAATTGCTGTTACACGATTACTGCCTTTTCAGCCTATTTTGCTCTCACTTATGTTCTTCTAGTTTTAACTCTGACTTTATGTTCTTGGAAAAATAGAGGTAAGTTAAATGAGATTGGAGGTATTTGGAAGCAATTGAAGTCAACTGTTGTTAAATATGTATGAAGGTTAAAGGATCAAAGCCTTACTTGTGCCAGAGGGGAAAAAAAATCTTTATTTTGCACATTTGCTGCCCATACACATTTTAAAAGAGGCCCCTGCTTCTGTCCCAAGCTTTGTCTCAGCCACATTCCATTCCATTTTTAGTCACACACTTTTTCTCCCTTAAATATCATTCCATTTCTAGAGAGAAGATCAGATTATGTCTAAAAATGTTAGATACCCTTCTGACAAAGCAGATGTTAATTGAATTATTGGCTAAGATCTGTGTTCTCGCCTGCTTCTTAATTCTTCAGGATTTTCATCCATTTCACTCACACATGAGGAGAGGATGAGGTTTACCCAGGAGGCCTAACTTATTAGAGTTTTGTTTCAGCAGAATTAGGAGTCAGGAGAGTGACTGAAACCCATCTAGTTGAACATGTTAATTTTCTTCTAAGAAATTAGATAGTCATGGTCTGTGGAAGTTATTAACTACAGACCTCCTCTCCTAGAAACAGAGGCTGGGTTTTCTTTCCATTCGCATCTATTTCTCTCCTCCATAGAAAAGCCTAACTTTATATTGTGAGAACTCCTGCAAGTGAAAAAGACATCAGAGTATGTCATAAAGCATCAGAATGTGAATCAAAGGGCTGGGCTTGGGTAAAAGGAAATAAAACCCCATGGAGGGGCAACATGATGGCAGACAAGTCAGCGTGCTCACTCTCTCAGTGTGGGTGCTGCCTCAGCCTGCAGGGTCCTGGTTTCCCCAAGAGCAAAATTAAAGGCATCACATCTTCTGTTACTCTATCAGACCTTAACAAAACATGCAAGTAAAAATATTGTCTTTAGTTTATCTACCAAAAGTATTAAGCACCTATACATTATGTGATAGATAATATATTTCAAAACAGTGATTTCTCTCCCAAACATCCCTTTTCTATGGATGTCTCCCTATGAAAGAATTCAAGATCTCTGCTCCATTGATATCATCTTACTTGCTTTGACTGGAAGCAGAAGTAAAGAGTGCTCCTTCTGAGCAGAAGCTTTAAATGCCTTCTCATGGCTCTGCCACACTCTCATTTCCCTCTGAGACAAGTATTGTTGGAATAAGGACTGTTACAACAGCCTGGGTCCCAGATGAAGAAGATATTCTGCTGACTTGGAATGGACATGTAATGCATGTAATAAACCTTTATTGTCATCAGCTGGTGAGAGTCTGAGGATGTTTGTTACTGTAGTATAACTGAGCATAAGCTGACTGATACATATTATTTGGGAAAGTCTTTTAATATGTTAGCAGAAGTCTAATTTAAAGTATTTGTGTTGGCCTCACCCTATACATGTTGATAACCACCTTCTCAATCACCCATCCATATATTTATTTAATAAATCATTTAACAAATATTTCTTATGTCTTCAGTGCTTGCTAGGTAACTTGCACATTGCTAAAAGTTTGAATACAGAGTTATAGTAAGTGCCTTTGGGAACACACAATCTAAAGAGGAAGATGGATATTAAACAAACAACAACAAAAATGAATACAAAATTATTAATTGTGAAATTAATGTGACGAAAAAATAAAGGGCTCAGCTCAGGGCTCATGCTTTGTAACAGGGCACCTATTTAAATTTAAATTGGGCAGTCAAGGAAGTTTGTTCTGTGGATTAAGAACTGTGACCTGAAGGACAAGTAGATGTTGGCCAGTAGGAACATGAGTGTCCTAGGCAGAGAGAACAAAATATGCTGACACTTTTCAGTGAGAAAGAACTGTGTGTCTGAGGAGCAGAAAGAAGGCCAATGTTGTTGGAGCATGGTGAGTGAGGGGGAGAAGAAAAAGCAAAAGTAGAAAGATAAGATAAAGAAAGGCCCAGAGGGAGGGTGACCAAATGCCCGTTTGCTCCAGACAGTCCTAGTGTTTGCCTGTTGGCATCGATAAAATCCAGTTTTCCCAAAGCGCTTCCATTTGGGTGATAAATTATATATCCAACTTACTTATTAGGCATTTTAAAGATTTTGGATTTTATACCAAGAGTAATGGGAAGCCTTTGAGCAGAGTGAGTTAATCAGATGTGTCTTTTGAAAAAGATAACTGTTGCTATGTGGAAGATGGCAGGAGGGAAAAAAATGGAGACCATTGCAGAGGCTATTAACATGGACTAGGAGAGAGATGATGATAAGAATGCAGAATGAGAGTAATGAGAAGATGTGAGCTGTATTTTTAATGGGGAACTACCACTAAGTTTGTCTATTGTTTTCTTTGTTGCTCACTGCAGGAGCATAACAGGAGCCTCCTCAGATGAAGTGGTAAAACTATCAACTTTTATTTAGGCTATCTCTATGCCAAACCCCATTGCCTTTACCACCAATTGATCTGTATCCCCCTGAAAAATAAACAAATGGTTTTATGTATCATATCAATATTTTATTTTTATGGACTATTTGGGCTGCTTGCATCTGCACATTCTCCTTTTTCTCTCTCATTCCAGTTCTTCTTTCCTTGGCCTCATCTTCTTCCTCCAAATTTCTGTCCAAATTCCTTTCTTCTTCTCTTCTATACTTCTCCATTCTCTTAGAAAATAAGAACAAAACAGGAAAAATTCTGTGCATGAAGATCAAGGTATATGTAATATTATGTTGATAGTGCATTTTCTATTTAGCTTATATTGCATTAAGTAATATGTATAAAACTACTTTGAATAAATAAATTATTACTATAGTTTTTTTCATGCTTATTGGCCAGATTCTCATCAGATGATACTGGTGCCTAACCAATATACATTGCCAAGAAATGGGTAGGAAACCAGGGAAAGATGCATCTTTTAGCAATGTGATGATGCCTCTCTGGGCTTCAGTTTCTCTCCCCTGTAAGAAAATAAAGGTCAACATATACACTGAGTAGCCAGATTATTACGACCACCTGATGTTTGTAGGCAAATTAGCTATAATTTCATGCTAAAATTGCTAGAGGGCCAGACCATTATAAATAGGGAAGCGGGTTGTTTACCACGACAGTAGAAGTGATTTTTTTCTGAAGATATGGGTAAACAACGCGATTTAACAGTTTTAGAACGTGATATATCTACACTAATAAAAGAGAAAAATGGTAATTGGTGTACGGCGATACCGTTTTCATTGGCTAATCAGGGCTATATGCAAATTAACTGCCAACAAGATGGCGGCTAATTTGCATATGTAGGCACAATGCAGGGAGGTGAAAGGGAAAGCAGGAAGAAGCCCCCTGCCACTGACAGTGATCGGAAACCCAGGGGGGAGCTAAGAGCTGGGGGGCAGGGCAAAGGCGGCCCTGGGGCCGCCTTTGCCCTGCCCCCCAGCCATGATCGGAGAATCAGGCGCCTTTGCCGCCCTGGCCAGTGATAGCAGGAAGTAGGGGTGGAGCCAGCGATGGGAGCTGGGCATGGTCGAAGCTGGCAGTCCCAGGAGCTAGGGGTCCCTTGCCTGGGCCTAAAGTGAAGCCCAGGATCGTGGCGCCCCCCGCTGCCACTGCAGGTCCCCGCTGCCTGGGCTGGACGCCTAGGCCAGAGGCATTAAGCCTGGGCAGGTGCAGAGCCTGCAACCGCGGGGAACTGGGGGTCCCCTGCCCATGCCTGACACCTCTGCCGGAGGCCTCAGGCCTGGTCAAGGGGCCGATCCGGTGATTGGTGATCAGAGGGTGATGAGGGTCAACTCCTCTGGCTGAGGCATCAGGCCTGGGTGGGGGGCGGAGCCGGGGATTGGGGGGATATGATGGTCCCCTTGCCCAGGCCTGAAGCCTGGGTCAGAGGCGTCAGGCTTGGGCGGGGGGTGGAGCAAGCGATCAGAGGGAGATGGGGGTCCCCTGCCCAGGCATGATTCCTGGGCCAGAGGCCTCAGGCCTGGGCGGGGGCCAGAGCCAGTGATGGGGGGGAGATGGGAGTCCCCTGTCCAAGCCTGACACCTCTGGCAGAGGTGCCAGGCCTGGGCAAGGGGCCGATCAGGCGCTTGGAGGGTGATGGGGGTCAACGCCTGAGGGCTCCCAGTATGTGAGAGGGGGCAGGCTGGGCTGAGGGACACTCTCCCCCCCACACACACACCCAGTGCACGAATTTCGTGCACCGGGCCCCTAGTATATATATTGAGTGGCCAGATTATTATGACCACCCCATCAGTACTTCATTGGGCCACCTTTTGCCTTCAATACTGCGGCGATTCTTCTTGGCATTGACTCCATGAGATGTTGAAAGGTGATGCGAGGAATCTGACACCATGCCTAATGAAGAGTATTGTCCAGTTCTGTGAGATTTGATGGTTGTAGAACCAGCTGCCTGATGGCTCTTTTAACTTTGTCCCACAAATGCTCAATTGGACTGAGATCTGGTGATTGTGGGGGCCACCTAAGCAAGGTAAAGTCTCCCTCATGTTCTTGAAACCACTCCTGCACAATATGAGCACCGTGGCATGGCGCATTGTCTTATTGGAAGAAGCCATCTCCATTGGGATATGCCATCAACATGATAGGATGAACTTGATCAGCAATGATACTTAAGTATGTTGTGCTATTCAGACGTTATTCCACATGAATTAAAGTGCCCAAATCATGCCAGAAAAACATGCACCAAACCATAACACTGCCTCCACCAGCTTGAAGGGTTGTGCTCATGCATGTGGGGTGCATGCTGTTTCCCTCCAAATTCTCACTCTGCCATCTGCATGATGCAACTGGAAACATGATTCATCGGACCACATGACTTTTTTCCAATGCTTGACTGTCTGATCCTTGTGTTCCTGTGCTAATTGGAGACGTTTTATCTTGGTAACTGCAGATAGCAAAGGTGTTCAAACAGGCCTTCGCCTTCCATATCCCATACGATGAAGTGTATGGCTAATTTGCCTACAAACGTCAGGTGGTCATAATAACCTGGCCACTCACGTTCAAATATATCCCACGTTCAAAGACTGTTAAATCGCGTTGTTTACCCATATCTTCAGAAAAAAATCACTTCCACTGTCATGGTAAACAACCTGCTTCCCTATTTATAATGGTCTAGCACTCTAGCAATTTCAGCGCAAAATTGTAGCTAATTTGCCTACAAACGTCAAGTGGTCATAATAATCTGGCCACTCAGTGTAAGTCCAAAGAACTATTTAATTTTATTACTTTTTGATACTATTCTTAGACATTAATCTGAAGGTTAATGCTCTACAAGTAGTTGAAACTCAAATACCAGTACTTAAAGACTCTGGTCATTCAGTAGAGTCTCTAGTTCAGTGATGGCGAACCGTTTGAGCTCGGCGTGTCAGCATTTTGAAAAACCCTAACTTAACTCTGGTGCCGTGTCACATATAGAAATTTTTTTTATATTTGCAGCCATAGTAATACAAAGACTTATATTTTTGATATTTATTTTATATATTTAAATGTCATTTAACAAAGAAAAATCAACCAAAAAAATGAATTCGCGTGTCACCGTGTCAGAGGTTCGCCATCACTGCTCTAGTTTGTCCATTTTTATTAAACTGCATATTATTAGTGAAAAGGGATTAAATCTTAAAGGTAAGACAACCTAGTGAGAATAAAATGTTCCTGTCCTTCAAATTCAAGAAAGAAAAAGACTGATTGTCTTTGGCGGCTGTTGGAAGCCATGAACACGCAGTCACCAGAACCCACTTGATCTATGACAACTCCTTCCTTAGACTTGCTTTTGAAAGTCAGCCAATTAGTGACAGCCCACACATTTGAAACTCAACCAGTCAGTGACAGCCCTATGTGTCTGAAAGCCAACCCGTCAGCTAGATTCTCTTTCCAGTAGCCTTGCTTCCACACAGAGGTCAATCAATCCCTGAACACTACCACTAGTGAAAGTCCACCAATCCCTGGACTCCATTCTTCCCAAACCCTATGCAAGATCAGGTTTATTTTGACCATGAAAAATGTGCCTTACAAGTACAGCTTTCTGATATTGACTCTGACCTTTTCCTTTGAGAAATGGAATTTCTGGGATTTCACTATACACAGGACTGGATTTCTTCAAAATTTCTTGTAAACTTATTCTTCTTAAACAGAGTCAATTTGATAAATATGGAACAAAGTATAATTTAAAAGTTCTACTAATGTGTGCAACTATCAAGACCCACATTTAAGAATTTGTATTCAGAACAATTTCTCAACATTTTGACCCATAAAATAGAGAAACATCAGAATTGATAGGGCAGACTTCTAAGAGCTTGGAATATGTGGACCAGCAACATGAATTCGCTTTGAGCAATTGTATTTTCTTTCAAGGAAACAATCAAGGCAAGATGGATGCAGATTTTTGAAAAATTCTTTGCTTATCTTTAGTGTTTTTAAGATCCTCAACTTAGTCTTCATACATAGATGTACTTTTATGCTATTTTAATTTTCTATACTTATTTCTTCTTATTCAGCTTAATTATGCAGTAACATTCTTTCTGAAAAGGTGAGCCTGAGATAAAGGGGGATGTTCAGTGAGTCTTCTGAGGACCAACTCTTGAGGAATAAAAAGTGGAGGTGAAAATTCAAGGGGGATGTTAAAGTAATGTGAATTTAAACAACGATGAAATGACTTCCATCTTTTGAGTTAGCAAGTTAAACATAATATTCCCTTTAAGCAAATGTGTTAGGAAATGGTCACTCTCATTTTCTTCCGATGCAAACATAAAAGTTTTCTGGATGATAATTTTGTAAGATTTATTTAAAAGATTTAAAACATGCATAGCATCTGAGGCAGTGAAATTCCATATAGGGTCATATCCTAAAGAAATAATAATAGATATAGATAAAGTATGTGTAGAAGGTTGTTCTTACAAAGGATAAGGACTGAGAGGACATTGGTCTTGGGGCTGACAATGCTTATATCTGGGTTGTGAAATTAATGGGATGTCTCATACCTTCTTTTTTCTGTTTTTCAATATTTCTAAATTGTTTTTTTCTTACCTGCCATCCAAATTATCAAGAAGACTTGTTTTGTTTTTGTGATAAGAGTGGAAATATAGTTTAAAAAAAAAAACAGAGGGAAATTCAGGGGCTGCTTTTGTCCCTCTCAGGCAACATTTTCCTTCTGGTGACAATGGTCTTCCCTGTCCTATTGATGCTACAGGAGTAAACTTGACACTGGGAATTCCATGTCAGATGGGAGGTGAGGGCATTGCCATGCGAACAGGTGGGAAAGAAGCTGGAATTGGGTAGCTTGAGCCTTCCCAGGGGCCTCACTATGCAGTTCATACCTGTGCTTGAGGCTGGTGGGGGATCACTCTGTAAAAGTACTCCTTGAGTTCCCCAGCACACAGAGTCCCCAAGAACTCAAGCTAAGACATGAGGGCCCACTACATTCCCCAAGGCCTCGGGCCCACTCTGCGTTTGGCCCACTGCCTGCTTTCCTTCAGGCTTGTTCTGAGGTCTTTCGCCCATTCGGGGTCCCACTTTCATGGCTGGGGATTTTTCTTTGCTGCTATTTCTGTGACTCTATCTTGCTTCTGAGGAGTCATTAAGCTACATATGCGAACCATATTCAGAGGGCTGCGCAGCTGCAGTGGCCCATGGATAATCTAGTGGTGAACAAATCTTCACATTTTTAAAGCTCAGCTGTTTGAAACATGCTGAATGCAAAAATCATTGGTGAGCTACAATGTGTTAAATGACGCTAATTAAATGCCTCTATATTATGGCACAGTTTATGATATTTCAAGGCAAAAATGACAGTTGGAGCACCAGAGTGGTGGACACTATATTCTTTATCCCTTTATACAGAACTGAGGAAGAATGGTACAAAAGTAACTTTGAAAGATAATCGTGTTATAGGAAAATGTTATTATTTGGATTCTTGTCGCTACTTCATAACCTTTAGCAAATTATTTTTGTACAATGTTTGACATTGTCTTCATGCTTTTCATCTATTTGACAGAAGAATGGGCAGAAAATTACATTTAAACAAAATTCCCAGCCGATGGTAGTGTGCAGATAACTGGTCTGTTGTTGTTTGTCTAATGTGGGTTTTTTACATAAAGCAGTTCTGAAAACAAAACATGAAATGCCAAACCCTCATTGAGTTCAGCATAAAATTGGCAGCTTGGGGCAAGAGCTTCCTGGTCAGTTACTAAAGCAGACTTTAACTTTCCCATTTGAATAAAATTCTTGCAACTTCCCAAGATCTCTTGTTAGTATCTCCCTATTTTTGTACCTCAAAACCTATATTTGATACAATTTTCTTTTGCTTATACATAGAGTTTGGCTCTATTCCCACTAGAAATCTAAGTTGAAGAACTAGTCCTTAATAATGCCCATAAATAACTGAGTGAGATTTTCAGCTTATTCTTAAATACAAATCATAAGATTAATATTTGCTTTTTAGTGTGGCCAACTTATATTATTCTATTACAACAATTTATGAGCCTGATTTGACAGAGTTTTTAGTGCAGTCAATTATTCTGATTGTCAGTAGACATTCTGCTTGAGTAAGGGCTGTAGCGTTCAGCTACTGCAGATGACAAATGTTCTGGATTCCAATCCAGTTGCTGCCATTGACATTCTGAGCTAATCTTTTTGCCTCTGTGTCCTGCAGGAGAAAGTGCAGCTCCTAAAGCCAAACTTGTCCTCAAGGATACAGGACGAGTAAACATAATTATCATAAAATGCTTTAGAAGTAGAGAGGGATATTGCGTGCCACATCCTGAACAATTCCAGATTAGAAGCAAAAAATTCTCATCTCAACTGAGAAAACTGATTCCTGGCCTCACTTAAGGCCATGGCTCTCCACATAGATTTCACTGGGGTATGTTTAAGGTGCCCAGGCCGCTCACTGAATCAGGATATCTGGACGTAGGGGGTGTGGGTGTCCTCACTGCATGCAATTTTTTATCTCCTTTCAAGGAGAATAAAGAGGCATTGCCCAACCATGATCTGATGGAAGTGTGCTAATGTTTGCATGTGCTCTCTCATTTAGTCTTTATAATACTGCTAGTCTTATTTTACAGATGAGGAAATAGAGATTTAGAATTCAGATGCTTCAAACTAGCTAAGGTCATGGTTTCCCAACGCACAGCCTGGATATAACGCAGCCCTCTCTGTGTCCCCAGTCTCCAGGTCTGTTCCTCTTCTGCTCGGCCTCCCTACGTGCGCATTTACAAACCTGCCAGAGAAAAAGAACTTGGCAAAGAACTGGAGGGGGTAGCAGTGCCTTCATACCAGCACCAGTTCCATCTGCTGTTCCCACTTGGGTTTCAAGCTCCTGTGAACTGTCAGGAGTGTCCCAGGAAAGGCCTCTTGATTCACTGTTGACGAGTCAGGTTCCCACCATTGCTTATCTCTGTGGCCTTCTGTGGCTCTGAGTAGACAAACTAAGGGTTCAGAATGGATGCCATTTGAACACAGGGTTCTGTTTAAGCAAGATATCTCCATGCATGGCCAATAGGAACAATGATTTGCGGATCTGGTTTCACAAGATTCTACTAAAATGAAAATCCCATGGAACAGATGGAACCCTAAGTCTCTGTCCATAATGTAGTAAATATTTATAACAAAAAGTTTGTTTTGATGCTGACATTTGTGCTGTGACTACATTTGAAGACTATGAGGGATTTTCCCAAAAGGCATTTATTTGGTTGTGAAGAACATGTGTCTATGCTTTTTGGTTCAATCACAAGTCTCCTCAGAAAGAGGAAGATGATTATCAGCAGGGACTCGACATTTTGGGGGAAGAGGTTAGAGTGAGACAAAGGTGAACCTCTGTTTATAAGGGGGATGGGGACACCGAAGAGAGAAAGTGTGAATTGAAGGACAATGTCACACAATGGAAAGCATGAGCTTTGTAATTAGAAAAATTGGGATTTGAAGCTTGCCTTTGCCTATGTAAACAATTATTTATTAAATAAGTCTAAATCCTGAGCTAGGTACTGAGTTAGGTATTAGGCAAACAGAGATAAATAAGAAATAGTTCCTGGGAGCACACAATCTAGAAATGTATATACATTTAAAAGTGTTTAAATGTATATCACTGGCTAAGCACAGTGATAATGACCTTTATTGGGTACTAGGGAGGCCCATAGAAGAGACTTCTAAAAAGTCCTAGGAGGAGGGCAGATCAGGAAGCCTCGCTTACTGTTGACTTTGGGTGAGCTAATCTAAGTATCGGTTTTCTCCAGCTGGTAATAATTATCTTGCTGGATTGTTGTGAGAATTGAATTAAATAAGTCGTATACAACATCTACTATGGTATCAGGCAAATAGTAGGATTTCTAGAAATAGTCATTATGTTAATAATGATGATTGTGATGACAAAGATGGTATTGACATGAAGGACAAATGGGTCAAAGAACAAGAGACTCTAGTGGTTGGAAGAGCCAATTTTTTGTCACTCAGAATTAGGCCAAGCGCCCATGTCTCTCCTTTGTGCTCTGAGCTCACTGCACTGTATTGCTTAATTCCATTAAATTGTGAGCTCCCTAAAGACAGGCAGAATAACACTGTCTTAGGAACCACTGTGACTTCAGAATTTAGCCTCAATCTTAATCCATGGTAGTCTCCATACATGTTCATGGAGGGAAAGATATGGCAGAGAAAGGAAAGATGGAAAGAAAAACAGGTGAAAGGAAGAAGGGAGAAATCAAGAAAAATTATTGTTCAAGGACACTAAATGTTGCTGTTCCCTCACCTCTATTTTATGTTTCATAGCAACACCCTCATGGTCTTTTCCCACACCTATCCTCCTCTGACCAGGTACCATAGACAATATCAGCCCTGATTTCCTCTATCTGGGTTGAAATTCCAGCCATGCCACATACTGAGTTATATGGGCTTATGTAAGTTCTTCATCTCTTTGAGTCAAGTGAGGATAAATCCAGGTGAACATGGCATATTGAAATGTACATTAAGTCCACTTCTTCCTGAAAGTCTATTATAATTACAGTGAACATTTTTTAATGGGAGAGGTGGCAAACGTATAAGAACAAAGTTGATAGCACAGTACAGTTTAAAATTTTTTGGAAGTTGGAAAACCCATGGAGCAAAGATAATTGGCTGAAAACTCAACTTGCAGGGGAGGAAGGGAGAAGACAGCTGGTCTTCATTTATACATTTCCCCTTGGTTCTTAAAATATGGCAATGTAATGAAATATATTTATAATATAAAACATACAGAATAAGGACATCCCCTTCTATCCAGTGCCCAGTGAGTTTACCTGCTCTAAATGCTGGGCCACTGGCAAGAAAGAGAGACGTACTTTGGAGTATTTTTTTCCTTCCTTCAGCCCCAACCTAGAAGCTGTTATTGTTTTAGTCAAGTGAAAACCAATATGATGAAAGCCCTTTTAGCCATACAGATGGAGATTTTTACATATTTTTTCTCTCCTGAAGCTACAAGAGCTTGAAGGAAGAACTAGGCTGTGCCCAACATACAACTCTCTTGTGATTAGCTGTTTAGAAACTGTGACCCTCCTTATCATTCTCCATCCTTGACAAGCTAAATAAACCATTTCATTGTTATCGCTACCATTGTCACTATTGTTTTTGTCGCAAATTTAATCTCATCTATACTTCACTAAACCTAGAGTTTCCTTTGGAAAGAAAACACTTCTATGAGTTTAAGACAAGAAAACAAATGTTCCGAAAAATGGACTTTGCAAGGTGATACAGAGCTTTCTGCTCAGGTTGGTACCTCAAAGCAAGACATCCCGTTTCATGTGTTTCTTCTTCCCTGACCAAAAGTGTGGACCTCCGGGTCACTATGACAAAGATCAACAGAAAAATCAAAAGCAGTAGACTCACATCACAGCTCTTAATCATGGCCAATCTACAGATCCCAAGAGTGAGCACACAGGGTTTTAACTGTTGCACGCACTGGACTGGGGGGTTGGACACTTGCATCGTCATCCTAGCTCTGCCCTCAGAAATGCATGACTTTGCAGAGTCATCAGTCTGGGCTTTCGCTTCCTCCTCAGGGAAGCAAGGCCGGGTGCTGTCTCAGTTTCTTTACAACTTGAGTCCTGATCTTCCCCTTCCCGCTCCCTCCAGACTATAAATATCTGGGTCTGAGTCAACAGTGGCTGGAGTCTGCCCAGCTGCAGCTTGTCTTATAGCACTGGGCCAGCTCTGTAAGTCTCTGAGCCTTACTTTCCTGTTCCTTAAAGGGGCAAAACAGCTGTACATTCCCCTAGTGTTGTTGTGAGGATTAAATGAGATAATGGAGTTCTGGTGTTGGCCACACCACCTGGCACAGAGTAACTTTTCCCCAACCCAGCGACAACATTCCCCCTCATCTCCCTTTTTAAGGCCAGAGGCCATGGTGGAAGTGGGGCTAGTGAGGCTTCCCCAGAAGTGAAGACTCTTGGACTAGTGATTAAATATTTTGCTGAATCCTCTGATGAGAATTTGGGTAGGGGAATGAACATGAGCAGCATTAGGGAAAAACTCTCGTGCTTAGGCCCAGGCAGCATGGCTCAGTGGTTAATTGTTGACCTGTGAAACAGGAGGTAAATGTTCAATTCCTGGTCAGGGCACATGCCTTGTTTGCAGACTCATCCCCAGTGGGGGGCATGAAGGAGGCAGCTGATCAATGATTCTCATCATTGATGTTTCTCATCTCTCTCTCCCTCTCCCTTCCTCTCTGATATATATAAATTAAATATATACAACTCTCATGCCTAGAAAGATAGGATTAAAAACAAAACAAAAGATAGTGATGATAGTAACTGCAAGTTTCACAAGGACAAAATAAGTTTTTAAGAACTTGGTGACCTGTTCTATGAGAACCCAAAGGAGATGAGATGAATTCTTCACAATTATAAATATACTAGAGGTCCGGTGCACAACATTCGTGTACTGAGGGGGAGTTCCCTCAGCCTGGCCTGTGCCCTTTAGAAGTCCAGGAGCCCTTGGGGGATGTTTGACTGATGGCTTAGGCCTGCTCCTCCCTCTCCTGCTCCCCCCCCCGCCCCCCCCCCCCCCCCCCCGCTTCCCAACATCCTTAGCACTGCTGTGGAGGCAGGAGAGGCTCCCGCCACCACCTCTGGGCTCGGCTTGTGGCTGAGCGGTGCTCCCCCTGTGGGAGCACACTGACCACGAGGGGACAGCTCCTGTGTTGATCATCTGCCCCCTGGTGGTCAGTGCACATCATAGACACCAGTCTTTCTGCCATTTGGTCGATTTGCATATTACCCCTTTGTTATATAGGATAGCTCAGTCCCTAGAGCTATTGTTTAGGGCTCCATGCACACCCACACTCACACGCTCACATACACATGCTCACACACTCTCACACATATAGTCACTTGCTTGTCACCCCCCCCCCCCCCCGCCGCCGTACCCCTCCTCCCATTTTCTTTTCTTTTTTTTTTGATCTTCACTTGAGGATATTTTGCCATTGATTTTTAGAGAGAGGGAAAGACAAAGAGAAGTATCGATGTGAGAGAAGCCTGGGAAGAACCTGCAACTGAGGAACGTGCCCTTGGTCGAAATTGAACCCAGAACCCTTCAGTCCACAGGGCGACACTCTATCCACTGAGCCAAACTGGCAAGGGCTCTCTCTCTCTCTCTCTCATTCTCTCTCTCTCTCTCTCTCTCTCTCTCTCTCTCTCTCTCTCTCACACACACACACACACACACACACACACACACACTCTATCTTAGCTGGACTGATTAGGTTGCCCGCTCTGGCAAGGTTACAGTCATTGTTCATTATTCATAAAGTGTCATGGATGTCTAAGCTTCCTTACAATGGAAGTTCAGCTGAATAACAACAATAACAAGATAAAGGGGCTGCATTCTTGCCCTGAAGAGCATACAGTTGGAAACTCAACAGTTCCAAAAACTTAGGAATAGACTCTTGCTAGTTCTTAGAAATGTAGTTTGGAGAAACCACACACTCTTAGCAGGTGGGTGCAGGCACCGTACAGGTTTTCCAGGAGGATTTTGAGGTTTTGTGAGTAGAGCCTTAAGTTATGGAAGGCTATTGTTCTCTCAGTGAAGGAAAAAAATAAAGGGGGAGCCTTAGAGAAAATAAGTTTGGTCCACTGCTAAATGCCCCCTGGCACCTGGACAAGTCCTAATCCAGGAACTCATGTCTCCTTTGAGGATGGAAATAAACAATGGCAGAGCACTTACCTCGAACCAGGCCCGTTCACTCGCACTGCACTGTCTCCTCTGTGAGCTCTGTGAGTCGTCAGGCCCGTTCTCCCAGCAGAGGAAAGATTGCTTGCTGTGCCCAGGATCGCAGAAGGCTGCAGAGCTGCCATTTTAACCACCCGGCTCTGATGCCTTTCCAGACCACTGTGCTGTTACAGGTCCCTGGACTACAACTATGGCAAAGCTTCCATCGACTCCCTCCTAATCCTTCTAGCTCGTCTGCTTGCTCACTGAAGTCCAATAGGAAAGTATCTGGAGGTAGAACAACAGAGGGGGAGACTGTCAATACAGCAGAGGTGTACTGTTGTCAGCGTTGCTTGAAGACGTTAAGGCAGGGTAGGGGGCAGAGAGTCAGCCCAGGCTAGACAGGCTCTTTCATTCAGCCTAGAGCACAGAGTGTGCATGAAGCAATGATGTCAGGGCAGTCTCATGGGGGAGGCAAGACTGCCCAACCCTGTACAATATTACTTAGTGGTGTATACAGCACATGATAATAAAAAATACACTTATTGATTGACTGATGAACCAATCTTAGCCAATGCCCTGCAAGTGTGTGTGTCATTTACTAAACAAGGCACAGTTTTAAAACTATAGATATTATTGATTTTTGAGAGAGAGGGAGAGAGAGAGAGATCAATGCAAGAGCAAAACATCAATTGGCTGTCTCCTGCACAGCACCTACCAGGGATCCAGCCCACAACCTGGGCATATCCTCTGACTGGGACTCAAAGTTGCAACCTTTTGGTGCACGGATGATGCCCAACCAACTGAGCCACTCCAGCCAGGGCAAGGGACAGTTCTTTTTGGTGATAAAAAAGCAGTGGCAGATTGCACAGCTGCTTGGGAGGTTCAGTTTTTGGGGGAAACAACACCTCAGTCCTTACATAATATTGTTCTGCTGGCTGATCTCTGAAATTCTACCCTTAGCACTCCAGCTCTTTAGCTTCCTTCATTTGCTTTGTTGACTTTGTACTTACCCTGGGCCAGGCCCTGCCTGGGCTGGGCTGGTGATACAGGTTGCAAGATGAGAATCTGCTCACTGTCCCAGGAGAAACATATAAGTGCATTGGCAATGAAGACATAGGAGTGAGACGGGAGGCAGCAAGCGCACACGCATGTGCCACAGGAAAGGAGATGTCTGCACCAGCAGAGGCAAGTGTGAGCATGGCCCAGGTGGAAGAGGGTTCACTACAGGCAGCGCAGTGGGCAGGCAGGTCCCAAGACCCTGCTCGTCAGTGCCGAGGGTCCTGGAAGGAGAAGAGGCTGCCTGAGGGAGTGATGTCATCATATTAGTATGTAAAAATGCAAATGAGGACAAAAACAAGGTGGTTGGACTATGTAATGCATTATGTCACTTTGATTCTTATATTATAAACATCCTTAGATGGAATAATGATTGTTTTAAGTTATGCATTCTGTGGAGTGAATAAAGGAGTCAAACACTAATTTTTGTGTTAAGAGAGGAAGGATATCAAAACAGGTCCAAGCACCAGATGGAAGTAGAAATCGGAGCTACTGGGGAAAGAAAGGTAGAAATTCATTAATTTTGCTTAATCTATCCGAAATTATTTTTCATGAATTTTAAACCCAATTTTAATCACAGTAGAACAACAGAGTATTCCTAGCAGAATTCGCCCCTCCTGGAGATAAAATTTGAAGGAAGTTTTGGTGTCGTCTGTTTATGTTCCTATTTAGTCACCTTAAGAAATTATTAAAGTTGACGTTACCCATACAAACAATTATTTTGAAAAGAGCCTCTACAGTCTGTCAAACGCTTGTTGGCAGCCTGTTTCTGGTGTAGTGTTCTGACGGTACTGGTTTGTACCGGAAGTGCAGCCTTCATGTAGGCTTAGACTAGAGGACAAGTAAGTGTCTATCAATCTTTCCCAGGTGTCAGCCACGTGGCAGGCACCATGCCAGGCCCCAGAATAGGGTGGTGAACAAATAGGCCGAGTCTGAAGCTTCAGGGTTCTTAGGTGCCAGTGAGGGAAATAGACAAATGGAATTAAATAAAAAGGCAAATAGAATTTGCATTGTGAAGGAAAAACTGAGGAAGAGCTTAACGAGATAACAGGATTGTTTGATATCAATTTCACACGGAGAGATTAGGACAGGCTTCAAAAGAAGGTGGTATGTAAGCTGGGAACTGGACTTAAAGAAGAACTAGCTAGAGGAAGTGTGAGAGAGAGTAGCTGGGGCAGAGAAAAAAGGATGGGTGCAGGAACATGACCCATGCTATCACCGAGATATCTATGAAATACAGAAGAAGGGCAAGGAAGAAAGCTCTCAAAACCATGAAAAATGAAAACCAACAGTTAAGTTTGAGCATGAGCCCTCACACAGAGGCCTTGCTCCCATGAACACCCGCAACCCTGACAATGGTGTGGTCAGTTGTTCGGTGACTGCACATACCTGAAAACTCATCAGTCAACACAAAAGACCATCCCTATGGTGGAATATAACATCACGGAGGCTTTAGTAATTTGGGAAAAGCAACCAAATGGGAAATGGTGAGAATTCGGTCCAAGTGAGCCAATATTCCATTATGATTATACAGAGAATGTGAAAACAAAAAAATTCTGGTGGGGGTGGGGTGGTGAGGGGGAGCAAGCATGCATGGGAAATTTGGATGAAATAATAGATCTGTCCTTTTATTTTCCTCGAATTGATCCATTGCCTTTGAATTCACTTTTACCTTCAGAGGTAGAGGAATTCTGTAGTCTTCTTGTTTTCCTAAAAGAAGAAAACAAGCCACTCTCTGCTTCCAGATTGCTTACCCCTAGGGAAACATGCTGCCAGGAGGTGGGAGGGCCCGAGGAAAGAAGTAGAGCATGAACTGCTCCTGAGGTATGGATGTCTTTCTCCATCTGACATTCAGAACAGGAGTTCGCAACCCACATTTGGAAAAAAAAAATCTACTTCAGTTATCAATTTGAAGTTAATCATAGAAATGCAAGAACTCTGAAAGTCTATAATTTTACTCTATCTTGCCCTCACTTCTCAAAAATCAAGCTAGCCATCATACTTCCATCTGGACTTCTTAACTGGTTGGAGGGTTATTAGTGTTAGGAAGTATATTGCTCCCCACTTAGCATCTGCGTCATTGCTTTCCCAAGTTTCAGAGCCCTCGCAACCAGGTCCAGGTGAACATGGGCACTGTGAGGCCTTAGATCACACGATACTGAAAGGAGCTTCATTTTCACTGTAATATAGCCATAAACTTGAAACCAAAGAGCATGCCATATGAATTAGTAGAAGGTCACATAAAGAAAAATTTGAATATCTTTCCTCCAAAGTGTCTCCTCCTATTTCCCAATAAGTCTTTGAATTTGTCCTTTATTGTGTAAGATTAGGAAAGATAACTACCTATCCCCTCAGCTGCCGTTTCTGCTAGTCCCCTTAAGTGACAGCGTGGTTCCCATTTCTAAGGGCTCTCTCCAGGTAAAGGGCGTACTTTGGTTGAGAAGACTCGGCGTTTTTTGCAAAATCTTCTTAGATCCGATTCCCTTTCAAAATGAAAATCTGACATCACATCAAGAAGGAGCTTGGAACTGCTTACATTGGCTCCCTCTCAACGTCTCGTGTCAGGATAATGAAAAGCTTCGTGCCTCCTGGACTGAAGGCTGACGGTCTGTCCTTCATGGCCTTCTACTTGCCATTGAAGGAAGTGAAGAAATAATTTTCGGAGGCCCTATTGATCTGGCATTGCATTAACTGTCTGCTGAGCCAAGCTATTTATTGACTAAATGCTAGCTGGCCACGTCTAATTAGCTCAGCTTTCCCAAGCAGATTTGAGGATAGGGTGAAAAGACACCAGCAACGGATTCTCTGAAGCTGTTACAGAGCTATCTGTGACTCCTAAAGTCTTCCCTATCTTCCAATTTCCAAGAGCTGAAAGGCGGTGCTTGGTTCTTATTCACAAACAGCTACTTGCCCGGGGGAGCATGAAATTGTCCTTTGGAAAAAATGCTAGTCCACATGATATAAATGTTTTTCTTTCGTAGAGTCAGGTGATGGAGTTCATCTGGTAAGAGCAAGTCTTGTTCTATGTGGGGATTCCATTCACAGCTCAGCCATCTATCTCATTTGACTAATATCCCCTTGGAAACCACTGTTATCTACTGAGGTTCATGCTAAAATTCTTTAAAATCACAGAGAGGATCAGGGAGCAGCCATTTTTTAAACAGTAAACTCTGTCTTGAAGTATCAGTTACATACAGAAATGTGCCCAAATCATAAGCACACATTTTGATATATTTTTACAAAGTGAACACACTGTGTAACAGAAGACAGATCATCGCCAGCACTCTGGAGGTCAATGCTGTCACCATCCCCTGAGAGAGTGACCACTATGGACACTGCTAGACATGAGCTTTGCCTGTTTTTGAATTTTATATACATGAAATAATAGAGTATGCAAACTTTTGTTTCTTTAGTCAAATCAAACCTTTAATCAATATTTTCTTTGTAAGAGTCAACCAAGAACAATGGAATTTTGAGGTTAAGTTACATGAGAAAGGCTATCTGGTTTATAATATTTTGCCGATTTTGACAATGGTGTTTATGAAAAGCCAACACCAAAACTCAGGGCCTTTTAATAGCAGTTCAGCGGACATACCAAACCAGTGCAGATATTCTCGAAAAAAAATCCTATCTAATAAAAGGGAAATATGCAAATTGACCCTAATGGTGGAACTACCCAGAAATGACTGGTCACTATGATGCACACTGACCACCAGGGGGTAGATGCTCAATGCAGGAGCTGCCCCCTGGTGGTCAGTGCACTTCCACAGGGGGAGCACTGCTCAGCCAGAGCCAGCTCATGGCTGGCCAGTGCAGTGGTGGTGGCGGGAGCCTCTCCCATCTCCGCGGCAGCGCTAAGGATGTCCAACTAACCAGTTAGACCTGCTCCTTGCAGGGACGGGCCATCCCCCAAGGGCTCCTGGGCTGCCAGAGGGATGTCTGACTGCCAGTTTAGGCCCAATCCCTTGGAGAGCAGGCTAAGCCGTCAGTCAGACACCCTGCAAGGGATCTGAACTGCAAGAGGGCAAAGGCCAGGCTGAGGGACCCCCCACTAGAGCTCAGAATTTTTGTGCACCAGGCCTCTAGTACTTTAAATAAGTAGAAACCACCATGTCACGTTACTTCAGCAACATTCGAAAAGCTGTGTGGGTCCAGGTCTAACACAATAATAGTAAGCACTCACACAATTTCAAATTTGACACGAATGTGATCCTATTCATGGTATTACAGTGACTCCCTGCTTTAAAAACTTTGTGAAATTCTTCTAAGCTTCTTAAATTCCCTGCAGCTGAGAGCCACTATTATAAATATTCACAGGATTTTCCAAAGTAAAAATTGCTTCTTTTCTTGGCTCCCTACAAGCAAACCAATATGAGACTTTTACTGGAACAAGATGCAAAGCAAAATCATATTAAATTTGAACATCAATTTTAAAAGCAACTCAAAACTTCTTGAACTAGTAATCAGAAAGGCAGAATATCAATGAGACCATGTCAGACAGTTTAGCTCTTCCAGTTGAGATTTTCTTTCTTAAAAATAAAAATAACCTGTAATATATAAAAATGATTTTCTTCATATTGTACCATAAAGTCAAAATTGCTTTTCATGACAATTAAATCATGCTTCCTCATTTGAGTGGAGGGAATGTTTGATTTTTCTCTTGCCCGAAAAAGGGGCACTAGAAGGATAAACGTGGAAAAGCTCCTACCTCCCAAACTGGCATTTGAGAGACCAAGATGAATACAAAGTCAAACTTCCCAAAAAGGGAGGGAGAATCCAAAATTAGCATCATTTTAATGCCCAATATGAGTCTCCACAACTAGCATGGAGCACTGTATAGATCTGAAAAAAAATCTCATTTATTCATTCATTCCTTTATAAACATCCATTGTGTACTTACCATGTATGGAGCACAGATTGGTAATAATTTACAAAATAAATACTTTCTTGCTAAGGTAGAAAATACATACTCGGGACCAATTGTGCGCTAGTAACCAGGCTTTCTGGGACAAGAAAGAAAAAAAAAATCCCAGTTTTCACATTTGCCAATTATCAAGTTCCATGAGATAAACATTTTCTCCATGTCCAATTTCGAGATACCAGTGCGAAGTCACTGAACTGGGGCAGGACGCACACATTGGGCACTCCTGAGCTGGCAAGAGCCAGCTCCAACACTTCGCTGCTTTAAATGAATGTTTTTGATGATGGAAAAATGTATACCTGCTACAGGATAAAGGCAAATAAACAGCAGTGGGCCCCCTTATCAACTAATCAGCAGAAGCTGAGTATGCATTCTAGGACCCTTCAGGCCCACATATATGGAATCTCACTTAAGCCTAACAGAGCTGAAAAGCAAGCAGGGGTTTTCCAAGGGAAAGCAACACAAGCAGACTAACCCCCAGGCGGTGATTTGGAAGAGTGCCAAGAGGTCTGCCAGCCCAGGTATCGCCCTGCATAACTTGGTGATGATGTCTGAAATTCCCATAGCAAGCATCGGTCTTTAGGGTAAAATCTTTGTGTGTCAGGAGGGCCTTGTTAAAATGGCAGTATTTCCTGAGACGGAGCAAGTTGCACCCCTGGTAAGCAGCCAGCTTGAAGCAGTGGAAGCAACTCTGAGTGAGAGGTTGTGGAGAGCGGCTACAGTGTTTGGACAGGTTCAAGCCTCGGACTAATGAGAGGGCACGGTCCTCTCGTGGCAAAGCCACGTGCAAGTCCCAGCTTGGAGGGCAAAGCCCTCCCAGCACAGTTATAGCCAAAGGCTATAATTATAAGCTTGACCTTATGGTCCGAACCTGTAGCCCCACGTGGCTGAGTGATATAGGCTGTGGGAGGTGCAGCAAGTAAACAAAGCTTGATCAGGTGCATGGAATTGAGTAGATTCGAAACCCACCCACGAGAACTTTGTAACCACGCCCTTACTTTGCCTCGTGGAATCTGGCTATAAAATAAAGACTCAGCTTGCAGGCTGTGGCACTGTCTCTCCATCAGAGGGGGCAGCGTCCCACCTAGCGCCCAGCTTTCTTCTCTTGTCTGCTTTTTCTAATCCTTCACCGCCCCCTCAGGCTCACCAAACCTGGCAGTGCTGCACAGCACATATGGCGTCCAACTTGGGGCCAAGTATGGGGAACAGGGGCCTGAGCTCATGTTCACTCATGGCCATGCCAGCGCAGCACAAGAGGTAAAGGGCTGGTTTGATTCCTGGCTTGCTAATAGCTAATTGTGTGATGTGTGGTGAATCTGCTCTCAGTTTCCAGCCTCGTCAATGACTTCTTTCGTTCTCATCATCTCTGTATTGCCCTCTTAGCCTGGACTAGAACACTGGGCATTTAGGTGGCTCTAGGCCAGGAGATCCTATGCTTTGATAATGTTACGTATTTGAAATTGGGGGGCTAGATATGGCAGCGGAGCGAGATGTCTTTGTAGAAATATTATTTTCTGTAAATAATTACCACTAAACCTAGCATGAAATAGAATTTGTCTCTCGGGGGTTCCGGTGAAGATGACCAGCTCTTACTAATGCTTTATAAAGGTTCCGGAGACTTCCAGAGAAAGATGTCATGGAACTGTGAAACTTTCTAGAGTCTAAGAGGACATGGATGTTGTGAGATGCAACGTTCCTTTATGAGTGAAACTAACAGAAGTGAAAGAGAAGTGCCCGGAAGGTTGAACACCATGCATCAAGGTTAATAGCTAGATGCAGATAGTTTACTCTCATGAACTGGGCATGGAATTTTGAGTGAGTATTTAGAACAAAAAACATAGAGCTTGCTCTCAGCCATGTTTAGGCGAAGTGTGTTTTACTAAATACTTGCTTATGCACATCCTCCATATGCCCGGGGTGTCCATGAATGTGCGTTTTTATCGTCCTCCTAAGAATCTTAAAAGTTACAGCCTAGTTACCACACAGCAGAATTCACTTTGGTCAGCGGTAATCGGCAGAAAAGCTCACTGATTTCATGCTGCTCCTCCTAGTTGTACTCCAAGTCGCCATAGGCCCTGACAGTGCCTGAGGCTGAGTGTCAGCCAGCACGACGAGCCCTCCAATGCCCTTCAGAGCCTGGGTCTCTGGGACCCAACCCTGCACCTGCCATTGTCCTGGTGCTTGATTTTGTGTTTGGAGAAACACACATTGTGCTAAATCTTATTTTTTAAAATCTCTTGAAATTAAAAACAAAAACAGCATAGAGCTTGCCCTCAGCCATATTGCGGCAAAGAGTGTTTTACTAAGTCCTTGCTTATTCCTAATGAGAAGGCATTTTCCGTCAGAGAAAATCTTAATGGGCTTTAAGATTTTAACAGCCTGTGGCTGTGCAGGGCATCTTGCATGAGCTGAGAGCAGCATGTCTCTGATCGCCAGTTGGCATTCGAGCCCCAGGATAAGCAGTGAGAACATTAAATGGAAGCTGTCAGGGTAAAGGCCATTTAAGGTCTCACAGCCCTCGCTGTGTCAGAGTTTCTCCAGAGACAGTGAAGCAGGTGCTGAAGAGCATTCATTGATCGATGGAGTAAAACGGGCTTCCCCTTCTTCATTTGCCTATAACTGCACGGAAACTTTTTCTGACTGCGAAGGAAATGCAAGCTCATAAAAACGCAAATGGTAAAAAAAATATAAGAAATAAAAGCAAATGTTCCTGGTAATCACACATCCCAGAAATTGCCAGTTATTATTTTATGTAGACTTCCTTGATTTTTATACACACATGAATATCTACATAATAATTGCCATTATTTCATTAAGTGGATCATAACGTGTGTATACTTTTATACACAGTTTGTGCAATATCTACAGCACATATGTACATATACATATACAGTTACAACTTGGTTTGTACTCCCAGTCATCCTGGACGTCTTCTTTTTTTTTTTTTTTAAATTTATTGCTTAAAGTATTACAAAGGGTATTACATATGTGTCCATTTTATCCCCCCACCCTAGACAGTCCCCTAGCCTCCCCTATCCCCCAATGTCTTATGTCCACTGGTTATGCTTATATGCATGCATACAAGTCCTTTAGTTGATCTCTTACCCCCCTACCTCCTGCCCCCCAACCCTCCCCGGCCTTCCCGCTGCAGTTTGACAATCTGTTTGAGGCAGCTCTGCCTCTGTATCTATTATTGTTCAAAAGTTTATAACGGTCTCTGTTATCCATGAATGAGTGAGATCATGTGGTATTTCTCCTTCATTGACTGGCTTATTTCACTTAGCATAATGCTCTCCAGTTCCATCCATGACGTTGTAAATGGTAAGAGTTCCTTCCTTTTTAGAGCAGCATAATATTCCATCGTGTAGATGTACCACAGTTTTCTAATCCATTCATCTACTGATGGGCACTTAGGCTGTTTCCAGATCTTAGCTATGGTGAATTGTGCTGCTATGAACATAGGGGTGCATATATCCTTTCTGATTGGTGTTTCTGGTTTCTTGGGATATATTCCTAGGAGTGGGATCACAGGGTCAAATGGGAGTTCCATTTTCAGTTTTTTAAGGAAATTCCATACTGTCTTCCATAGTGGCTGCACCAGTCTGCATTCCCACCAGCAGTGCACAAGTGTTCCTTTTTCTCCACATCCTCTCCAGCACTTGTCGTTTGTTGATTTGTTGATGATAGCCAGTCTGACAGGTGTGAGATGGTACCTCATTGTTGTTTTGATTTGCATATCTCGGATGATTAGTGACTTTGAGCATGTTTTCATATGTCTCTTGGCTTTCTGAATGCTGGACGTCTTCTTATGTCAATCTATGCAGTCCTATGTCCGCCCCCCCCCCTTTTGTAAAGGACTGAACAGAAAGAACCCTCTTTTAGGATCTATGCATCATTGTAATTTCTTTGTGAGGGAAGCATGGGAGAGGTAGAGTCCCATTTCACAGATGGATAAGGGGAGGTGCATAGAGGAGGCTTGCCTCTCCCAGAGTCCAGACAGATGTCACCTATGTCACAGCAAGCTGCCTTTCCTGGTGCCAGCTCAGCGCTCTCCTGTCTTGAAAAATACCTTAAAATGGTCACTTTTGAACAGGCTAAGCTGTGCTAACCATAGATTGATTTTGCAGGTTGCTGTCTAAAGGGATACTCAATCGTTTAACCACACGAGATGGTCATTCATCCCTGCAAGAACTAAAAATAAACCCACCAGGTTTTCTCTGCTCCATTTTCCAGCAGAAACTCAAAGGGAACTGGTGATGCATTGGCTTACAAATGCCTGTGTATGTTCCCTTAAGAGAAACAAGCTTTTGGAAATTACAGTTATTTATTGTTCCCGGTTAAGATGCCGAGGCCATTATAAACCGTCCATTCTCCGTGCACTGGGAAGGCAGCCATCCTTTCTGAGTGAGTAGAAGTCTGAAGTGGGGGACACCTGGGCTGCTTCCCTAGGCAGGGCTGGAACATGCTGGAGGCTCCGGCTGCAGGACCTCCAGGACATGTGGCCCCTGTCCCTGCACCAAGAATGCCTGTCCCTCCCTATGCATCTGCTATGCGGTGCCTTGCACCAGGCTCCGTTCAAATCCCTCTTGCTCTCTCCAGCCTTTGAGCCTTCTCCTCCTCCTAGCTTCTTCCGCCTAAATACTCAGCCTCCTCTGAGCTTATTTTTGCTTTTCCCTCTCCCTCCTGCTGCAATCGGGCTGTCTGCCTGGGCCTCCTACACTGGCCTTTCTTCTTTGCTCTCAGTCACTGAGTTCTGTTCATTCCTCTAGCCCATGCCCTCTGCACCATCCCCACCATCCCCATGCCCTCTGCACCATCCCCACCATCCCCACCATCCCCATGCCCTCTGCACCATCCCCACCATCCCCACCATCCCCATGCTCTCTGCACCATCCCCACCATCCCCACCATCCCCATGCTCTCTGCACCATCCCCACCATCCCCACCATCCCCATGCCCTCTGCACCATCCCCACCATCCCCACCATCCCCATGCCCTCTGCACCATCCCCACCATCCCCATGCCCTCTGCACCATCCCCACCATCCCCACCATCCCCATGCCCTCTGCACCATCCCCACCATCCCCATGCCCTCTGCACCATCCCCACCATCCCCATGCCCTCTGCACCATCCCCACCATCCCCACCATCCCCATGCCCTCTGCACCATCCCCACCATCCCCACCATCCCCATGCTCTCTGCACCAACCCCACCATCCCCACCATCCCCATGCCCTCTGCACCATCCCCACCATCCCCACCATCCCCATGCCCTCTGCACCATCCCCACCATCCCCACCATCCCCATGCCCTCTGCACCATCCCCACCATCCCCACCATCCCCATGCTCTCTGCACCAACCTCCCCCCCCTCCCGCCCCACACACACTCACCTCAACCCTAGTTCCTGCTATGAGTGATTCCACAAACATTCAAGGCTCTCCTCGAGGGTACCAGACAACCTGCTTCCTGCTCTCAGTAAAACTTCTGGGAGCACAGTTCCAATCACACTCTTTTTCTTTTAAAAGTTTCACTGGAACCCCGTCTCTGGTTTTCATTAGTTCACTGAACAGGCATTTGTTGGTGCCGAGACTTTGAAGATGAGTAATATATCAGAACCTCCCACAGAGGCGCAGTCTCACGGGAATGGGAAGAGCCTGTGGATAAACCATGGCAGGGCCATGGGATGGTGCAGGAAAGGGGGAAGCTAAGGGAGTGAGGGGCACCAAACCCAGCCTGGGGCTCAGCGGGAGCTCTGAGGGGAGAATGACAGATCACAGCGAGTCTTGGAGGAGGGTTGGAATTTAGCAAGATGACAAAGAGGTCATGCTGTCCCCAGTCTGTCCCCAGCCAGAGTTCCCAGCCTCCTCTCCCCTTTCCCTCTCTGAGCCCTGACACTCCTCTCCAGCATCATTCTGAGGCTCTGTTAGCACACCTCATATCTCCTCTTGCTTTTCCTCTCTTAGAAATTCTCCTTCCGTTGTGCCCGCCTCATTTCTACCCATTCCGCTTCAAATCCGACCCCTTGTGCACAGTTCACAACCACCACCTATCCGCATTCGCGGACTCATTCTACAGTTACTTAGCCAATTTTTACAGAATGCTGCCTTGTGTCAGGTACTGAATTATAGGCTGAATATAGACATAAGGAGAAAGAAAAGATTTAGTTTTTATTATTTCTTTCTTTTTTCTTTTTTTCCCCAATTACAGTTAACTTGAATATTACATTAGTTTTCAGTGTAGAACATGGTTTGACATTTATGTAACTTAAGAAGTGCTCCTCCTGATAAGTTTTCTATCACACATTAGGTCCCCGTCTATCGGTTAACTTCTGTTTTGTTTTTTTTAATTCAATTTTATTGTTGAAAGTATTACAGATGTCCCCCATTTTTCCCCTCTTTGCCCCCTCCAGCCATCTTTTGCTTTCTCCTCCTTCTTCCTCTCCTCCTCCCCATTCTTAATTCTGGTTGTAATGCGTGTCATTGTCACTCAGGCATTTGTCGCACGCTACCTTGTGTTGCTGATTTCCTTTGTTCCCATCCTTGTTCCAAGTTGATTGCCAGCTCCTGTTGTCAGAAATCTCTTCTTTTACTACACCTCCCAGAAGGCCTAGCAAAGTCCTCAGCACAGATTGACATTGCAATGTGCCAGGCTTTCAGAGCTTAGGCTTTGGCCTCTAGGTCTCCCGCTGAAGGGGCAATAGAGCTCATGTGTGGAGCCAGCAGATGCCATGTCACACCAGGCCCTGGCACTGATAGCCTTTCGTGTTATGAGTAGGCGAGCGAGGAAGCGTCGCCGTGACGGTGGACAGCCTTGGTCTGGCCCCTCTCCCATCCTCCCCTGGGCCTGCTCTGGTCTTCACCACTGGTCGTTCTGGAGAAAGAGTTTCCTTCCTCTGGCACCTCCCCCTCCCTAAAGGCACCTGGCACTTGGTGTTCAAAGCTGGACCCACTGGCTCAGGTCACCACCTGATTCAATAAATTCCTTTTATGACTAAGCCAGAGCTGCAACGATTTATCTCAGGATCTCAAATCATTTTGACTCTCACAGATACTTAAATTATAAACCATGTCAGGGCTATATCTCATTGTCCATAAGTAGTAATCTTTAGGTTTAAAAGTTATGGGATAATATGTTATGGAAGAAAAGTTGAACTCTTGTCATTTTCTTCCTAAGCCTGAAATATAAGTAACACACAAATATAATAGTGTTTTTTAAAAATTTTCCAGTGGTTTTGGAAAACATTTAAATGGGAACTGCTTCTTCTTTCCTTCAAAGCAGAGATTTAAATTCCAAGATTTGGGAAATATTTTCGAAAGTTTTTACCTTGTTTTTGCTTGAGGATTGCTGATGAACTTCCATTTAAATTGCATTTAATTGAAACAGAAATACCAAATTAAATTTCTTTTGGATTCTGTTCTATCTTGCCAAAATTGTAATGAGCCTGAGAGTGGATCTATTAACAATAATTTCAGCCATAGTCATCTTTGTAGGAGAGTTACCAATGCAGTCAGTGATGAGACATGTTCCTGCTACATAGTCATATAGATAAACTAGAGGCCCAGTGCACAAAAATGTGTGCACTTCGGGGGAAGGGGGGTCCCTCAGCCCGGCCTGTGCCCTCTCACAGTCTGGGACCCCTTGGGAGATAATGACCTGCTGGCTTAGGCCTGCTCCCAGGTGGCAGAGGGCAGGCCCAATCCCTAGGTGCAGCCCCTGGTCGGGCTCAGAGCAGGGCCGATTGGAGAGTTGGGGTGCCGCCCCTGTCATGCACAGAGCAGGGCGGATCAGGAGGTTGTGATGCCACCCTCAGTCATGCTCAGGGGAGGGCTGATTGGGAGGTTGGGACACCGCCCCCTGTCACACTCAAGGCAGGGTCGATGGGGAGGTTGCGGTGCCACCCCCTGTCATGCACAGAGCAGGGCCAATCAGGGGGTTGGGGCGCTACCCTCTGTCACAGAGCAGGGCCCATCAGGGGGGTTGGGGCTCCGTACCCTGTCACGCACAGAGCAGGGCCCATCAGGGGGTTGGGGAGCTCGCCCTGTCACTCACAGAGTAGGGCCGATAGGGGAGTTGGGGCACCGCCCCCTGTCACACACAGAGCAGGGCAGATCAGGGGGTTGGGGTGCCACACCCTATCACACTCAAGGCAGGGCTGATGGGGAGGTTATGGCTCTACCCCGTCACACACAGAGCAGGGCCCGTGGGGGGGGGGGGGGGGGAGCACCGCACCCTGTCACACACAGAGCCGCAGGGTGAACAGGGGGTTGGGGAGCTCCCCTCATCAGGCACAGAGCAGGGCTGATCAGGGGGTTGGGGCGCCTTCCCCGTCACAAACAGAGCAGGGCGGATAGGGAGGTTGTGGCCCCGCCCCCTGTCACACACAGAGCCACAGGGCCATCAGGGGGTTTGGGCGCTGCACCCTGTCATGCTGATCCTGGTGCCGGGAGGCCTCGTGGCTCCGCTGATCCCGGGGCTGGGAGGCATATTACCCTTTTACTATATAGGATAGAGGCCTGGTGCACAGGTGGGGGCCGGCTGGTTTGCCCTGAAGGGTGTCCTGGTTCAGGGTGGGGGTCCCCACTCGGGTGCCTGGCCAGTCTGGGTGAGGGGCTGAGGGCTGTTTTCAGGCTGGTGGGTGACGGAAGCTCCCAACCGCTCCTTTTTTTCTTTTTTTCTTTTTTTATTCTGGGCCAGCTTTAGCTCTGAGGCTCCAGCTCTTAGGCCTCTGCTGCTGAAAGCAGGTATCTACTTTGTTTCGTCTCTATAATCAAAACAATGTATAACTCCAGCTCTGAGATCTCTGCTCGCTGAAAGCAGGTTTCTGGGGTTTTGTTTAGCTTCTATATTTGTTACAATGTTTCAAACTGCAGGCTCAGAGGCCAGCAAGGCAGGAGGGGAACGTTGGTTTCCTCAGTCACTGAAGCAAGCAAGCCTCATGTTAGTTTCAAGCTGCCTGGCTGCCCGCCGCCATCTTGGCTGGCAGTTAATTTGCATATCGCCCTGATTAGCCAATGGGAAGGGTAGCAGTCGTACGCTAATTACCATGTTTCTCTTTTATTAGATAGGATAGATGACTACATAGATACATCAAGTTGAAGTAAAACCAAACACCTAAAAGTTATCAGGATATTTTGGCAATTTCCCTCCCATGTGTCTTTTTTTTATAATAAAATGTTTATAAAATCAACATCTGGAAATGTTCAAATACAGCAAAAGTAGAACTGATAATACTTGTACTTGATACAATCTTTCTTTACACTTCTTCCTTTAGCAGAAAATGTAATTTTTGGAAAACAGAGTTGCTGTAAGAGAAACAACTGTTTATATAAAGCAATTGAGAAAAATCATGATAAAATTCAATGAATGTTATTTTTAAAAAAATAACCCTTTTTCAATAAACCATTTTAGTGTACCAATTTTATTTCTATACTAATGGGGTCATTTCAACTGCAGAACATTAAAACTCATTTGCTATTATCACTGCTAATTGGTATATGAGTCCCACATACTGATGATTTTGGCAAATTTATGTTGCTGAAAAAATAAAATCATATTTGTTTGCACCAAATTACAGGTTATCGCTGTTCTCCGAACTTGAGAGTTGAATTATTTCACTTCTTTTCACAACCCTGTTATATTTTCTCTGTTATCTGGGGCCATAATCAGCAGTGGGATATTTCATATTGCTTTGTAACACATCAGTATCACTGAACACCATTGGTAGCTGGAAGCAAGGTTAATTGGATTGATGACATGGCAATATCCAAATGGCTGAATATTTTAGCATTACATTTACTGGAAATCTGAACACATTCTTCACTTCCTTTCTGCTTAGAAGACATGCCCTAAGTTTTACTGTTTCACCTTGTGGACCTGACCTCTTCCCTCAAGTGTTTAACTAATCACCTTGGCACTGACCAGTGATTAAATCCAGATGAAAGAGCAGAGCCAGACTCGTTCTGTTTCCGGAGGAGGGAGGAGAGTGGATTTACCACAGGGCAGCACTGTTTGTTTTTCCATCGCTTTCACTAGCTCTGTTCTTTCACTGCCCAGGAAAAGGGACGGTTTGTTCATGTGCCCAACAGAGCAACTCATGTGCAATGGGGATGTGCGCTCCAGGCGCCCAATGGGTACGGCTGCCATCTGAAAACAGGCAGCCTGCTCCTGCCAGGCATCTGCTCATCCAGGTTATGGTTTCAATGAGCACATAGAGCACCCACCAGGGAGGCCTCGCAATGACAGTCTGGTCCTGAAGCCTGTCACTAATGCAGGTTTCCCACCCACTGGAGCACTCTGGCCAGCAATGCCTCCTCAATCCCATCCTCAGGAACTCGCCAGCCTTAGGTCTCAAGTGCAGGGGCCAAGCCAGTAGGTCTGCTAACTGGCCATCCATCCAGTCAACATTTATGGAGGGGCTTCTCGCTTCCAAGGTTTTAAAGATGCAAAGGTGAATAAGCTCTAACTTCTCCCTTCCAGGGGCTCATGGTTGGAATCTCTCGGACCAGGAATTCAGGTGACACCGCTCTGCTTGTCCCTGGGGCCACTGTAAGATGCTGTTCTGACGTGCATGGTATCCTGAAAAAAGAGGTCAAGTGAACAGACAAAAATGTAAAGGAGAGTAAGAGCCTGCTGTGGAATAAGGCTTCCCCAGTGCTAGACCTAAAGCATGGCCCAAGCCAACACAGTGACCTGTAAGCCAAGAGCTTCAAAGAGTTGGTAAGTGGACTGTTATCACCAGGCCTCATCATATGTGCCCTAAGCCACGAAGTAACTGCAGTTTATTGCTTCATTGAATCGCTGGAATAATTTTTCAGGTTGATACTATAATTCTATTTTACAGATGAAAACAGATTCAATAATTTCCCTGGAGTCTCACCTCTAGTAAATCAGGATTTGACCTCTAAACTGTAAGCCTTTTTTCTTTCCTCTGAGCCAGGGTTGCCTTCCCAAGAAGACACAGTAGGTTTCCTAGAACCCCTGAGCATTTCTGCCCCAGTTTCTGAGCAATGGGACACTCCCCTTTAGCCCCTACCTCAGATTCCCTAGGTCAGCAGCCCAGCCCATCTGGGGTTTCCCAAGCCAGTCATGGCAGGGCCAGTGGCAGCACTTTGTAGCTGGCTCCGTTCTCTCCCACATGGTGGGTGTGCTCGGGCTGCGGGGCCATCTGCTCCTCCAGCCTCTGCCAACCCAGGATCTCGCTCCATCTCCCTCCAGCCACCCTGGCAGCTCCTATTCCTCTATCCCTTTTGTCTTCCAGTCCAATGGCCTGTTTCATTCCATATGCTTCCTGAAGTCTACTTGTCCATCCCAAATAGTCTACGTCCCCACCTTCTAAAGATGAACCTTGTCAGTCCAACAGTTTAAGGCCATTGATATATAAAGTTTTGGAACCAACAGATCTATAAATTATCGTTCTGCTATTTTCCATCCAAGTGACCTTGGCTAAGTGGCTTTACCCCTCTGAGCTTCAGGCTTCTCATCGGCAGAACGGACATTGTCATGCCAATCTCGTAGGGTGGTTGCATGGGTTTAGTGAACTTGCTTTTGCAAAAGACAGAGCAACACTTGAAAGCAAGGCCACCACATTGCACAGCACCGAGCTAGGGTGGGAATGGCGTGCTATGCAGTTGTACAGTGCATAGCCTGTTCAACTGTATGTGACAGTTCTGCCTAACATACAATTCATAATCAGTAAATATAACTATTCCTTTCCTTCTTGCTAGTGGCTGTTTGGGGGAACAAATTGTAATAGGACCTTAAAGTGTCCCTTGTGGGATCAGGGAAGCAGCTAGGGTCTACAGCACACAGTTAAAGGTTTGAAGAAAATAGTTGCACTGTCCTCCTCGGCCATGCAAATGTTTCAGGAAAACTTGCCTATAGAAGAGCAGGTGGCATCTCTTCTGCCCATCGTGTGAACTGTGTGCGGGCACTAAGTCATCCAAGCATTCCTTTAGGTGCAAGGAGGTGTGCCGTGTCTTCACATGACACAGACACATCCTCTCCCAGGGGCTCTGCTCCCGGCCACTTATACATACATATTTTTGCCAAGAAAGCCTTGTATTTTGGACAGATGTTTGCACAATAAATGTGTACTTCCTGGGTTTGGTGTAATGGCAGAAAACGTTCCATGCAAGTGGCAAGGCCTTTGGACAAGTGAGGTCATCTGAGCCATTTTCCAGCCAAAGCCCTTTAAAGTCCCACCTTAACCTTATTGTTTCCCTAACCCAGTGGTCGGCAAAATGCGGTCCCTTGAGTGTGGCTCTTCCACAAAATACCACATGTGGGCGCGCACGCACAGTGCGATTAAAACTTTGTGACCACACTCAAGGGGCCAAAGAGCCATATGTGGCTCTCGAGCCGCAGTTTGCCGACCGCTGCCCTAACCTAACCCATTGCCTGACAATAACCGTCCATCTGGTATCTTGACCTAGATGTGATTATTTGAATCATTGTCCTATTTTAACCTTTCTTTTTATAGTCAAGTTCTTTAGATATGTGATCTATACCTCTGTAATCTCTCCATTGTATCTGCTTCCTATTCTTCAGACTCTATATCCTGGCTTCTGGTGCTCTGTCTCATTAAGGTTCTTCCAACTCCTTTTCTTGGCATCTCTCCAGACTCCCCCATATTTTTTTTCCCTTTTAGGTTACCAATGACTTCTTAGTCAAATGCTGGACTTACCAGGCTGCAAAGAAATCCAGTGGAGAAAGTCTTTTTACAAGTTGTGTCAAAACAGCTAGAAATCAATATGGGAAAGAAGTAGACTTTAACCCTTCACAATTGTAACTATTACCCTGAAAATAATTAGACCTATACATAAAAGATAAGTCTACAGATCCCTACAATAAAACATATTAGAGAATTTTTGTGACCTTGAAGAAAGCAAAGATTTCTTAGACAGGACCTAAAAAGTATTAACTACCAAAGAAAAAAAGTGATAAATTGGACTTCATCAAAATTAGAAACTTCTGCTCAACAATCATGAAGATAATAAATTGACAAAGCATAAGCTACCAGGAAATATTGCTATTAGGTATTTCTGACTAAAAAACTCGTACACTGAATACATAGAGAACTCTTGCAACTTAATACTATGATGAAAAGCCACCAATAAAACCCACCAATGTCACACAAAAAGTACATGGACAGAGAAATGGCCAATAAGCACATGAAAAAAACATTCAACACCAGTAGGAATGAAAATGTAAAAGACTGACAATATGAAAGCTGGAGAGATGAGATGCAAAACAGCTAGAACTCTCCATTGCCCGCAGGATGTGAAATGGTACAACCAGTTTGGAAAACTCTCTGGCAGTGTCTTATAAACATTAAAAATATAACTATATTATACCCAGCAATTTTGCTCCTAGCTGTTGCCCAACAGAAATAAAATGGTATGTTAAGTATGTTCACAGCTGCTTTATTAATAGTAGCCAAAACTGAAGGAAAAAAATGGCCATCACAAGGAGAATGGATTTTAAAAGTGCAGTAAAGCAATACAGTGGAATACTACTCAGACTATAAAAGACCAATACATACAATGACACCAATGGCACTAAAAAACATGCTGAGTGGAAGAAGACAAACATCAAAGGGTAGGTAGGGTGTGACTGCATCTATGTGAAGAAAGCTCAAGAACAAGGAAAGCTAAGGTATAGAGATAGAAATCAGAACAGTGGTGTCCCAAGGTGGGTAAGAGTGTAGGGAGTAGCAAGTGGCTAGTGAGGGACAGAGAGGAACTTTCTGGGTGGTGGAAGCATTCTACATCTTGACAGGAATGTGGGTCACCATGCATGCATGCATTTGTCAAAACTCATTGAGCTTGTATACTTGAGATCTGTAAATTTCACTGAAAATCATAATTCAATAAAAAGAATCTTTTTAAGAATGAGCAGTTCTCCTTCCCAGACATTTTGCTATTGTCTAAATAGCTCTTCAAATTGTAACCTCCCACTGAGGGCTCCTCTTCTTGTTCCCCTCCCCTCCCCCCATTCTGAGTGCTGCCAAAGGGTCAGCCCTCATTCCCTTTCCTTTGCCCTTTGCATTCATTCTCTTATTCACTCATTCACACCCGGGGTCAAGGTACAGTACAACTAAATTCATAGATTCAATCTTATTTCCCAGCAAGGTTGGAGAACATGCCTTCTGCAGCCCAAGGGCATGTGCCTCCAGTGATTCACACACCACCAACCCTCCCTGCAACTCACGACTTCACACCTTCCTCTGAAACCAAAAGCAAATGGCTTACCTGGAAATACCCTGAGACCCACGAAGCCAGTGTGGCACACTGTGCCATCCTAAGCCCACGCCATGATGCCATCCCTGCTTTCTGGAGACAGGCTCCTCCTTTGGGTTGAATTCTCTCGGATTCAGAGGTCGAATTCACTGGGGAGCGGTCATAGCTGATTCTGTTTCCCAGTGGCACCTAAGTGCACTGTCGACGTTCAGTAAAAATTAATAAATAGTAACAACTATGTGCTTGAGTAAGAGAATCAAGCCCCACGCACAATGTGACCAGAAAAACTAAACAACAAATTCGGAAGCTTTCTACAATCATTCATTAAGATTAGAAACCTAGTGAACTATATTTTAAAACAAAACAAAACACGAAACAATCTTTTACATTCAGGCCTAGAAATGTCCAGCATGATTTAATTTTACAAGCTTCTCTTTGCTTTGTTTTATTTTCTTTGTGTTTGGAAAAGAACTCTTAATGCAGACAGCCATAAAGGAAAGTCATTAGAAAACATGCAGCTGTTATTTTCTTAGCTAAGCCTAATTACTCAACTGAATATGCAGAAACATACAAAAGGATAAAGGCTTGCGGAGAATTTGACAAGGGGTCTGGCTGAACCATTTTTTAAAAGAATTTTCCAGACCAGGTAATGTTGGGGGTCCAGGTCTTTGTACTGAATACACTGAATACCCTGTTTTGTTTTCTAGAAATATTTCTTTCTGGTTTTTCTGAAGCTGGTCTTTTCTGACTTTAGAATAAAGTTATATGTAGCTATTACTGCTTTTACGACTACTACTAAAGAAACACCTAACGTGCGGCTATCTTTTTTTAATATATATTTTATTGATTTTTTTAAAGAGAAGAAGGGAGAGGGATAGAGAGTTAGAAACATCAATGAGAGATCAATCAGCTGCCTCCTGCATGCCCCCTACTGGGGATGTGCCCGCAACCCAGGTACATGCCCTTGACCGGAATCGAACCTGGGACCCTTCAGTCCGCAGGCCGACGCTCTATCCACTGAGCCAAACCCGTTCGGCCATGCATCTATCTTTTAATAATACTCATTTTGTTTTCTAGAATTGAAATCATTGAGCCACTGGGGAAGTGTTTCTCCAGGCCAAAGGATGCAAATCCTCGGGCTAGCTAAATTATACTGTGAGTGCAGAGGTGGAAAAACTGCTTTTAACAAGAGGTGGGGGAGAGGAGAAAGTGCATTTGAATTGACCTTGAAGAGTGATTAGATCTGGTTATGTGGATATTGAAGACAAGGTTTTGTTGCATTTGCCATAAAGATTCAGTAACTTACCGTTCAGGACCCTTCTAAATTACTTACTGTAGCCTGAAAGACAGGATGGAATTTCCCAAGATGCCTGAGTCCCTGAGCGAATTCTCTTCCACAAGAAGTCTAATGAGTGAGTCAGACATTTTAATTATTCCAAGGGCACTGCGCGGTCAGTGGCTCTCAGAACCACGCACGTGGCCCAGCCTGGATTCTCTCGGTTCTGTTTGTTTTTGGTGTGTGAGATTAATGCGTTTCCCATTTCCTTCTTTCTGCTTTCATTCCTCCGGGGACTTAAACCAAAATGCCTCCTTCACTTTTCAAACTGGGATTGAGTAAATTTAGCACTTCAGATGGTAAAACAAATGGCCACAGCAAAACCACAAAGCCAATCTCTCAGGAGCCAAATATTAGACTTCTGAGCTCCCCGGAGGGTAGGCCATCGCAGGGGGAGGGGCAGCCCCGCTCCGCCGCCTCCTCTGTGGGCACTGGTGCATTCATGATGGCTCTCACAAGTAAATGTGAGGATGTGTGTCTCTCCAGCTCAAAAATAACCAGCGGAGGCCGGCGACTAATTCTGGGAAGCTGACTGGGCTGCGTTTGGCGTCCTTCCAACTTCTACTCTACTCTGACCGGCAGAGCCTTTGGTGCATGGGCTCAGGCCTGCTCAGGCCACCACCTCCCTCTCACCCTCATCTGCTGTTCTTGTCAGTGTCACCAGAAGGATGCATTTAATTTTAAAAAACAACCAACAAGTCTGGGAGCACAGCAAAACCTTGATTAAGATAAATGTTTGGGCAACGGGGAATTTCCATTAATTCCATGTTCTAGGTAACTGAGGGCTAAGAAGTCCCTTTGCTTCGATCACTGTGATTGAAACATTTCTAAAACGAACGACTCCATTCTCCTGTCTTTAACGTACAGAAGAGTAACACAGTGGAATCTCTCTCTGAGGAGAGAAAGTTCAACAGTAACTTTTGGCTCTCATTCCTGAATGCCCATTAAAAGATTATTCACAGAGAGGTAGTAGATATAGGGGCTGGACTGGGTGGGAACAAACCCTGACCCACTCCTGGAGCTGAGATTTAGAAATGTCTGTTTCCTTTTCATAGATTGCTGTTGCAGGCATAAAAGCAGTCTGAGGGTCTTATTAGTTGGAGCCCAGGCAATTGGAGCTTTTGCTTTCCACTTAGAATCTTAGTGAAAAGCTGTTAATTTTCTAGTTAAACTTGGACTGTTGTTCAGGTTTTTGAGTCCATAGATTCATGCTCTTTTGTAGATGAAAGTACCTCATAAAAATAATAAATGTCATCCAGGGAGTATTAAGTATAATTTTTGTGCAACATTGATTCATATTGTACATCAGGGGACATTCTGGCTTGTTAAACATGCATGCATTTTTAAAAAGCAAATAACCTTAATTTATTGAGTGTGTAACAAAAACTTCTGTTTGGGAGAGACAGCATCATATAATGGATTAAGTCATGTCTGAATGAAATTGCAGCTCTGCCCCTGCTGTGTGACCATGGAAAAGCTACTTAACCTCTCTGAGCCTCAACTTCCTCATCTGAAAAATGAAGACAAAAATCCCTCCCTTACAGGGCAGGGTGGAGATTAAATAAGAGAATATGTGTCAGCACCTGGTGCCTAGAAGTTGATGAACAAAAGTCAGATCTCCCCCAATGAAAAATGAATTGTATGTATATTGTATTGACAAAAACCAAATGACCTTTCTATTTGTCCTAGAACTGTGACATTGCTTGCTCAGGCCATACCTGCTGCAGATTCTATTTGTGATGGTTAATTGTATGTGTCACCTCAATTGGACCAAGGGATGCCTAGATATAGTTAAACATTATTTCTAGGTGTGTCTGGGAGGGTGTTTCTGGTTGAGATTAGCATTTGAATCGAGGACTCAATGGGGCAGATTGCTATCCCCAGGGTGGGTGGGCATCATCCTGTCCCAGAACAGAACAAAAGGTGGAAGAGGGAGAATTAATCCCTTCTCTGCCTGCCTGTTGAGCTGGGGCATAGGTCTTCTCCTGTCCTTGGACAGGAATATACACCGTCAGCTCCCCTGGTTCTCAGGCCTTCAGATTCAGACTGAACTACATGGCTCTCCTGGGCTCCAGTTTGCAGCCAGCAGATGTGGGAGCAGAGTATCAGCCCCCATATTCCCATGAGGCAATTCCTTATAATAAATCTCCATATATATCTCCTGTTGGTTCTGTTTCTCTGGAGAACCCTGACTAATACCCCATTTAGAGAAGCAAACTCCACCAACTGATCTGGATTAGAACTACTGGTTTCAGAAAGTGTTAGCCTTCCATACCGCCCCCGCCCCGCCCCCCCGCCCCCCAACCCTGTTCACAGCCCTTACCCTGGTTCTTTTAAGCAAAGGGGAGACCACTGCTTCAGATTGTCCAGTGTGGGAGTTTTCAAGGTAATTTCACACAGTAATCTCACTTTTTTTTTTTTTTTAGTTATCTCCCACAGTGGCAAAACCAATTTCAGTGTGATATTAGAAACTGAAATCTGTGTTCGCACACGTTAAAAATACATAAGCAACACAGTGGTGGCATTTTTCTTGCAGGTCTTCAAGACAAGTTAACTTACCATCAGGCTGAGTTGATATCTGACTACAAAGAGACATGAGGCCATACCGCTTTGTAAACATGAGGCCTTGGGCCTCAGCCCTCACCCCGAGCCCCAAGTTCAGCAGGAAGGTAGAGGTGCTCTTTGAGGCTCCTGCTGCCTCTCCCCTCGGCGGTCCCCAGAGCTAAGAGCACAAGCTGAATCCTGGTGTGGCACCATCTTAGCTGTGAGAATGTATTTATTTCACTCTTTTCATCTGTGAATGGAAAATAAAAATACCTACTTGGTAAAGTTTTTGCAATAGTTAAAGTAAGTATGTTTAATAGGCATATAGGAGGCCTTCCAGAAATGGCAAGCATTTTCTGCAAGCACAGGGAGTAGACACAGGAAACAGAATATTAACTGACTTTTAAAAGCTGGACTTGACAAGGATGTGGAACAACTGGAATTACCATGCATTGCTGGTGGCATGTAGAATGGTAATACCATTCTCGAAAACTCTTTGGCAGTTTCTAATAAAGTTAATTGCACACTTACCCATATGACCCAAACACTCCTAGGTATGTATTCAAGAGAAAGGAGGGTATATGTCCCCAAAAAACACTTGTACAAGAAGGTTCACATCTGTTTTATTCATAATAGCCAAAACTTAAAGACGAAATGTTTATCTAGTTGTGAATGGATAAACAAATTATGGTATATCCGTACAATGGAATACTACTCTACTATAAAAAAGAAGGAATTATTGATACATGCAACAATATGAATGAATCTGAAAAATGTTGTGTTAAACAGAAGAAGCCAGACACACAATAATATATACTGTACTAGAGGCCCGATGCACAAAATCCATACAAGGGGCTCAGCCCTTGCAGCCCCGGCTTTGTCCAGAAGGTCATCTGGACAGTCATCTGGATGGTCGTTCTGCTGTTTGGTCTAATTAGCATATTGGCTCTTTATTATATAGGATAATCTCAAAGCTCAATAATGTTGCTGATAGATGGCAAAATAATGGTTACTTGGGAGGGTGGAGTGGTGGTATTGACAGGAAGGAGACCTAAAAGAATTATCTGAGATGGTGGATATATCTTAAATATTGATTGGGTTGATGACTACACAGATAGGTACAAAATCATCAAGCAGTATTAAGATATGATAGGCCATATTTGTAAATCACACCTTAAAATAGATTTGATTCCCTTTGGCAATGAATACCTTGAACAAGCACTGTCAAGCCATCAGCACGGTAATTTCCAGGAGTCAGAGACGCCTAAATACCTCCCGCATCCCCTCCATGGCTTCTCTGTAGACACACGTGTAGGCACTTCATGCCTAACATCACGTATCTCTAGCAATTCAGCCGATACTGGTCATGTTTTTGCCACATGGTGAGATGCAGAAGGAAAACAATAACCTCTTTTCCTTCTGGATTTTATAATATGGTTACAGGAAGTCCTAATTTGGAGTTGGGAAAGGGATTAGAAATACATATTTGTAGGTGCCTATTTTGGTGCAGCTGGCCTTTTACGGACACAGGAGGAATTCTCCTTGTGTCACTCGGGCCAGGAAGCTGCCACCCCCAGGGGAGTCTAATTCCAGACCCAACCTGCGGGGAGGGCTGCGAGTCCTCCTGCCCTGGGTCCCCAAACTGGGACTTGGGCAAGTTTTCTTTCCTAACCCGTCATTTTACTCTTTCATTTGCCTTCAAAAAGTTTGAAAACATGTTTATAAATTACTTATTTCTGTGGAACCTATTAAATTAAAAGTCTCCTTTTGTTATATAACAGATTAAAATTTGAGTAATTTCATGGTCTGCAAAGACAGTGAAATGTTTATTTAATTCAGTACGGCGTGCTATAATGTGTGTTCATAAAGCAAAGCATATTTACTAGGAGCAAGGAATTACTATCTTCAGGCAGATGGTGGCAGTGAAGAGGGTGCTGGGGGGCCCCTGCCCACCACCATGAGGCCCCCTACTACTGTCCATGTGCTCTGGGCGACGGGCAGAACAATCCCTGGCTTGGAGGACTGGGTAAGCTCTAAGAGGGCAGGCACTTTTAGGATCAGAATCCTCCAGCATTGAATTTAGCACAACGTGTGGGCAGATACTCATTTCACAGCTATGCCCACCGGGTAGTGATTATTTATAACGTCTACTGCTTCCGAAGGGCCTACTGGACGCTGAGAATTGCACTGGTCACTTTATAGACATATGGTTTTATTTAATCCTTACAACAACCCTGTGAAATCCAACTCACTGTTTTAGGAACTAATATTTGGTGAACACTTAGGACGTCTAAGGCATTTAATTCTTGCAACAATTCCATGAAGAAGGAACGAGTATTCACACACTTTTACTGATGAGAAATTTGAGGTTTAAGAGACCATGCAACTTGTCTGAAGGCACACAGCCTTCAGCTCAGAAGCCTGATCACATTGAGTTCAGTCTATGACCGTCTTCTGAGTGCCTCAGCCCACTCAGACTAGGTGTGCGCCAAGGTGGGCGACAGGGAAGAGGAGCGAGCTGGGACTGCAGGGAGGCCACTTTCCCTGGGTGAGGGCACAGCCCTGGCTGGAAGAATCTGACCAGCCATGGAGCCGGGCACTGGAGAAAGAGAAAAGGGGTAGCTCAGCAAGCCCAGTACCTGTGTGGGTGCCCATGTGTGTGTGTGTACATGTGTTCACACGTTGTGTTGTGGTAATGACTGTGGAGGTGGTGATGTGCATGGGGGGAAGCGTGTTGGGAGGGCTCCATGGTTTCTGTCCTAATTTTGGAAACAGGTGTCCTGTTTCCATGGTGGCCAGTCGCTAATGGAAAAGTCTAGAGCCTGAAGGTGGCTTTCTTTCCTAGAGAATTAAAGTGCTTGGGCACAAAATCAAAACCTGGCCCTATGTTCCCAACCACACAGGAAATTTTTAACATGGCTATCCGTTCTGAAATTTTAATATTCTGTCTGAAATTATTGTGTACATAAGTTATTTCCCCAAATGGGATATATTACTAGCAGGCCTGTGTGGTAATGCCTGTCAGTGACCTGCCCAAGGCCCTACTGGTTCAAGGCTCCTCTGACCACACCCGGGCACCAACTCTTGACCTTTGCTGCTGTCCTCTGACCCACGCCTGCCTGCCTGGACCCCAGTGCTGGGCAAGTAAAGCCTACAGACAACGGCTGACAGGGGGACACCCAGGTCCCCCAGTTGGGAGAAAATGAAGCACAGGAAGGAGACTGTGCCTTAGTCACTGACCAGTCCGAGTAAGGGCTGCACCTCAGGAGCTTCCTGGGAAAGTCTGAAACCTGCCTCAGGTAAAAGCTTTTCCCCTGACTTGGCTGACTCTAGGCAGGCAGTGGAACATCAATTTTACTTTTTATTTTTAAAGACTTACACCTCCTACCAGGGTTGGAGCATGAAACCCGGGCATGTGCCCTGACCGGGAATCGAACTGGCAATCTCGCGGTGCATGTGATGATGCCCAAACAACAGAGCTGCACCGGCGAGGGTGGAACGACAATTTTAGACAGTGCACTGAAGTAGAAAGTCTCTCCAAATACTGCACTTGATTTAACAAGGTTTTGTCTTTGCTTAGGATTAAATAGCCGAGAGGTGAAGCCATGTTGTTTACAGTTACCCTTCCTAGGTACCAAGATCTTTCCGTTCTAAACAATGATGACCCTGCCCACCATCAGGCATGACTCAGTGCTTGATATTAGAAGTGATCCAAACAGAGGCCCCTCTGTGAGGCAGCAGGCCCCTGTGGCTGAGGGAGACCAAGTGCTGAGGACTGTACTGAGCCCCAGCCTCCTGGCGGCACTCCTGAGGTTCCCGCTGCCCACTTCCCACCCGCTCCCTCCTTCCCTGCCTCAGATCATCCCCTCGCAGCAGGAAGAAGGCGTCAGAACAGATGGTCAGGGCAGGTTTCAGAGGCTGAGGAGGGCTGAAAGAAGAGTCCAGAAGTGACTGAGATGTTTGAGAAAGAGGTGAGGCCACAGGGATGCCAGTAGGTAGCAAAGCTACCCCATGAACACTGGGATTAACTGCCAAGCTTTGTTCTCACACAAGTAGTGGATCCCTCTTAAAGGGTGCTGTTCTAAAAGGGAAAAATCAATGGAACCCACAGAGAGCTTTCTCAGCTCTAGTGGGTACAGCTGTGCTCACTGCCCCCAGCATCACCATGTTTGAGTGGCTGGCCGAATGGAACACTCACGGCTGGGCGATGTTGGGCACGGCACTTTCCTCTCTGGACCTCGGCGTTGGGACCAGCAGTTATCAGCATGTTCTTTCAGATCTATGATTTTTCACTGCCACCATCTCTACCACAGGGCCTGCTTCCTAAGGCGACAGGGCGGGAGAACTCCCGGTTGCAGAGGTCGAGGCCAGCAGCCCTTGGCCAGTTAGAGAGCCAGGCACTGTGGCTGCAGTTCTCTTTCTCTGTCACACTGCTCTGCTTTGATCTCCACTGGCCTCGGACCGAGTTCTGAGCGCCATCCTTCTGGGATGACCTCCTGATCCCGGGTCTCAGGTGTCTCATAGCCATCAGGGCTCATTAGTGACACGATCCGCCCAGGGGATAGCTGCTCATCCAAACACCGCTCCCCCTGGGACCAGGAGGTCAGTGATGAACAAACCCTGGCCCGTGCTAATGGGCTGATGGGAGGGAGCACTTTCCCTTTGGCCTTCCAACTACAGAGTCCCACATCTGAAAGCTGGCCCAACCACCACGCTAATGGAAGGCCACCTCTTGGGTAATGGCTGCAAAACACATGGGACAGGCAGCCTCGTACCTGGCCTCTTTGCCAGCAAAGCGAGCACTGCTAATACTCCTTGTATATGGTTTCCAAGAGTTGCCTGGTTCCCGGGCCTATTGCAGGAGGGAGGTCCAGGATGGTTAAGTGGAAGCATGTCACTCTCCTGGCTTTTGTCAGGTTGCCAGGGAGGCCACCAAAATCCTCAGATGCGACCTCTGTGTCTTCTTTCCAGTCCCTCCCAACTCTGTGATCTGCAGGCGCAACAGCTTTGGAGGCCTTTGGACTCTCCACTGCTCTGTGTTAACTGAAGGTGTGTCTACTCTGCAGGGTCAAGGGCAGCCCGAGCCACTTGAGCCTCCCGTGTCCCTTTGCCTTCAGAGCAGGTCCAGGGCAGGGCTGCGGGAACCTGCCCATAATTACAACCTTTTCACACGAACTGTCACCCACTCGCTGTTGTACATTCTGAGTCACTTTGCTCAGATGCTATGTTTTACCCAGTGTCTGCAGCCAGGAATGTGTCTTTCAGACAAGACATTTAGAAAACAATTGACATGCAACTGTTGTGGCCTTGAGAACTGGAAGCAGCCGCACACACGAAGAGGAATACCTAAGCAAATCTGCCCTAAAAGGCGGGTAAAGCAGGCGTTCCCCTTGTTGGACTAGTACTAATGACATAACAATATTCAAATTTTACATGTTTGATAGCCCCCAGCTGCACAGCTGCAGAAATCCAGGGGGGATGTCCATCCACAGCCACCAGCATTCACCCTCATCATACTTCCAGAATTCTCTCGGGTTTTTGGAAGGGAATTCCCAGGAGGATTCTAAGATATTCAGAAAAAAAAAAGGTCAATACCTTTCCATTCTTATGTTTTTATTGTTCTCCTCACTCCCTAAATTAGTTCAGCAGCTACTTTCCCATTGCCCTGGGCATGGCAGCCTCCATGACAAGTATTCTGCACTGCCCAGGGAATTCCCTCTGATGCCCTCAAAGCCATAAAATAGCCAAGGAAGGCTCTGCTCTATCCGGGCCTTCCTCCTCCAGAGGAGGCGTGCGCTGCTCTGTTAAGAAATGGGGACCATCAGATTCTGTACTCATAAAGCATCTGAGGCAGGCTTTCTTCCCGGGGTCACTGCTAGAGAAACAGGAGAAGCTAGAGGAAAGTATGGACTCCAGGAACTTTTAAAAAGTGAGAAAAAATCCCTGAGGTAACTGAAGATTATTTTAAACTGATGTATATGGAGGGCAGGTAACTGGAGGGAGCAGTGAGGCAATGCGCTTAAGGAAGAATTAGGTTCTACTCTCACTTCTTCCTTGAGATGTCCTCAGGCAGTCCTTGCCTGTCCTCCAACAAGTCAGCAGCAACAGTCGAGGTCACTGGCATCAACAGGGCATGGAGACAAGTTGATAAAAAAGAGAAAACATAGAAAAAGACAATGTCCATTATAATCCACAACTAGAATTCTAGACAATAGTAACATGATGGGAGAGAGGACTGGAGGAATGAGGGGACCAGGTGGATACAAGAACATGCAGAAATACTTACTAGTTAGTGAGAATTTACAATTCTCACTAACAATATAAAGATATTGTTAAGTTTTAAAAAAATCAGTAGGGGTTAATAATTATGAACCCTTTTAGATTAAAGACACATAAGGAGAAAAATAGAATGTTTAGCTTTTAAACAATCAAAAGAAAACACAATCTGCCTAAATGAAAACAGGAAAGGAGAAAACAAAACCAAGAAGAGAGAGAGAGAGAGAGAGAGAGAGAGAGAGAGAGAGAGGGAGAGAGAGAGAGAGAAAATGGAGTACATGAAGTAGAATGGCAGAAATACTTCCTAATATTATAGTAATCAATAAATATAAATAGGTTAGACTTACATATTAAAGAACAGAAGTTTTCAGGTTGAAATTTAACAGAAACAAAACAGTGCATTGTCTGCAAGAGGACACTTAAAACAAGAGACACAGAAAAATGATGGAAAGACTTCCTCTCTCCCTCCCCCCTACATTTTTCATACTGAATAGACTACCTACTTCAAAATAAATCATAAAATGCTTCAAAAAATGTTGAAACAGGTAAATTTGAAGTAAAAAAAAGTATTAACTATCAGACAATAGGAAATATAAATAAAAAATATCCAAAGATTTGTCTGGTAAGTGAAACAATAGAACAAGAAGACGTAACACTCATATACACACATACCTTAAATGTACCCTCAAACTATATCAGGTAACAGTAATAGAGCATCAGGAAGAAATAGATAAAGCCAGAATTTTAGTTTTCAGTGAGGGCAGAAACACTACTTAAAAAGATATTGGCCAAAAATTTCCAAAATTATAAAAACATCCAACTACAAATTCAAGAAGCTCTAAGAACCCTCAGAATACACACAAAAACATATCTCACGTAAAATGCTGAAAACAAAGATCAAGAAAAAAATCTTTAAACCAGCTAGAAGAAAAAACAAATTATCTTCAAAAGAATGACAGTAAAGCCAATCCCTCACTTCTTCGTGGGAATGAAGGAAGCCAGGAGAAAAGGCAACGTCATCATAAAGTGCTGAAAGAAACAGCTGCCCTTCTAGGATACTCTGCTCAGTGGAAATCTCCAACCCAGATTAAAAGAAAAATAGACAAAATATTTAAGCTTTCACAACAGAAGATACCTAAATGGTCAACAAGCAATATATATTAAAAAAATGTTCTACATCATTGGTTATCAAGAAAATGGAAATTAAGACCACAGATATGACTCCATACTGACAGAATGGCCAATTATCTTTTCTTTCTTGTCAAATTTATGTGTGTTGAGGTTGTAGAACAACTGAAACTCTCATTAATTTTTGGTGGAAATACAAAATGATACAACCACTTTAGAAAAAGTTCTGGCAGGTGTTTTTTAAACATAAAATTATCTACACATCCATATTTCAGCAATTCCATTGCTAGAGAAATGAAAACATGTGTTCACCGAAAAACTAAGGGAAGAATGTTCATAACAGCTTTATTCATCAAAGCCCAAAACTGAAAACAGCCCGTGTCCATTAACAAGAGAATGAAGAAACAAGCTGGTAAATTCATACAATGGAATGCAGCTCTGCAACAATGAATTACTAATTGTTACTGGTACTTGCAACATCATGAATGAATCTCAAAATAATTAAGTTGTGTGAAAGAAGCGTTATACAAAAGAGTACACACTGTATGATTCCATCATTATGATTTTTTTCACTGTGGCTAAATATAGCCCATTTGAAGGTTCAAATAAATGAAGTCATAAAAAAACTATAAATAAGTTGAACTCTATTTAAAGATATGCATACTAAAATTCTTCTGGAGAAGTATACTGATGTCTACAATTTTCTCTAAAGCACATGCAAAATGAGATAGAGTAATGCATAGACAGAAGGATGGATAGATCAATAGGTATGTGATAAAATAAGTAAAACAAAATGTTAATGATAGGATCTAGGTGATGATGTAGAAGTGTTCTCTATAAAATTTTAAAACTGTTCTGTATGTCTGAACAGTTTATAATAAAACAGTGGACAAAAATACATTAGGCCCTTATGGAGAATATTGTTAGACTTTACTAAAAACCATAGAAGATTCTGTTACTAAATTATAATATTGGTATAAGAACAGACACATTGGCCAAAAAGAGAGCTTAGAAACAGATCCACATAGATCACAGTGGTCGCATCCAGGACCGCTGTGGCCTCTTGCGTCAGCTGTGGGAGGATGAGGAGTTGTTTAGTGGGTGGTGGTTGGAGACTGGTTCACTAAATGGGGAGAATGAGAATAAAATCCTCCCTTATACCACATACAAGTGAATAACAGATGGATTACATGAGAAACTTAAAAACTGCACTAGTAATAGAAGACCATGCAGTAAACTGTTTTGTGACGTATGGGCAGGGAAGGACTGCTTACACTTCAAAGCTCCAAAGGACTCTTCATTCCCCCATTTTCCTGCTTGGCCCAGGCCCACCGCTGACTTCTCCCTCTCACATCAACTCCTGAAAGCAGGCACCTGAGACTCAGATGCCCATCGTTTTAATAAGCAGACAAAATTGCAGCTTTTTAAAAAATATGTTTTTATTGATTTCATAGAGGAAGGGAGAGGGAGAGATAGAAACATCAATGATGAGAGAGAATCATTGATCGGATGCCTCCTGCACACCCCCTACTGGGGATCAAGCCTGCAACCCGGGCATGTGCCCTTGACCCGCATGGAACCTGGGACCCTTCAGTCCACAGGCTGATACTCTATCTACTGAGCCAAACCAGCAAGGGCCAAAATTGCAGCTTTTAATCAGCTAGAACACCCTGCTATATCATGTATACATATATATTTTAAATCAAGTAATACCATTATATGAAAATCATAATCTTATTTTAAAAAGCCATGGAAGAGCAAACACCCAATGTAAACAACAGAAAGAACAGACCAGTTTTGGTGGTAAGATTATGTATATATTGTTAGTTGTGGGTTTGTTTGTTGTTTTTTTTTTACCTGTGTGCTTTTATATATTAGACAAATTTTCTGTAACAAACAGATAGTACCTTTATAATTAGGGGGAAATTTGTGTCCCCAAATAGGCCCTGTGAAATGGGAGCATTGCTTTGAATGTGTGTATGACCACGTTGCCCTAGATCAGGGGTGAGGAACCTATTTTCTGCCAAGGGCCATTTAGATATGTGTAACATCATTTGCAGGCCATACAAAATTATCAACTTAAAAATTAGCTGCTACATTTGGTCAAACATTTAATTAATTCATCCCCAATGCCTTGGCAGGGCCAGACCTTATATGGCCCATGGGCTGGATGTTCCTCACCCCTGCTCTGGAAAAAAAGGTGTTGATAGGCTGAGCCTATACTGAATGCTCTAGAACAGTGGTTCTCAACCTTCCTAATGCCGCGACCCTTTAATACAGTTCCTCATGTTGTGGTGACCCCCAACCATAAAATTATTTTCATTGCTACTTCATAACTGCAATTTTGCTACTGTTATGAATCATAATGTAAATATCTGATATGCAGGATGTATTTTCATTGTTACAAATTGAACATAATTAAAGCATAGTGATTAATCACAAAACAATATGTAAATATATATGTGTTTTCTGATGGTCTTAGGCGACCCCTGTGAAAGGGTCGTTCGGCCCCCAAAGGGGTCGCGACCCACAGGTTGAGAACCGCTGCTCTAGAACATCATGCTGGACACTCAGTAAGTGTTAAATTGACGTGATGATCCTGAAATCACACCTACTAGGACTGCAAAAGAATGCACCTGACTGAAAGAATGCACTTTCATTTTCAAAGTCCAGCAAACACACGTGCGCGCGCACACACACACACACACACACACACAACCTTCTGGATTTGGGAAAGTGTGTGCATCTGTTGTCCTGGTGATCCATTGATTCTGAGTGTCACAGTGGCTTCTGTTTTCACCAACATCTCACTCAACCAGTTTGTTCCTATCTGGGGCAGAAGGAGTTCAGTTCACTAAGTTGAGAACATTCCTAAGATGTTCTCATTTTAAGAACATCTTAGACTACTTTTACAGGATGCTCCTCCTTAAATAAATATATTCATTTGTTTCTACTGAAAATATTAAGTGTCACAACTATTGATTTTCAACTCTAAGATTTCATGTTTTTGAAAGGTTCTTTTTATTGGCTGTGAAATCTGATGAGCAACTTCCAGATCAATGGCGATGTGGTTGTCATTGGTATAAAATATGCACCACGTGAAGGCTGAAGTTCACTATCAGTTCTGAGGTTCGGTGAAGGAAGATCAGTCTATACCCGGATGAGAACTGTTTATTAATGGCTTTGTTCTTTCAGTTTGGATTGCTGTACTTAGGACTCCACATTTGGACGTAGAGTCATATGTGCAGAGAGAGAAGAGTACCAGAAGAAACAGAACTGGATCTACAACTTTGGAACAATTGGGCAAGACTGAGTATTTCTTTATATTAACCAAGCAGTTGTTTATCATCTATTTGAAAACAACCACTGTACTAGACTCTGGCATTTTAGGAACATCTTTGGTCTCCCTTTTATTTTCCCATCCTCCTCCTCCTTACGCCATCTCACTCTTCTTTTATTTCTTACCTTCTGCAATTATTTAACTAAGAAACTTCTAAGTGCATGACAATCTGCTACCTGTTTTCCTGCTTCACCTGTTCTGAGGTATAAAGAATGCTCCTTTCCCTGCTTCCGGAAAGTAGAATCTAGCTAAAGTGAGACATGCATGCACACACACAAAGCCAAACCCCACGACTATACAAACCTGATGGCATTGTATTACGAAACAGAAGAGATGTTGCAAGACAGCAACATAAAATAGGCAAAAATGAAATAGATGGTCTGTAGACAGCCCAAAGAACAGGAGATCATTTTTTTACGTGAAGGGGAAGGCTTTTCACTCTCCAGGAGTTAAACAAATGAGCATCATTGAGCAACTCTGAAGAGACAGAGATATTGTGTTTATTTGAAATGGATCACACTAAATGCTTCGAGGGGGTTACATCTTAGATGAAGCATGAAGGAAGGTTTCTTGCAAGCGGAGGTGAGGACGGAAGGCATGTAGTGTGGCTGGGGAAAGTGCATGGCAATCTGACGGAGACAGAAGTTCCCGCAGCGAAGTGAGGGAGAAAGCCAGGTTATCCATCTGACTCTTTTGTCCCAGGGAATGTGACAGAATTTGGACAGGAGCCCAAATTATTGCACCAGAGCACACCTGGCAGGCAATGTTTTCAGAGGATTTGTCACTGGCTCCCTCCCTGGACCCAACTTACTCAGTCATCAGAAATAAGGAGGAAATAAATCTTAAAGAGGTCTGTGTCAGGGGCATGATGAATGAGGCCAAGTCATTTCATTGGGTGTCTATTGGACTCACAGTTTAAACAGATCTAATCACTGACTCAATGTTATAATATAATCATGTTTTCTATAATGTCCCCATAGTTGATGGAAATTTAACAAAATTAGCCAACAGGCATATGCAACAATATATTTTCTCCATGACTGTACCTTAAACCTTTTATTCTAGGGATCCTAAGGGTAGTCTCTGGTAGCTATTAAGCAAACCCTGGCTACCTAAAGAAGTTTACTAAATCTCCCTGGTGTTCTACCTGACACATAAAATGTCAAATTTTTAAAATGAATTTTATAAGGCCATATAAAAATTAGCTGGAGACTTATTTAGAATTTGTATGGCTTTTAGGTAAACTGAAAAATCTGCAAGCATAAAAATACTATTGGAAGTGTTCTAAGTAAGTTACATAGGAACTAATGGATACCAACCAGTGTGAGAAGTCCGTGTGGAGGAAGATGCAGCTACTTTGCAGAAATAGGACAGCACCATGAACTTGTCATTGGACAAAGGAAGCTAAGACCTTGTCCCAACCTGCACTGGCAAATCTTCCCTCTTATAATCAAATTCCTCAGAATTGTAATGGCAAATGCCTCGCCCACAGGAGATCTTGCAACTACTCAATCGTGGTATCTTTCTACTGAATCTGGATACAACCTCAGAATCCTTCTCAACTAGTGCATCAACAGGCAGTCCCGATTTACAAGCATTGTTATATGAGATGGAATCTATTTGCAATCCTCACAGATTCATACCTACACGATGCGCAGATAGTATATTGACAAAGTAAGACATGGAATGAAAGAACTCAACTCTCTGAAGATGGCATACCAAGGCTAGAGTCATTCATTTCTTCATTCATTCAACAGCTGGCAAAGATCAGCAGAGGACCTACTACGTGGTGAGCATATAGAAATGAAGAAGAAAGACTAGTACCTGCCCCCTTGAAGCTTATATGTTAATATAAGAATTCTTGTCATTCTCAACATACACATATAATTGCAAAGAAAATAATGTCTAATATTTAAGAGTAAAATTGCACAATCTAGTGATGGGATGAAGGAGTGTTAGGAAGAATTATTAGGTTGAATCCTATAGAGTTGCCATCATTATAGCGTATGGTTAGTACTGTCTCTATAATTACTATAATTCAAGAATGATCAAATATCGGAGATGTCATACAGCCCAAATTATTCTTTAATGAAATGGCCAGGAATTGCCCTTCTGAGGGGAGAGCACTTGAGCTGACTACCTAGCAGTAGGAAGGTATGGGCATGCAAATACCTGGAATGGAGCTCTCCAGGCAAGAGAAGACAAGTGTGAAGGTGCCCAGGCAGGAATACATGGGATTGAGGGATGGAAGGGCCAAATGGCTGAGTCACAGTGAACCAAACTGAGATAACTAAGAGGCATGGTTGAGCAGATGGACAGAGGCTGAGGCAAGAAGTCCAAGGACTTAGTGAAGGAGTATGGACTTTCTTCTAGTTGCAACAGCGGTTTTTAGCAGGGGAGTCATATGGTCTAACAAAAGCAGATTTCAAAAGATTTCTCTGGCTGCTGTATGGGACATAGGGAAGAAAGGGTGAAAGCAGGAAGACTGTTTAGGAGGACATTGCAGTAGTCCAGGCAAGGGACAACAGTGGCTGAACTAGGAAGGCAGCCAAGAGGCAGGTCAGCATGGCTGCGTTCCAGGTACATTTTGAAGTAGAGCCGACCAACCTCATGATAGTAATTATAGCGACAGTACTAACCATAAGCAAAGCCACCAATGATAATTGTTACATACTTGCTATGTGCCAGGCCTGTTGCTAAGCATTTTGCACACATTCTTTATTTCAATTCACACAAAAAGTCTATAAAATAGATGCTATTATTGTCCACACTCTGCAGATGAGAAAACAACTCAAAAAAAGTGAAATAGCTTATTCAAGAGCCTGTGGTCACTAAGTGGTAGAACTGGGATTCAAAATACATGGGCCTGATTCCCAAGGCAGAGCTCCATACAAGTTCTGGAGTCCACAGAGTGGTGAACATATATGACGGATGCATGAGTGAGGAGAATGAGGTCAGGGAAGTTTCCATAGAAGGCATTCTAGAAGTGAAGGAGGGATGGAGGAAAGGATAGGAGAGATGGAAAATAAAGTAAGATCTCTAGTCAATGATAGCTAACTAAGCACCAATAGGTTTCTTTTCTTAACTGACACTTTCCCACCCTATAATCATGCACTGATTTGCCAATCAAGTGAGTATATCCTTCATTCAGATCCAGCCTCTTACTGTGTCCTCAGCTGGGCCATTTCTATAAGGCTATAACACTTAAACATACCCAACCATGATGTGGAGTCTTCCCCAGTTTCATCGGTTTCAGGAAGCCCATTACCACCAGTGACATTCTGGAATGCATCTAATTGACTTTCCTTAAATCCCTTTTTGTCCTTGAACAGTCCCAGTGGATGAGACCTTAGGAGCATTCTGAGTTAATGTGTCCCTTCATTCAATGGGAGGAATATTTTGAGTGTGAGTTTGCAATCCTATATAATAAAAGCCTAATATGCAAATTGTCCCCTCGACTGGGAGTTTAACCAGGAGTTCGACCATTTGCTATGACCTGTGCTGACCATCAGGGGGCGGCGCGGAACATGGCGGGCGTCGGTGATGCTGTGCTGGCAGTGGTCGGCAGTGGATGCACTGCCGGCCCCCCTGGAACCTGATGAGAGTGGGACCACAGTGGGAGGGTGGAGCAGGTGAGCGGGTGGTGCCAGGCCAAGATAGGGTGAGCAGGGGCCCAATTGCCCCACCCATCACCCCGCAGACTGCGACCAGCAGTGGTGGTGGGGGGCAGGGCTGCTGCCTGGCTCCCAGACACTGAGGGAGCTGGATGGGGGGCCTGGCTCAGATCGATCACCCCACAAGCAGGATGGTGGAGCAGGTGAGAGGTCGGTGCCAGGCCAAGGTGGGGTGCCAGCTGGGGCTGTGGAGCTGTGAGGCTGGGGGCACAAGCTGGGGCCCGATCCCCACAGGCCACCCCAAGGGACCCCACCTGTGCATGAATTCGTGCACAGGGCCTCTAGTAAGAAATATAAATGGGGAAAAAAGACCACTTGAAATGGGTAAGTATAGTTGCAGAGCTAATGGCTCCAAGTTATCAAACAGAACAGTTTGTCTTGCATCAACAAGAAAAAATAAAAATGAGTGAGGTTCTTTTCATCAAAGGCTTTAAGGCTTCTGAGGGGGAAGCAGGGCTGCAAACAGTGAGAGAAGCTGAAATCGCAGCTGTGGCTATGTACGCAGGAAGTCTATCCCTGCACACTGTGGAGAGGCCTGGAAGAGCCCTTTCCTTCTCATCCCGTAGTTTCCTCTTTGAATTCAAAGGACACATTACAGTCTGCTGTCCATAATCTATCACTGGGTGAGTTACTCATTGCCTCCCTCTCTGCCCTTTCCAGGAGCCTACAGCAGGACCTGGGGTGGGGGATGGGGAGCCTAACTGAGGCTGTGTTGGAACCTGAGCATGCCCATGACTGTATTCATGGTAAACGTAAAGCATCCGGATAGTTCTCTCTTTGGAGTAATTAGCATCTTTTTCTTTCAATAAGAATGACCCTCAAGAGTTATTTATATTCAAACATAACTAAACATAACACTTCTTTTCCCATTTATTTGCAAATCTAGTGCCTCTCTATTGGGACCAGCAAGAACTGCTTTGTTAAGTTGCCTCTCCATTGGTGTTCCTGATAAAGCTTACTTACTATGAAAAATAATGTGATTTTCTTTCTATCAAAACTCCAGGTTTCATAGTTTACACATTCTCATCAGACAGCAAAATTAACTAACTCACAGCATTCAGGGATTTGGGAACTTCGTAAGTCAAAGGTTAAGGAGAACCTGGGTAAACCTTGATTATAATGAAATGCTAACAGCTAATTATACATTGAACAGGGAAGATCAATATGACACTGCAGAGCCTCATCCTCTAATTGCCTAGTGGAGCGGCAGAATGCTCCGTAAATGAGAAAGGTGGTGCACGAACTTGACTCTGGGGATGTGGCTTCTAAAAGCAGCCGGGGAGGCAAAAAGCAGCCAGGGCTGCTGAGCAATGTGAGTTTTCACCTCTGTTCTGCTTGGGCAGGTCACCTATCTACTCAGTGTTGGCTTCTTCATGTCTAAGAATGAGGAGTCAATTTGGTGGTCACAACCATCAATTACAATCATGCTGCAGCAAGACATTTGCCTTCTATTTTCCAGGCCAGAGGAGCTTGTTAATAATGTGGCTTCTCTTTCACTTGTCTATGATGCTTATAAAATCAAAATGATATTTTAAGTCTTCATTCAAAGGAGAATATTCCTTCTTTTATTTGAAAAAGGATTGAAGTGGAGGTGGTACCATGACATTAACCCCAAATCAAGCCTCTTCACACAGATAATCGAGACCAATTTGCCTCATACTCATCTACGGATGGGGGCGCAGCGTATAGAGAGGCTGTTCAATAACCAGTTTCTGCTTTCAGCTTGGAGTCGGCTCTGATATGAAGCGACATAAATGCATGAGGCTGTGGTAAATGGCTATTGTTTCTAACTGAAAAATGCAATTTTCATAACGATACTCAGCTTATTTTAAATCTCTGAATAAGACAGACCATTCCAATAAAGCTTGCATAGGTGGGTCTGTATAGCAGTCCACCAGAAAGACCCTCAGTTCTCAGTAGAACTGTGTATTTTTTTAATTTTTTTATTGATTAAGTTATTACATATGTGTCCTTATCCCCACATTACCCCCTATCCCTCCCACTCATGCCCTCACTCCCCTGTTGTCCGTGTCCATTGGTTAGGCTTATATGCTTGCAGATAAATACTTTGGTTGATCTCTCCCCCTTACTCCCGCAGAACTGTGTATTATCAGTAAGGGTGGGCTCACTGCTAAAAAAAAACAAAACAAAAACAAAACAAAAAACAACCCTCAAATCTCAATGTCTTCACCCTCAAAGACTTTATTTCTTACTCCTTTCACAGTCCCATGCATGGCAGCACTCGGGTCTTGGGGTGCTCTGTGAGGAAACCATCCCCTGAGTCTGGGCTTCTCAAACTCAGCACTACTGACTTTTGGGATGGAAATCCTTTGTCACTGGGGGCCATCCTGTGCATTATAAGATGTTTAGCAAAATCTCTGGCCTTGACTGACCCACTAAATACTAGTAACATCCTTCAGTTAGAGCAATCTGAAATGTCTCCAACTATTGTCAAATGACACCTGAAGGTCAAAAGCACCTACTATCCTCCCAACCCCTTCTCTTCCCCACCCTTGGTTAAGAAGCATTGCACTGGGACTCTGGAGTTTTCCATTAGATCCTCTCCATTTAGCCAGCTAAAGAAAAGAAAAGAAAAGAAAAGAAAAGAAAAGAAAAGAAAAGAAAAGAAGAGAAGGCCCTAGATGCCTCAGCCCTAAGGTGACAGTCACCACCACTGGGCTCACATATCACTGCAGAGAACTAATCACATGTCCCCACCTAGAATCAAGGAAGCTAGGAAGTGTCTTCTAGCTGAATGCTCAGGAAGAAAAGGATTACTGAAATCTGATGGGTGCTAGTTGTCTCTGCCACAAAATGTCTATTAGAGAGAAATAAAATACAGACAGGAAGGGGTACATGGGGCAGGAAGAACATTATTAACAGACAGGTTTTCCCAGGCTTTCTCTGCAATGTGGCCTTTGTCCATTCATGTCCTTCCCCTACCCATCCTCTTTGAGAAGGTTTCCATCATGGCCACCTGGTTTGTTTGTCTTTCAAGATGCAGAACTGGAGGAAAAGGAGAAAAAGGCTAGAAGAAGAAGTAATAGGAAGTCTAGAAGAAGTTTTAGACTGAGCTTTGGAAGGAGGAGCTTTTCAGAAAAGAGTGAGGAAGAGAGAGGTTAGAGTATTATGATATATGAAGAAGTAAAAGTGAGAGAAAAGGGGAATATTTTTAAATGAACACTTCATGATATGTTGAAATTATTTGTTAGTCTATGAACTATGTTCTCTTGACCACAGTACCTCCTTCAATAGGGTTACAAATAATTAGGGTTCAGATATATGTAGATAGTGAAAGAGTTCTATTAGTCAAGTAGAATAACAAGGAAGACTTGTTCTATGTTTGTAAACAAATATGTATTTCCCTACAGTTACTTGATCCAAAGGAAACCAAGCATGTGGTAACCAGCTTGTGAGGGTCTATATTGGAAAATAAAGTTGATTTTTAGTGGCCAGAACAATTAAGTACATAATCCAGAAAGAAAAAAGACTAATGCTTCTCAAACTTTACAATGCATGGATGCATATAGTATGAATCTCATTAAAATGAAGACTCTGATCCAGTGTCTCAGATGGAAACCAATGTTCTACAGTTCTAATGAGTTCCTGGATTATGTGGGTGCTGTTAGTCTGTGGAGTACAACTCGGGTAGCAAGACAATATATGCTTGGAATATTTGCATGGGGCTTTGCCCAAGTAGACTCAGGAACTCATATGCCTTTAAGAACCATCAAGTATCTTCACCTTTTATACAAGTTTTGTCCGTGTGAGAGGTGGTCCCAAGGATTATGAACGTCGGAGCTTGAAGGTATTTAAAGGCGAAAGGGCAAGGGAACTGGCCAGAGTCTCCAGGTAGACTATAGAACAGTGTAGCGCAACACTGCATTTTTATGAATAAGCACTGTAATAAAATGTCCTCACATTTCCTCTTTCCCAGCAGTAATAGGTGTCATGGTCCTTTACAGTGAGATGGCAGTGCTGCTGAGATGGCAGTGCACCTGCCTCCAGCCTTTGTGATGTGAGTACTCCCCAAGCCAAACGAGACCCTGACAACATAATGAAAACTTGATGTTGCTAGACCTCTGCCTCAAATTCTTGCATCCCTGTGACCTGAACTTTTGAAAATTTGCTTTTGAGGGAAAATACGTGCTTTCCATCTTTAATGTCTTTCATCATTGAAAAGGATTTCAAATAGAGTTATTAATAGCTACAACTATTTGCTCAAGTTAATTCTGTATTTAGAAAGGTGTTAACACCAAATTCTAATTAGCTCCAAAACAATTATGAAATAGAACATTGGTATCCTTGGGATGTTTTCCCAAATGCAATCTGAAATTGTCCATATTCAGAACTATGAAGAGAATTTCATTCACAAATAGTATACTTGCTAACAGGCCAGCTCTTTATTTGTCTTTCAGTATCAGAGGTGATGACTCCTATTTCCTCCTCCTATGCTAATAATGAATTCATTTGTGATGTGATAAACTGCAATGATCTTTGCCTAAGTGCACTACTGCTATGTAAATTTTCCTCTTATTTATTTTCAGGCAAGGACAATTGCCTGGACAACCCAGATGAGATAATATCATCGCCACTTACCAGTATTAAATGGTGTTTAAAAATGGCTTGTAAAATCAACAGAATAATAAAATTAAATCTTAGCAAGCCCTATCCTATATAATAAAAGGGTAAAATGCAAATTGACCCTAAGGTTGTAACAACCGGGAAAGACTAGTCACTATGATGCACACTGACCACCAGGGGGCAGATGCTCAACACAGGAGCTGCCCCCTGGTGGTCAGTGCACTGCCACAGGGGGAGCTCTGCTCAGTCATAAGCTGGGCTGACTGGCTGCGAGCACAGCAGCAGTGGCAGGAGCCTCTCCCGCCTCCTCAGCAGCGCTAAGGATGTCTGACTGATGGCTTAGGCCCACTCCCTGAGGTCCTAAGCCATCAGTCGGACATCCCCTGAGGGCTCCCGGGCTGCCAGAGGGATGTCTGACTGACAGCTTAGGCAAGATCCCCCGGGGGCGGGCCTAAGCCGGCAGTTGGACATTTCTCGTGGGGTCCCAGACTATGAGAGGGAGCAGGCTGGGCTGAGGAACATCTCCCTCCCCCCTCCCCGCTCCCCCCCCCCCCCCCAGTGCATGAATTTTCATGCACTGGACCTCTAGTTAAAAAATAGGAAATTAACACAAAGGTGCTTTGTGAAAACAGAAAGGTAGCCCCAGTATAAGTAATTAGAAACATTAGAAGCAGGACAGCCCCTCTTTATGCTCTGAGAATCTTCCCTCCCTGGTCCATGGCAGTCACCCAAGCAGGCAGAGATCATGTACACCCCAAAGATCCAAACAGCCATGGAAGGGGCACAAACATATAGAAATGTATGTTAAATCACTCAGCTGCACCTTGTTTCTCCTTTGATTGTCTTAGGAAATACATATCTGTAGTGGTTCCAGGCCTCCCAAGTTGGATTTACAGAAAAGGTTTGGGGTTTAGAGATGTACCCTATTCCTGTGCATAGGGAAAATCCCAGAGAATTGAGTTCATGTTGGTTTTAACCAGCACTTAGAGAACCTTGGGTTTGTGGCCACATTGCAGTATTATTGATAATTTGGAGTTCTAGCTACCAAGTCACACTGATATTTTTGCCAGCTTATCTACGTTTATGTTAACAATGTTTAATGTATCCTAGGATACGGGTGTCTAGATCTATAATGATGATTAAAATAAGCTCTTGGATTTTTAAAACAATTATTTTGGTATCATCTACATATATAAAAGCCTAAGCAACCATCAAACCGAATGGACGACCAAACAGGCTGCGTGGGGCAACCAGGCTGGCAGAGGGGGGCAGTGAGAGATGACCAGGCTGGCGGGGGCAGCAGTTGGGGGCGACCAGGTTGACGGGGGGGGGGAGTTGGGGGCAACCAGGCTGACGGGGGGGGGAGTTGGGGGTGACCAGGCCAGCAGGGGGGCAATTAGGGGCGATCAGGCAGGCAGGCAGGTGAGCAGTTAGGAGCCAGTGGTCCCAGATTATGAGAGGGACCGGGCCTAAACTAGCAGTCAGACATCCCCCGAGGGGTCCTGGATGAAGAGGGTGCAGGCTGGGCTGAGGGGACCCCCTATCCCTCCTTGCACAAATTTCGTGCACCGAGCCCCTAGTAGAGAAATAATTACAACTTTTTTTTTAAGTGAAAAAACACATACCTTACTATTTAGATAACTAGGAAGAAAAATCAATCCCAAGATTTTATAAGAGCTTTTTTTATGTATAAATACAATTTAATTTAAGAAATAAAGTATCATTGTTTGATTTGTTTGCAAAATACATATAAGAAGAGAGTAACATTGGGGCATTATCAGGACAAAATAAGAAACAAAATAATCTCTTTGATGAATATAAATAAAGGTATAAGCTCTCCAACTTTTCCTGGACAGATTTCCTTTTTATAAGCAGGTAAAACACGGAGGAATTCACTTGGTACCAGATGCCCCTTCATGATGTTATAATGCAATCCCAAATCTCTTTAGGAAATTTGGGATTTTGATTACCAAATACTAGATAGATGAATGATAGAGACAGAGACAGAGAAAGAAGAAAAAAAATGAAAAAGAAAGAAAAAATGAAAAAGATTATATGTATATGTGTGAATATATATATTTTTTCAAGTTCAGCAAGTTTGGGAAGGACTTTAAGGAAGGAGGAAGACAAGCAATTTGCAAAACGATTGGCTTGAGGAGTCCTTTGTGTTACATTTTACTGATGGTTCTTCCTAGTGTTTTCCATTTATTCCAATCCACAACTCTTCTCATCCCACTTCAGAAAGCCATTAATAATAACTATAAATAATGTCAGGACGCTTTACTCTCTTAATTCTGCATTTAATGTTAGAATCCTTTAATTTCATAATTCTGCGCCTCCCTGTCTTCAGTAAGAAGTTGGGACCTGATGATCTCAACTACTAGCATTCTCAGATCATATTAGGTTTGAAGCTAAAGAGAGAGAGGAAAGCTAATTCCTATCTTTAAAATGCGTGCACTTCCCTTGGTGTAGAATAAAGGCCTCTTGGTGGAGAGTGGGAGGGAGATGGATGTGCCCCTGACCCTCCTCGATGAGCTCACAGGCTGAGCTAGGCAGGGTGGAGAGCAGTTCTCGGCACTGCATCCATTGGAAAGCAGTGTGAAATATTTATTGCGATGTTATGATGCTGCTCTGGGTAGTGAGGGAGTAACTTCAAGGAGTACACAATCCAGAGAGAGACACATAAAATATTTAACTTTTTTTTTACAACTCTAAGATTTTAACCATAAAGAAAAAAAAATTCCAAGGAAATTTTTATCGAATGCCGATCATGGTTCTCTTATTTCTTCTGGCTGATTCCAGATTACTTTTTGAGCTGGTGCTCTCTAAACACTTGCACCATGCACGGCCCTTCGAGGTTCCCTGGGGCTGTGAGCCAAGAGGAGGTGCAGATCTCTTCCTTGATGTCAGATGGATCTTCCCAAAGCTCCATCGGATCCAGTCATCCCTGCTGAGCCTTCATGGCTCCCTTCTGCCCATAGGATAAAACCCAAACTCTGCTATTAACCTGGTCTAAAAAAAAAAACCTGGATGATGGATCCACGCAGCCTCTCAATACTCCATTCCCACCCGGATTCTCCACTCTGACCCACGGAAAGCTTCTTGGACGTCTCCCGACCCCAGGGTCTCTGTGCTCTGAGTTCTGAACCCTCCTCTCTGCCAGGAAGGTTTCCCCACCAGTCGTCCCCCTTCACTCTCCTGTCACACCTCACCTTACCTGCAGGGGCAGCATCTATCATCTGACCTAAGGATCTGTTTGTTTGACTGTCACCCTCCCCCTGGGGACTCCCCTGAGGACAAGGCTTGCTGCCTGCCTGCAGTCTAGCCCCCAGGCCCCAGCACAGAATCCGCACACCATCTGCACACAGCAAGTGCATGTGGAGTTGAAGAGGGAAGTCCATTAGTCTTGCATATTTTCCCACTGATGGTGGGCGTTGTCGGGCAGCCAGAAAGGCTAGTGGGTTTGGAAAAACGACACCTGAGCTCCAACCGGTCCTGCTTAAATGCCCGTGGTTAACTGGTGTGCGTCACCTACCTCAGTCTCATTTTCCCAGTCTTGAAACGCAGGCATGGCACCGGGATACCCAGTTGTGAGAATAAATGTGTAAGCGTGTTAGGTCTATAACAAATTACAGACGTATGATCTCCACAGATGAAGACCCCATCAGACCAAACGCTATGACATGCTTTCTCTCCAGGACTGATGTAACCAGAGTGTTGTGTTCAGTGGTGCTGGCCCCTGGTGCCTGGGACTGTTCGGGAGGATGGCATTCTTGTCTCTCTAAATCCCTTGCAGGACATTTAAGAAGAGCAGGAGCCCTGGCTGTGTGTGGCTTAGTTTGTTGGGCATCATCCTGTGCACCAGGTTGCTGGTTCCATTCGGGTCAGGGCACATGGCCAGGTTGCAGGCTCCATCCCTGGTAGGGGGCCTGCAGTAAGCAGCCAATGGATTGGTCGATGTTAGCTCTCACATCGATGTTTTTCTCTCTCTCCCTCTGCCTTCCTCTCTTTCTAAAAATCAATAAATTAATATTTTTTTAAAAAAGGAAGGAAAGCCCTGGCTAATGTGGCTCGGTTGGTTGGAGCATTGTCTTGTATACCAGAAGGTGGCAGGTTCAATATCCAGACCTGGGTTTCAGGTTCAATCCCCAGTAGGGTAGCATGCTGGAGACAACCAATCAATGTTGCACTCTCACAATGATTTCTCTCTCTCCCTCCCTCCCTCCCTACGTCTGTCCCTCCCTCCCTCCTCTGAGATCAATTAAAAAAAAAAGGAAGAAGAAAAAATGGTTGTGGCTTATTTCAAAGAGACAAGATAGCATTTGCTGTCTGGAAGATGAAACGCCAGAACATTAAGTCCTTATTCACCCCATCCTCCAAGAACCTTTTAGGCCAGCAAGCTTGAGCTCCGAGCCAGGAGCTATTGTGAGTTTGTGGCAGCCTAGTCACTGTACAGTGACTATACAGAGCTATTTCCCTATTCAGACTGAAGTCATATAGGTTGAGTCAATACAGATGGACCATGAAGCTTTGAGATCCCTATGGATTTGAATGGAATTGAGAAAGGAATGGGAGCAGGAGCATGAGATACCTTCTTTGAGTTTGTTTTGAGGTCTAGATTTTGGGATGTGGGGCAAGATGGTGGTCATGCTATGTTCCTTAGGGGCAAAATACATGCAATAATAATAAGGTAAAGTAAGAAATAATCTAGGTGTGGGTGAAAACTAGGAGAGAAGCCACTCAACTTCTTTGTACTCTGAATGTATCTACATCAGGATTAGCACAATCATTGTGCATTACTCTTAGAAGACTGAATCTGACATTTACGGCTGCAAGTACTTCAGGCGATTTGCAAACTAAATCTGCTTTTCACTAACCCAATCTGGATCTTAAGGGGGCTTGTCTGGTTGGGTAAGTCTCAGTGGGAAGGGAGCCCTGTAAAATACAGTCTTCAGGGCATTACAACTGGGCTCTCAATTCCGTGGGGATCCTGGCAGCTCTATGCCGAGGTTGGGAAGGGCAGAATGCACACTGAAGCTCAGAGTCAAGTCAGAATGTTCAGGGTCAGATGGCCTTGATCCCCCATGGAAACCCCTCTTGGGACAGAGCTGTCTCCAAAAGCACCCATCAGCCCACAGCTCGCTGACAGGAAGTCCTACACTTCTTTTTGATCATGATGCTCTCTCGTATGCAAATCTCTCATGAAAGCTAATCACTGTCACTCCGTATCCTACTCTTATCCCTTGGAGCCTCAAATTTTTTATTTTATTTTTTTTTTCTATAATGAAATCTTCACAAAATCCATGTTGCCAAATATATTAATAAGATTTTCCTTTTAAGTCGGGCATGTTTGTGAGCCCTCAGATTCTCCAAGTATACCCACTTCTAGCCCCTTTGTAGGAGGGGCATCCCTAAGCCCAGCACAGGGGCAGCAGCCTGGCTGGGAGAATCTATTCCCCCACCACCCTTGTGTCAAACTCCCAGGGGCAAATAATGGCAATTTACTTGGGAGGAGGAAGTAAGATAAAAACTCTTTTCTCTTTTCCCTTTATATTTGGTTTCCTTTCTCTTTTCCAATTTCCTTCCTTCCCTCTCTCATTTCTTCTCACACTTCCTGTCTCCTTTCCTTACTTGTTTTATTGTTTCTTTCTCATTTCTTCCCTTCTTTAAGAAGCAGAGCCCATGGTTCAAATAAAATTGCATTTCTCTACTAAATATGTAAAATGATTCAACATAACTACTCTGATTAATGTAGTGAGAGGCACCCACTCAGTTTCCCCCCCTTCCAGGATACTCCCCCCACTGCAAGGTGCTCACCACACCTGTACACATACACGAACATATCTAAATGCACACACATGCACATGAACGCACATGCACACATATACAGTACATGAACACTCATGTTCATATACACATGAACACACACATGTGTGCACACACGCGGACAGACACACACACATTCCCACTGTACTGTTGGCCTTGTGCGGCCTCTGAAGGAACTAAGGGCCCTTGAAGTCTAATCTGAAACCAGTGCTTTAGTGCATTTTGTGGACACTTTCAGGGTCATGCCCACTGGGATTTTGGAAGACAGAACTTCAAATGAACTGGATTCAAGCTGGGTAACCTGCTTTCCAGTCATGGAATCCACTTTCCCCTTAAACTTAAGAAGCAAAATCCACACACAGTTCCCTCTTCCCAATTCCATGAGACAGGCGGGCACTGCACGGAAGCCCACAGTGGTGTGGCCCATGGCAAGGGCTCAGCCTTGTGATGATTCTCAGGGGGTTCACAGGCTGACGCGGGAGGCTGAGGGGTGCCTGGTGGGCTGGGCTGTAGAATAAGGCTGGACCACTCTCCACCTGCCCTCTCACACTTGCCCTTGGCACTGAGCCAGGGAAGGTGAGTGCTGAGGGCAGCACCCCCTCCTGCACCAGAGCCCCAGGGGCACTGCTGGTCACCAGGACCAGCTCACATGGAGAAACTGGGTCTCCCTGTGTGTTTTTAAAGCTGCAGCACCAGCCTGTGGGGAGGTTAATTTCGCATTAAAAATGCTGCATCAAACATACCACTAAGTCCGTTCCCTGGAAAAGCTGGTGAAGAAGTTGCGGCTTTTCCCCTTCCTCTACACACGCCCCGCAGTGACCATCTTTTACATTCTGTCTACACCGTCAGGGAACAGGTGGCCCCCTGCTGAAGGCAAGTCGGATCCTCTTCCATTAGGCTGTGTTTTAAAACAATTTGCATAATTTGCAGAAAAGCAGCTTAAGCTTTTGTTTTCATTTCGCAAGCATATGCGGGCTCTGGACCTGACCTAGAGCAAGGAATCTTTGACTGCAATAAAGAAAAACAAAATTGATGACGATGTCTGAGATGGAGGCAGAAAATAGTGTTTGCCAGCATAAAGGGTGTCGCCTGGTACAGTTTCTGCACTTCCAGTGCCTGAGCCCCCACCCTTCCAAAAAGCAGTAGCAACCAGCAGTGTGTCTGGCTTCCCCACCCTTGGCTTTAAACTGATGATTTCCCTAGTTCCCAGCCCCTGGGCTGTCTGGGGATTTTCCTTTCTGCTCTCCTCCTGCGATGATGGCTAACAGACTCTGGGCACCCCCTGCCTAGGCCAAGATCTCAGTGCCCCCTACCCAATCCAGACTCCAACTCAGATTGCACACCCCTGAAAGGAATGTGTTTACTCATGGCTGGGGGTGGGGAACAATGGAGCTGAAAAGGTCAGGGCACTCCTGAAGGAAGGAATCTGCAGGGCATTCTTGTTGACACTTTTCTTCTGGAGGTAAGGGAGGGGCCTGGGGAAGGAAGGGCTTGGGGAGAAGGGGAGAACTAAGTAGGCATATAAAGGGTCCTTCCTACCTTTCACTGGCAGTCATTTTCCACAGGCCTGTGATGCTGTGATGTGGAGTGCGGTCCAAATGGTTTTTAAACTCTCCAGGAGCCTTAAGAAAGGCTGCAGGGACACAGTATAGAGTTGTAACCAAACCCTGAGCTAGTTATGTGGTTGGTCCAGGTTTTCAAGAATGGGTTTACTAGGGAGGCCAGAGGGCTGGGAGGTTTGTGCACAAAAGGACACTACACCTTTAGGGAGTACTTAGAATGCCTGGAGCAGAGCACTCAAGAGTGAGGGAAATGCTAGAAAATATACTGCAAAGGTAAGAAAGGGCTCTATAATCACGCGGAGGAATTTGAACCCATCGTAGATAGAAAGGGCCTAATGCAGTTCTGATTACTATAAAATCTACACCAGAGTGGGAGCAGCTAGTGCAGTGGTTCTCAACCTTGGCTGCACATTAGAATCACCTGGGAATCTTTTTAAAATCCTGATTTCTGGGCCTCATCCTCCGGAAATTCTGTTTCTTTGTTACTAATGTTGTGGCCCCACCCCATAACAAAGAAACAGAATTTCCGGAGGATGAGGCCCAGAAATCAGGATTTTAAAAAGATTCCCAGGTGATTCCAATGTGCAGCCAAGGTTGAGAACCACTGAGCTAGTGGGAAGGAGGCCAGTAAGTGGGCAGCCAAAGCAAGTCACACAAGTGTCGATGATTGGGCCTGATGTAAGGCGTGGCAAGGTGGCGCAGAAGGGTGGTATCAGAGAGAATCTTGGGAAGGCAAAAGAGACTGTAGAGCAAGCATGTCAAACTCAAAGGCTAACACAGAACGAATAAACAAGGCATGTGGCCCGCGGGCTGCGAGTTTGCAATGCTTGCTATAGACTTAATGAATGAAAAGCTCAAAAATAAAGGGGAGTTAAGATGTGTGCTTTGATCAGGCAATTACCTTTTCTCTTCAAAGACCCCAGAAAAGACCAGAGGATTCTTTTCCAATTTTAGATCTTGAAAGGGATCATTGTAAGTCATCTCTCCTTCCTCACCCTTCCAGAAAGGAAGACATAAAACCTTTCCAGAACTCTCATGAGACTCGTCGCCTTATTCATTCATTATATTATTTCCAAGGAGGAAGCCTATTCAGGTCGGGGGATCAGCTTTAGTTATATCAGATGAGAATGGCGACCTAGTGAGGTATATATTACTGGCTCGCCTCTTCACGCTGTCATTTCAATTATGAGAGCAGGGATGAAGCAGAATCTTTTGCTGCTTGAAATAGATGCTAGCTCTTCTCGTGGAGATAGCTGATCAATAAACATTTAAAAATCAGGACCTTGTTCCCATCAACATTGCACCATCCATAAAGCTGGCACTCGGAAAGGACAGGGCCCTCCCTGCCTTCTCTGTGAGATTGGGAGGCTGCAATTTTCCAGTAATGCAGCCCTGGGCAGTTGAATGTGTCCCTTTTGGTTTAATTGTATTCCTTGGCTCATGAAACCTCACATTGTCTGGTACTGGCCTGGCTCACTGCCAATTACTAATGGACAATCCTGTGGCCCTGAGCCCATATTGGCAGGTCTGACTGATCAAGTTTTGAAGAGTTGACTTGCAAACAGGTAGCAGGGAATGGTGGAACTTGAGGCACTGACCAAGTCAAATATTACGAGTTCTTTCTGTAGTAGCAAACTGCTTGTGAGGCACCTATTTAGGTGGTTTTTAAAGTCTTTAAGTCATTGGTTTGTAAACATTTACCGCAAACTTTTGCATCTAATAAAAATATCTCCATTTAAAATCATTCTGTCCTCTTTCTGGTTCATTATGGAACTCTGGGCTAATTGAACACAAACATCTGTCTTTAGCAGTTTGTTTAGAGTTACACAGCTAATGTAGATTCCCATAAAATTAAAAGGAAAAAGAAACTAGAACAATTCTTCTAAGTCTGCTACCTGCTTCTTGCTGCACTTTGAATATTTTCTAGTACTGGGCAAGTATTTCTTTTTATCTATTGCACTGTGATTTTCAGAGGGGTGTGTTTTTGAAGTCTTTATTTTTTAATTCATAAAAAATACTTTGCCTGCCGCAGTTTTATGTCTCAATCAGAAAGCATAATTTAAGTGAGCATCATGTTTATGAAAGCCTCTTAGACAATAAATCCCCTTCTCTTAAGAGTCCTTATGTTTTTAAAACAGAACAAATCTACCATGTTTTCTCATACAACCTACTTAGGGTTGCCAGATTTGGCAAATAAAAATACGGGATGTCCCGTTAATTTTGAATTTCTGATAAATCACATTTTTTAGTATTAAGTATGTTCTATGCACTATTTGGGACATACCTATTTAAATGGACATGAAGGACTCCTGTAGCCAGCCCTGAAGATGCATGAGCCTAAGCATTAAATTTCCATCTTTTGATGGATCTTGAGACTATCATGTTAACAAAATAAATCAGACAAAACAAACAAAAACCATATGATTTTACTCATACGTGGAATATAAAACAGAAATCAACAAATGAACAAACAAAACAAACCCACTGAAACAAATAACAGCATGCTGGTCCCCAGAGGGGAAGAGAGATGTTGGGAGTTAAAGAGGATAAAGGGGGTCAAATATAGTGATGGAAGCAGACTAGGTTTTGGGTGGTGAACACACAGTGCAATAAACAAATGATATATTCTAGAATTGTACACTTGAAATTTATATGTTATTAACCAATGTCACCCCAAATACGTTTAATTTTCACAAATTTTTCCAGGTTCTGGTCAAGATGGCAGCATAGGTAAATGCAGCACTTGAATCCTCCCATGACCACATCAAAATTAAATTAAATTACAACTAAACTGAACAACAATCAGTATTCAGAACTGTCTGGTATCTAATTGAACGTAAGTCATACAACTAAGAATATAAAGAAGAAGCCACATGTAGACTGATAAGAGGGGTGAAGACACAGAACAGGCTAGTCCCACACCTGCCCATGATATAAAACAAATGAACCTCAAAAATATATGCTCAGTGAAAGAAGCCAGACATAAAAGGTTGCATATTGTATGATTCCATTTATATCTAATATCCCGAATAGTAAATTCATAGAGACAGAAAAGAGATTGGTGGTCGCCTAGGTAGTTGCTGGAGGAGGAAATCGGAAGTGACTGTTTACTGGTTGCTGAGTCTCCTTATGTGGTGATGATAATGTTTTGGAACTAGATGTTCTTGAATTTCAATAAAAACTTTTAAGATGGGTAAAGTAAAAAAATCACAAAACAAACAAACAAACAACACTATTTGATGCTCAACGAGAACTAGTGCTAATTATACAAAATAGAAACAACCACACCTTTCTTCCAGTATTTTATTGGAATATAATCAGTGTGGGTATAAATATGTATGTACATATAATATACACATACACATACACATATGCATACACATATACATATATGTATATCCAAAACACTTTTTGACAGTACTCTTAATACTTGGCCTACTCAATATTGTTTTCTTCTATAGGAATTAAAATGTTAAATAATAATCCTTTGAGAAATCTCACTTAGTAATTACCAAGTTCCTATAGATTTTCTCTGCAGGAAAGAACAAAACTCCAAGGGGCTGAGTTTGAGATTCTGCATTAACCTGTAAGTTATGGTATTATAGATCTAGTGTTCCACTTAAAACTGAATCTAGGCCCACATTGCAATCAAAAATTATTCCCTGCCATCTTCCTTCCTAGAAAAAGCAAAACAAGCTAATGGCTTATTGTATTTTAAGTGATTATAATGGAAACATTTTCCATTTTGTCATTTTTCTCCTAGGAAAAATCAATTCTACAAGTCTTTGTCTAAGGTTGGAGGTTTACAAAGCCATTTGAAGAGTCATTAGCTTGCTTTGGAAGTTGGAAATTGAAATTTAAAAAAATATATATTCAACAGAACCTGGGAAGCATTTAATTCTCTACTTTCTTCTTTTCTACAGAATTATATATTCAAGAATTTAACAAAAATTGTCATGAACCCAAAATTCCCCTCTAGGTGTAGAAAACTACTGATGAGGATGAAACCAACCAATATTTCTTTCCTATGCAGTATATTTCATATGCAGTATATCACTTTAATACTGTAATGAAATTTCAGATGAATTTCTGATTAGATGAAATAATTAGTGATTTTTTTTCATCTACTGGCTTCATCCCTGATGGATATTTGCTATTTTTTCCACAAGAATTCAAAAGTACTTCCTATTCAAGGACTTCCTGTTTTTGCTCCTTCCCATTACTACATGGTTCCATTTACTAGACTACGTGTCACCATGAGACCCCAGGTGGTAATGCTTCTACTTTGAAATAAGCCTGAAAATAAAGTTGATAGTGCCTTGCCTGGAATATTACAATTTGATAGCATTATACATGACTTTCCAGTCTGGTATTTAGAAAATGAAAGCCAACATCTGCTCTCCTTGGGGTCTAAGCTAATTACTCTTTACTCAGCAAAACTACCTTTTCATGCCTCCGCCTACAGAGCTAGTTTTTATGACTACAAGGAACATTCATAGCATTATTTGTAAGGCAACAATTTCTTGATTGATGCTAATGATTCCCAGATGTCCTAGTGTCTCTTCTCTTCTTGATGTAGCATTTTAATATTTCCTTTAGCATAGTTAGGCTTTTATAACCAAAGTTCTTCTATCATGAAATGATCACAAAAATTAACAAGGTACATCTCAAGTATTGGCATCAAAGCTGAAATCTAGATGGTAGAAATGCAATATGTAGTTATATAACTCATACTGAGGAGAAGCATGTAGTAAAATAACTTTAAAATAATCTTTATTTTTAAAAAGGGCCCTGCATTGCAAACTCTATCATGGTCACTCAAAATATTAAAAATAGACTTACCATATGATCCAGTAATTCCACTCTGAGTATATACCTAGAAGAATTAAAAGCGGGGTCTTGAAAAAATATTTGTACATCCAGGTTCATAGCACCATTATTCACAATAGCCAAGAGGTGGAAGTAACCCATGTCTACTGACAGATGAATGGAAAAACAAAATCTGGTATACAAATACAATGAAATACTAGGCTGAAAATTTTGACACATACAACATGGATAAACCTTGGACATTATGCTAAATGAAATAAGCCTGTCACAAAGGGGCAAATACTATATGATTCCACTCATATAAAGAAACTAGAATAGTCCAATCCATAGAGACAGAAGGTAGAACGGTGTTTTTCAGGGGCTGGAGTAGTAGGGAATGGAGAGTTAGTGTTTAATGCATATAGATTTTCAGTTATGCAAAATGAAAACAATCTGGGGATGGATGCTAGTGGTGGTTGCACAACAATGTGAATGTACCTAATACTACTAGACTGTACACCTAAAAATGATTGAAATGGTAAATTTTATGTATTTTACCAATTTCAAAAGAGTCCTCTGTTTGTGCCCTATCTTAAGGGATGAAATTATACTATTCGGAGAGAGCATGCCTGCAGGGCGTGCTGGCACAGAAACAAGGCTGGTGGAGGAGAAAGCCCAACTGTCTTAGCCAGGGGCAGGGGAGATGACATAACTGGGTGTCCCTGGAGGTTGGCCACCCAAATCACAAAGTTCACACACAAGTATGGCAAACTCAGCATTGACATAAACAAGTGGGATCCAACAACAGAAGTTTCAGGATAATAGGCAGCCTCAAATGTTGGCCCGAGGCAGCAAGCACTGTGGCTCTAGGGTCCCAAGCTAGTGTCTGGGACAGGGTTGAACCTCTAGGAAGGGAACAGTAAGAGAGAAAGGTTGCTATCAAAGCCCCCTCCAGGCCATCTGGGATTAGTGGGGAGCTTTAGTCCCCCAATAAGACTTTGATGAAATTTAAGAACCAAGACAGAAGCTCCAGCAATTAATATTTTAAGTGTTTACTGTCTGCTTTACATTCCTTATTTTACTCAATCCTCACACCATTAATAATAGCTATGGTTTATGTCACATTTAGTATGTGTTGTGCATAGTTAACAAATTTTCTATAGACTTATTTATTTAATAGACAACCTATGAGCAAAGTCTAATTATTAACAATACTTACCACTAAGGAAACTGAGGCAGAGGAAGGTCAGACTTCTATAGGTTGGGGGATAGGAACTATGACAAACCTCATTACAGATATAGAAACTGAGTCCTGATGAAATTGAATAAATTGCCCAGATCACACAGTAACAAGTGAAGTCGAGCTTTAAAGCTAGGATCCTGATTCCAGAGGCTGAATCATAATCACTGGGCAAACTCAAAGGAGGCTTAGAAAATGGTCACAGCTCAGCATGCACACTCCCAGCCTGGGCTTCCCCAGCATGGGGCTGATGACTCCAGAACAAATTCAAGACTCACCACCCACATCCTCCCTGCCACAACCCCACCCCACTCCCACCCCCAGGTCCCAGGCACAGAGACACAGAGTCAGCCTGATGGGGCCAAGCCTGGCTCCGGATCTGGGTGCCCTGAGCACCATCAAGCAGAGCTGGAGGGATGGAAACTTACATCATCTTGGGAGCACACAGAAAAATGCTGCGGTACAGGTTCTTGGCAGATAACATCAGCTAGTTGTTGCAACAACATAAACTATCAATTTCACATTCTTTCGATTCCCTTTTCCAATTAACATTGTATTCCTTCTGGTCTAGAAACGATTTTCGTTCCAGAAAGAGGATGCCTTGAAGCTGGCAGTTATCAGTATTATTCTATTCATAAATAGTCCAACTTTAAGCATACATAGCTGACCCTTGAAGAGTGTGGGGGTTAAGGACAGCAACCCCTGCACAGTAGAAAATTTGTGTATAACCTTTGATTCCCCCACCACCCAAATTAACTACTAATAGCCTGCTATTGACTAGAAGCCTGGCTGATAAAAATAAACAGTCAATTAACACATATTTTGTGTGTTGCATATTTGATATACTGTATTCTTACAGCTAGAGTGAAGGAAATCTTATTAAGAAAATCATAAGGAAGAGAACGTACATTTATAGTACTATACTGTATTTATTGATACTGTAAGCTTATGTCCTCTATTTTCAAAATGAACCATCTATCGTCAGTACCTACAACAATATTGCCTTATAAATGATACAAAACACTGTAGATGTTATACATATTACTTACACTGGACATCAAAAATGAAAAGAAATTTAAATTTATTTCCAGGTATAACGATTCACGCACTGATAATGAAGAAGCAGCCATATGATTGCTTATGGTAGCCTAGTATAATTCATATGATTACTTCACGGTAGTAAGAAAATCTCCAAAAAGTTTCCCAATACATTTATTGAAAAACATCCTCATGTAAGTGGATCCAAACCAATGTTGTTCGAAGGTCAACTATATTCATCCAGCCCAATTCAGAGCATGAAATCAGAATAAAATATGCTAAATCTGTCTCTGAAATTATTTCTAACACTACATTATGTCCTTCTGAATCTAATGAAAAAAGTCTCTGTGTCTAAATTTTTGGCCCATTACATATGATGAGGCCTCAGTTCATTGCAAAGAATTTGACTCAAGAGAAAGAATTAATGATGAGCACATAATATATGGTCAATGTAAACCGCAAGGAGGTGTTCCTCACTTCCCTTAGCTATTGTTCTAAGGGCTATGAGATTAAATACCCAAGAATGTATGACCTAAGCCCTCTAACATTGTGCTTGGAATTCATTTGAAACAGAATGAGCTCATAGAGAATTATAGTGGTGTTTAATACTCTGGAGGAATATCCACTTGTAGTGAACAATATGTAAAGTTATAAGCACTTAGTTTTGCTTTTCCTATATGTCATAGATACTGAGTTAAAATTAGAAATGCCTTTAAAAATATAATAACATTTTAATGTCATTTTTATTATGAAGGACAATAATACCTTATACTTTGTCATCAATGTTGTCTACCAAGAACTATCAACCATTGTGTAATTAAACTCAGACTCATAGCCTGAAAGACATTAATTTAACTTTAAGGGGTTGTAAGATTTTGATAGATGTTTATATAGCATCTCTCAGTATTAATACTCTACTTCTCCTAATAACAATTTTCCAGACACTCTTAACACTGGAAAATGCAAGACTGTTGGGGGGAAAAAATGCAGGCTGAGGAAAAACACTATAAGGTTAAGATCTTTCTTATATTATAAAATATTTTAAGTTTCCATGAGGTCCTTGTATTTTCAATCTTTTCATTAATCTTAGCTTTAGAATATTTTTCCACCTCTCTATAGTAAAAACTTAATTCACTCATTTCTCAAGCATTGAATGAATAACAAAATCCTCTCCGTTTTTAGAGAAAGACATGTTATTGAGAAAGACATGATTGTTTGTATTGATGGCATTGTTACATCTCTCTATAACGAAAGAATAGGAATCAAATTTTTTGAACAAGAGGGCATCATTCTCACTCCAGGAACATTACCCTCCTTCTCTGTTTCCTGGTTTGCACTTGACTGCCTACAAAGGAACCAGTAACTCAGTGCATCAATTCATATAGCTGGTTCTTGTATTCAAAACACTTCCATGAAGAGTGCTATTCTACAAATGTTTTAACTGAGAATGAGATGGTGATTCCAGGGAAAAAAATACATATAGGAATTAGGTCAGGAGTTGGTGTGCATCTTCATTTCCACAAGGGCCTTTTCTACATCTACCATTTTTATCCAACTGTGATCAGCTCTTGAGAAATCTATTTTAGTATCCACCATCATGGCAAGAGCTCTTCCCATCAGGAGAACAGAAACAGCTACAATGGTAACATGATTTTAACCAGAAACTAGATTTGCCTCCAGGGAGTGAAGGCAGCTTTGTGCATATTAAATTCTGCATGTGGTTGGAATCTGCTTTCCATTTACAGGCTCAGAAAGAGGATAAAATGCATGCTTAAATTTTTAGGATCTTTATTGTCATCAGAGAAATATTATAAGGTGTCTTATATAATTATTTAGAAGATGACACCAAGAATAATCTGAAAAAATGACCCTCTGTGATTTGCTCAATTTCATCCAAATATAGCATTACTGCATCTATCTTTTATGTCCTGAAATATTCTTAATTTGACTTCAGTGAAACCATAAATATTCTTCTATTATTTCCTTATTTGTGAGCAACTATTTATTATGGGTTCTTACTGGTGAGATTCTTTTCCTTAGGATTTCTAGAGGGTGTTCATTAGAATCCCTAGATGGCCTTTAAATATATATATATATATATATATATATATATATATATATATATATATATATATTCAATTGGTCTTTAATAAAGGAAAGGCAAAACAATGGAGCAAAAAATGGTTTTTCAAGAAATGGTGCTGATACTACTGGACATTCACATGTAAAAAATTAATCTAGACACAGACCCTAGACCCTTCACAAAAGTTAAATCAAAATGGGTCACAGGCCTAAATGTAAAGTGCAAAACTATAACACTCCTAAAACATAACATAGGAGAAAATCTAGGCATGATTCATGAAAGAAATAATTGATAAGCTGGACTTCATAAAAATTAAAGACTGCTGCTCTATAGAAAACAATGCTAAGAGAATGAGAAAACAAGCCACAGACTGAGAAAAAATATTTGCAAAAGACACATTTGATAAAGAACCGTTATCCAAAATATACAATGAACCTTAGGACTCAACAATAAGAAACAAACAACCTAGTTTAAAAATGTGCCAAAGACCTTAACAGACATGTCACCAAAGAACATATACAGATGGCAAATAGTCATATGAAAAGATGCTCTACATCATATGTCATCAGAGAAATGCAAATTAAAACAACAGGGAGATACTGTGACCCACCTATTAGATTAGCCAAAACCCAGAACACTGACAATACCAAATGCTAGTGGGGGTGTGGAGCAAGGGTCATTCTTTGCTGGTGGGGATGCAAAATGGTACAGCCACTTTGGGTGACAGTTTGGCAGTTTCTTACAGAACTCAGCATACTCTTACATTAGGACCCAGAAATCTCACTCCTTGATATTTACCCAAAGATGTTGAAAACTTATGTGTACACAAAAACCTGCACATGGATGTTTACAACAGCTCAATTCATAACTAGAGGCCTGGTGCACAAAATTCATGCACTTGGTGGGGGGGCAGGCCTCAGCCCGGCCTGTGCTCTCTCACAGTCTGGGACCCCTCGGGGGATGTCCACCTGCTGAACAATAGTGTTTGTCAGTACACTGATTAAACAAACCCTTTTCATTTATAGCCCCAATTTCTGATTCTTTTCGGCAATTAGACATACAATATATTCTTAAAATCTCTTTTAAAACTGTTTCCAGTTTCGCTGAACAAGACTCTGGTGAAATGCTATAAAATGTGCATCACAAGTTCCATACAATATAGATTACAACATCGGTTTTTGAAGCAGCTGCTTTAAAAGAAATATTTTCCATCTCCCATCTCAAACAAATAATGTGTATAAGCTAAAATGCTCATAGAGGCGGGGAAACAGGAATCATAGGAGACTTAAGTTTCTCACTAGTGTAGACCTTCATAAAAGCAGAATAGGTAATTCAATTGTTAGAAAAATTTAGGTGTTGCAGACCATCCCAGCCACGTCCCCCCTTCCACCCCCCCCCCCCACCACACACATATAACTTAGAATATCACAGTAAAGATGAAACCTGTAAAAAAAACTATCAATTGTTTATATGGAAATATAGCTAACTGTTATTTTCTTTACCTAAATTAAGTAGTATCTTATTATTATGCTATTTATAATTTTTCCGGTTCTTCTATTTTTAAAAATCTATTATTAATGATATCAAAGGTTTATATTTTTCTTTTTTTTCCCCTCTAGGTCTTTTCTTAGAAACAGCAAATTCACATGAAATAAATTTAAAAAAACGACAGAAACAAATTCAAAGCAATTATGGTTTTAAACTACTTTTAAAAATAAGAGAAGGACAATGGAATGGGATATGGGGTTGGGATTGTTCAATTTTTTTTCTGTCCCATTTTGGGTCCATCCTTCTGGACAATGAATTTGAGGACAGTCTTAGTTCCTTGCCCAGAAACACCTATGACTTACCTCACTCCTTGAACACAATCTGCTTCCATTTTTGTCCATTATTTCTACTAAAAATTCCTACCCCGTGCCTCCCTCATTTACCTATGTGCATTCTGCTGGCAAGTAAGTTTTCTATAGCCATATTAGAGCCCAAAACTCATAATTATCAAATTTCCCTTCAATTATATCCTCCACCTGTCAGGTCTCACTCTGCAATAATGTATTCAGATGTTCTACCCATGCTCTCTCTGGCAACAAACCTTGGCCTGTCATTCCCTCTACTCTCAAACACATCCCCCACCCCCACCCCACCCCTTAGACTGGTGTCTCCTCCCAGTCTCAGGAATATTCTGTGGCCACCTCAGTCAGTTCCATTCTTTAGCTCATGTTGTCCTCTGGACTGGAATTCTCTTCTCTCTCTCCTGCCCATTTAAATCTCACTCTCATCACCTCTTGGCTTAAGAGTTAAGTTGACCTCTTCCATCTCTCCCTCCTTCAGCTCTCACTATCTGCTACAGTGGTCTCTCAACTTTATTTGGGCAAGCTCCCTTTGGTAAAACATTTATGTACCCACCTTTATAAATTCTATAAGTGTGCCATCTTATGAATATTGTAAATGCACACTTTAAAGTGTTGTGAAATGAGAAATTAAAATATTGGTGGTTCTGGTGTTTCCTCCCTTCTCCTCAAAAGATCACCCTGAAGGCCCAGGAGCACGAAGCCCCCAGGATGCACTGTGCTGTCTCCAGGCTCTGACCACTCAGATAGTCACTTCATCTTACGCTGCTAGTTTTCCTTGTTCAGTTTGTCACGTGTCCCTATTTTATTTTTAAAAAATATATTGCTTGCTCTTAAGGGGAACAAACTTTGTTTCCCGTGACTAAAATGAAATAGCATATAGTAGGCGCCCGATTCATTACCGATACAAGTTCATCAGTGTCCACTGCACTCAGCTGACATGTTAGCTTTCAAGGCTGCTGGTTATTGTTGGATATAGCTCTTGGTCATTGGGTAAAACAAGGGGGTGATGGTTTAGGTTTGTCTAACATCAAAGGAAAGGAAGGTGGTTAATGTGCTTGGTGTCACTTGGTGGGTTCCTGTGAAACTATTTCCAAAAGAATAGTCTAATTTTCAGCCCAAGAAAAAGTAAAAGATTTCACCATGTCTTGGTGAGTTGAGAACAGTGTGGCTTCATTGTTTTCTTCCCACCATCCTTGCCCCTCTCTCTTTTAAAAAAACCTTTTCTCTCCAAGCTTTATTGAAATATAATTTTCATATAACATTATGGAAGTTTAAGGTCTACAACATGTTTATTTTATAGACTTACACATTGCAAAATTATTACCACCATAGCATTAACTGATTCCTCTATCACCATCACATCATAAAATTACCAATTTTTTTTAGTGCTGAGAGCATTAAGGATCTAGTCTCTTAACAACATTCAAGTATATAATACAGTATTATCTATACTAATAATAGAGGAATATGCAAATTTTGCAGGACACCATCACAGTAACAGTAACAACCTAACAGCAGGCTGCGTAGGGCGACCAGGCCAGCAGTGGGTTAGTGAGGGACAACCAAATGACTGAACAGCGGGCTGTGTGGGGCAACCAGGCCGGCAGGGGGGTTAGTGAGGGATGACCAAACGACTAAACAGCGGGCTGTGTGGGGCAACCAGGCCAGCAGTGGGTTAGTGAGGGATGACCAAACGACTAAACAGCGGGCTGTGTGGGGCAACCAGGCCAGCAGGGGGGTTAGTGAGAGATGACCAAATGACTGAACAGCAGGCTGTGTGGGGCAACCAGGCCAGCAGTGGGTTAGTGAGGGATGACCAAATGACTGAACAGCGGGCTGTGTGGGGCAACCAGGCCAGCAGTGGGTTAGTGAGGGATGACCAAACGACTAAACAGCGGGCTGTGTGGGGTGACCAGGCCAGCAGGGGGGTTAGTGAGGGATGACCAAATGACTGAACAGCAGGCTGTGTGGGGCAACCAGTCTGGCAGGGGGGCAGTTAGGGGCGACCAGGCCAGCAGGCAGAGGTGGTTAGGGGTGATCAGCCTGGCAGGAGGGGCAGTTAGGGGTGATCTGGCTGGCAGGGGGGAAGTTGGGGGTGATCAGGTAGGCAGGCAGGTGAGCAGTTAGAAGCTAGCGGTCCCAGATTGTGAGAGGGATGTCCAACTGCCAGTTGGGATCAGGCCTAAAACGGTAGTCAGACATCCCCTGAGGGGTCCTGGATTGGAGAGGGTGCAGTCTGGGCTGAGGGGACTCCCCCCCCCCCCAGTGCACGAATTTCATGCACTGGGCCTCTAGTTAGCAATAATCATTATGCTATACAGTAGATCCCAGGACTTATTAATCTTGTAACTAGAAGTTTATAAACTTTAACCAACATCCCTTCATTTCCCTTATATCCTCCACCTGTCAGACTCTGGTAACCACCACTCTACTCTGATTCTCCGAGCTTGGCTTTTTAAGATTCCCTATTTAGGTGATACCATGCAGTATTTGTCTTTCTCTCTCTGACTTATTTCTCTTAGCATAAGGCCCTCAAGTTTCATCCAAGTCGTCACACACAGGATTTCTTTTTTCTCATGGCTGAATAATATTCATATTCATATATATATGTATTATATGAAAGTATAATATATATATCTATAATAATAAAAGCGTAATATGCTAATTAGACCAGATGTCCTTCAGGATGACCTTCCAGTTGAAGCCAGGGCTGCGAGAGAAGCCCAGGTCCCAGGTGCCAGAGGGAAGTTGGTGCCGGCAGCTGGGGGAAGGAAGGTCTACTTTTTAAAAAAATATATTTTACAGAGAGGAAGGGAGAGGGATAGAGAGTTAGAAACATCGATGAGAGAGAAACATCAATCAGCTGCCTCCTGCACACCCCCACTGGGGATGTGCCTGCAACCAAGGTACATGCCCTTGACCGAAATCGAACCTGGGACCTTTCAGTCCACAGGCCAATGAGTCCATTGAGCCAAACCAGTTAGGGCAGGAAGGCCTACTCTTGCACAAATTTCGTGCATGGGGCCTATAATATATACATATTCATTCATCCACCAATGTCTCCAAATCTTGGCTTGTGACTAATCCTGCAGGTATGTCTATGAGATCCTGAATTCAGTTCCTTTGGATATATACTCAGAAGTAGGAATCTTGGATTATATATGGTAGTTCTATTTTCTATTTTTTTAGGAACCTCCATTCTATTTTCCATAGTGGCTGCACCAAATTACATTTCCACCAGCAGTGCACACGGGTTCCCTTTTCTCCACATCCTCGCCAACACTCAGGCCACCCGTGCTTCTGTTTGAATCCTATGTAGATGTCCCTGGATTTCCTGGAGGTCCGATGGCACTCCGCAAAGCACCTAGCAGAACAAAAGGCGACACCTTGCACTCTGACCACCATCTAATGAACAATATAATGTTTTAAATCATTCTTTCCCTCTAATAAAAGTTTCAATCAATCAGTGCTCAGAATGATAACCTTGCATGGAAAGAGTTAATAATCCGATTACTAAGGAGTGCTTTTTTCTTTATTTTAAATGTTGTTTTCACATCTTTAAATGTAGTCCTATGTTGTTAAAAACTCCTGAAACATGTCTCATTTCTTTCTGTTCTTCCCCCTCCTCATGTTTTACACCTTTGCTAATTATCTAAGAAAGTAACACATAAGTGAAATTTGCAGTGCTGACAAATTAGATAGTTGCAAACGGTTCAAAGAGAGGGAGAGAAGATGGATAAGGAATAAAAAGTCACACCACTCTTAATAAATAATGAGCAAATGTCTAGCCATTGCCATGAGTGACTCATCTGAAGCATTAACACCCTAACTTAGCTATGCAGTGATACTGGCAGGGAAGGCAAAACTCATCAGCAAGCCCTGTTTTCCAAATTCTTTAACACAAGATGCCAGGAGGACTGTCCAGCTCCACGTTCAGTGGAAGGCAATAGATGCTTTTATTGACCTCTGCTGAAGGAGCTTTCACAGCCAACACTATGAGTCTGCACATCGTTTTGGAAAGAAGAGTCCAGCCAGGAAGGAGCCACTCTCCTGGCCTCTGCAAAGCAGCTCTTGGAATGAGGCCGGCAGGGTGAGCCCTCCCCGCTACTCCTTCGGTCAGAGGTCATGCTATGAAGCCTGGAGCTCGGCCGCACCTGCAGCATAAGGACGGTGACCTCAGGTGGTCCAGGCCATGATCGGGACTAAGGTGGCAGCACCGTGGCTGGTGTCCCTCTAACTCTCTGTCTTCTGGTGCCCTGTGGGCACAGAGTGAGCAGTCATCCTTATCATCATCATCGCTGCCATGATGAGATTTTTTACTTCCTAACCATCTTCTCACTTTTAAAGCAATTGTTATTTCACCTCTTAGCAATCACGTGGCAAAGCGGGGATCAGAATACTAGTCCCCAGGTGAGAAAAGACATTCAGAGGGATTGAGCCACTTGCCCAGATTCCCACAATTAGTTGGTAGAAGTCAAGACAGCCTGAATGCTAAATACATCCTTTTCCAACTCCCTAGGTCATTTCTTGCCTGCACTATTGAGTGACTACTACTTATTATAACCTCATTGTGTATAAATATAGATCTATGCACACGTAACCCTCCACACCCTGGCCCTATGCCTCTAACTCCTAAATCCATTACCTTTCCTTTGCATTTGTTATTGTTATTGTTGTTAATCTTCACCTGAGGACATTTTTCCCATTGCTTTTCAGAGAGTGGAAGGGAGTGGGGAGGGGAAGAGAGAGAGAGACAGAGAGAAACATCGATGTGAGAGAGATACATCAACTGGCTGCCTCCCGCACATGCTCTGACCAGAGATTAGGGAGTGAACCTGCAACCCAGGTATGTGCCCTCAAACCCAGGACCCCTTGGTGCGCAGGTCGTGCTCTAACCATTTGGCAATACCAGCCAGGGCTGAGTTTTGTGGGTTTTGCAGTTTGGTTCAGTTTCTTCTGGTTCCCATGGCTTCTCCCTGCAATCTCTGGCAGGCAGCATCTCTGGTAATAGTTTCCTAAAATTCCATCTATGCTCCCTCCTCATCCTTCCCAAACACTGTCCCTTACAGAATGAGTTTCCAGGGGAGAAACTTTTGAACTTCAACACAGTGGTAGAAACAAGAAATTTACTTTTATATGAATTTTTAGCTGCTATTTCTCTATTAGAATTCTTTAACAGTAACTGAAGATTCTATCCTGACAGAGGACTAACTCTGTGAGATGTAGGAGGTGGGAAAAAATAGACAATCTAACTATGAGAAAAGTAGCTTAAGGGGTTTTAAAAAAAAATCTTCCTTTCCAAGCACCTTTCCCACCTACATTCCAAGTTAAAAACTTTACCAAATATCTTTTCCTAAAATATGTCCTTTGGGTGCTGTGAAATAGCAATGTTTTAAAAGACCTGAGAGAAAGATTTGTTCTAGAAGAATGTTTCTCAAAGTGTGGTCCTGGGAACCCTGGGCAGCACTTGAAACCCTTTCAAGGGAACTGCAAAGTTAAAAGTAATATCAAAATAAAATTAAGGAAGTATTGCCTTTTTCACTCTTATTCTCCCATGAGTGTGCAATGGAGTTTCCAGAGGCTACATGACATATAATGATATCATTGCTCTGATATTTAAAACATTTTTTACTTTTACTTTCTAATATAATAAAAATTGGTATAAACCACATAAGCAAAAGCTCTTTAACTTATGTAAAGAGATCGTGAAGCCAAAATGTCTGAGAGCTGCTCTTTCAAAAAGTACTTGTTCATTTGAAGTAAGTATCTTAGGAGACATCCTGAAGGACTCCATGTCACTGGGGTGGTGATGATGGTGATAATGAAGACATGGGGAGAAGTATTATGAGATCCAATATTCCTAAAGATTGCTCTGAGAACATCAGGCTGGAACACACATCTGGCAAATTTTCTGCACAAACAGTAGCAAAATGAAGGGGTGGAAATTTGCTAGCCATGATTTGCAATAAATGAATGGATCTAGATTGGGAATTTAAATGAAAATTGTTGTCCACACACATTGGACTGCCTACTCAGATTCATCTGGCCATGCCCAAGAACCTGAACTGCTATCTGAGGCTCACCGGTCTAATGTACAGTCCATCTCTGTTCTTTAAAGAGTACAGGAAGTCCATCAGAGGCAATGCCATGTTGGCCTGGCACGGGCTCTTTTTGCATGTAAGTGACAGATGTCGGGAAATGCTGGCTTTGCAGGGTCTACCTGTTGAATCTTGTCAAGGATGGCACTCCTAGAATAAGTGGTTGGGTTTAGTCTCAGAGCTGCCTCGTCTCGTGTCTTGCAAAGGCAGTCTGGTCAGCTCTTCTGTGAAAGCAAACAACCACACCATGTTTGGTGGGGGTTTTGCACTGAAGGTTGCACTTATCTGACAAAATACAAAAAAGTAGCACTGACATCCACTGCTAATTCCTGGGAAGTGGTGAGAAATAAAGTACCCACGTTTAATGGCCAAGTTCTAGAAAACTATCTCCTGATCAATGGACTTAATACTAGCAGCTTTTTACAAAGCTTTATACTTCTAAGCAACAACTGCAGAACTCAACATCATGCTCACTGTTATTTGAGACAATATCAGGAAGTACTTTATGTAGAATGAAAGTTTAAGTATCCAGAAATTCCAGGTATTTTTGCTTAGCTGCGTGTGCTCACCAATCACAGCTGGACAGAGAATGGCACCCCAAAAAAGAAATCTTCAGTACAGTCTATCTTAAAAGGGCTCAAGCTGTGGTTGCACAACAAGGTGAATCTTGTTCTTAATGCCACTGAACTATATATTTAAAAATGGTTAAGATGGTAAATTTTACGCTATGTGTGTAATATCACAATAAAAAGGGGGGAGGGGTACTCAAGCTATAGCAAAGGAAAACCACTCCAACCTTGCTTTGAGCTGCCTAAATCAAGACAATTTCCAGGGTTAGCCATGGTGAATGTGCCAAACTACATTTGCTATGGCTTGATCTCAGCAAGCAGGAATCCATACGTGGGTAGTAAACTAGATATACATCTGTACTTTGAACACAAAGATTATTTTAATCACTGTATATGTAGGTGTTGTAAAAAATGATCAAATTATGAACAATGGACTTTTGCACCCTGGACTGTCCTTGCCTACTGGGGAGCTATTTGCAAAACCTAGTAGTTGGTAAGACTAATACTTGGTGTCCATGTTTGACTGCGACATTTGTGCAGCTGTATGGACTGTTTGGACTCATGTTTGATATGGATTTGCAGAGTCAATATTCTAGAACTTGAGCCCTTGAGAAATATGACCTAAGAACTGGTTTTAAAAATGTGAGTAGAAATTGTGCTTACTGAGTGGCAAGATTTTCACAATATTTATTAAGTAAAAATAATCAGGTTATCAAGCAGTATATACAGTAAGATTCCACTTCTATTTAAAAAATATGTACAATCGTAAGCTTGCCCAAAATTTAAAACAGCAAATTTGATAGTGGAATAATCTTGGGATGGGGTAGTGGGAAGCCATGGAAAGATATATTGGCTAATATTATTTTATTATTATTTTTTTAATCCTCACCCAAGGATATTTTTCCATTGATTTTTAGAGAGAGTGGAAGAGAGAGGGAAAGACAGAGAGAAATACTTATGTGAGAGAAACATCTCGATTTGTTGCCTCCTGTATGAGCCCCAACTAGTGCCTGGGCGGGGAGGAGCCTACAACCAAGGTACATGTCCTTGACCAGAATCTAACCCCAGACTCTTCAGTCCGCAAGCCTGTCCACTCTATCCACTGAGTCAAACCAGCTAAGGCTATTGGCTTATTTTAAATAAAAATGGAACTTACCAAATACCAAATAAAATGGCTTTTAATATAAAATGGTTCTACATATCTAAATTTAGTCTTCCAAGGATAAACCGGCAGACAACTGAGGATGTTAATAATATTCCAATCTTCTAACCAAAATAGATATGGGTTTGATTCACTAAATTAAGTTGTAATTTTATGTATAAAAGCTTTTTCAAAACTCAGTAAAGCAGCCAACTAACTCATGCCCTGAGAGAAATTGGAAACTATTAGCATTTATAAACCAGAGGATATTTTTCTTCAATGTTCATCATATGCTTTTTATTTTCTTTAAAAATCTTTTCAGGATATACTATACTGGTCTTTTAAAAATACTCTATTATTTTGCCACATTCTAAGGTAAATAATTGTATATACAAATCATGGCTGTTAGTATCTATACTAATAAAAGGGTAATATGCTAATTAGGCCAGATGTCTTCCAGACATCCTTCCTGACAAAGCCACTGTGGCTGCGAGGGCCGGAGAGGGCCACGTGCTGGAAGTCCCACCTATGCACGTGAACTGCACAGGAAACACCTTTTCTGACCGCTCATTGGCAAGCTCACAGTAAACCACTTGCAGCTTTCTTGGTAATTTAGGTAATAAGAATCCAAGAAGGTGATCTAAGGTTTTTCAACCTCAGTCTTGGAGGGGAAAATGGAGGTCCACTGCTGGAGGGGCTAAGAAATGTCATATCCTGCCCTAGCCAGTTTGGCTCAATAGATAGAGCCTTAGCCTGTGGACCACAGGGTCCCCGTTCGATTCCGGTCAAGGGCACGTACCTAGGTTGCAGGCTCCTTCCTGACCCAGGCCCAGGTCAGGGCTCATGCAGGAGGCAACCAATGAATGTATCCCTCTCACATTAATGTTTCTCTCTGTCTTTCCCTCTCTCTTCCATGCTCTCTAAAAATCAATGGAAAAATATCCTCAGGTGAAGATAAAAAAAGAAAGAAAGAAATGTCATATCCTGTGAAAGAGACATCTTGAAAATGCCTAAAGAAAGTTTTCATTTTTTCGTGGTGAAGGGATGGGAGTCCGTATTGATGAAAACACCTTAGCAGCTGCAAGGGCCGAGGGCTGGCAGCCGTGGCGACCAGCAGTGGCAACAGCAGGGTGATGGGGTCGGAGCCTTCCCCTGATTGATTTGGTCGCCCCCCACAGAAGGAGACCAGATTGCGGCTTAGGCCCGCTCCAAGCAGGCCTAAGCCATCAGCAGAACATCTCCTGAGGGCTCCTGGACTGTGAGAGGGGGCAGGCTGAGCTGAGGGACCCCTCCCCCAGTGCACAAATTTTCATGCACCGGGCCTCTAGTATTATTAGAATAACCATTCCAACATAACAGGCTACATTAGCGTAAGAGTCAAAATGTTTTCCTAAACTTTGTAAACCATAAAATAATAAATATATTATAATGAATGATGGGCTAGTTATGTAAAATAAGTACAAAGATAGATTGATCAGAAAAAGAGGCATTACAACATTAGAGAGGTAGGGTTTGAATAGAAACAAATGTTATTTGTTCTTTGTCACTGTTCCTCTAGATTAATGTAATGGATTTAGTCACTTAAAGAAAAAAAGAGAGACTAAAATTATAGGTAACTAATATTACTGGAGGCAAGTGTTCCTGACATCAATCAAAAAGCTGACAACTCTTTTATTGATTTTCTCTATAGCAATGTCCCTAATAAAAACATTATGATAACAAAATTTATCTGAAAAAAAGACACAATATCTCTTCCTTCTTTATTAACAGAGATTTCCCTTTTTCCATTTTTCTGCCAAAAAAGTGCCAAATTTTGCTTCCTGGTTTTAAACTTTATTATAAATCTAAAGTAATCAAAATAGTGTGGTATTGGCATAAAAACAGACTCATACACTAATGAAACAGAATCAAGAGCCCAGAAATAAACTATGCATAAATGGTCAGCTAATATTTGACAATGAATCCAAGAATACTCTGTGTGGAAAGGAAAGTCTTGTAAATAAAAATGGTGTTGGGAACATTGAATATGCACATGCAAAAGAATAAATTGGACTCCTATCTTATACCATACACAAAAATCAACTCAAAATGGATTAAGTATTTGAACATAAGACCTGAAACCACAAAACTCCTATAAGTAAACAAAGGGGAAATTTTCCTTGACATAAGTCTTGGCAGTAATTTTTTTCAATATGACACCAAAAGCAAAGGCAAAAATCGACATTTGGGACTACACCAAACTAAAAAGTTTCTGCATGGCAAAAAACAACAAAAAAACAATCAACAAAATAAAAAAAGCAACCTAAGAAATGGGATAAAATCTTTGCAAAATTCATATCTGGTAAGGGGTTAATATCCAAAATATATAAGACATTTATGCAACTCAATAGAAAAAACACCCCTACACAATTAGATTTAAAAAATGGGGGAGGACTCAAAAGAAGACATGAAAAGGTGTCCATCAATTGATGAATGGATAAATAAAATGTGGTTTGAACACACATATACATACATATATACACACCCATATACACAATAGGATAGTATCTTATATAATAAAGAGGTAATATGCAAATTAACCCTCACAAGATGGCTGCCTACGACCAGGCCAGCATGGGGGGTTAGTGAGGGACGACCAAACAATTGAACAGCAGGCTGCGTGGGGCAACCAGGCCGGCGGGGGGGACCATGAGGGGTGACCAGGCTGGCAGAGGGGGGAAGTTGGGGGCAACCAGGCCATCAGGGGAGGCAGTAAGGGATGACCAGGCTGGCGGGGAGGGGGCAGTTGGGGCAGACCGGCCAGCAACGGGAGACAGTTAGGGGCAATCAGGCTGGCACGCAAAGGCAGTGAGAGGTGATTAGGCCAGGGGGTGGGGGTTGGGGGGGGGGCGGCAGTTAGATCTGACCAGGCAGGCAAGCAGGTGAGCGATTAGGAGCCAGCAGTCCAGGATTGTGAGAGGGATGTCCGAATGATGGTTTAAACTGGCATTCGGACATCCCCCAAAGGGTCCTGAATTGGAGAGGGTGCAGGCTGAGCTGAGGGGCACCCCCTCCCATGCACAAATTTCATGCACTGGGCCTCTAGTTCACTTATAAGAAAAGAAGGAAATACTGACACTTGAAACAACATGGATGAACCTTGAGGACACCATGCTGAGTGAAATAAGTCAGACAGAGGAAAACAAATACTATATGATCTTACTTATATGTGGAATATAAAAAGATTAAATTCATGGAAATAGAGACCAGAATAGTGGTTGTCAAGGCTGAGGGGTGAGGAAAATGGAGAGATGTTGGTCAAAGAGTACAAACTTTCAGTTATAAGATAAATAAGTTCCAGGAACCTAAGGTACAGCATTGTGGCTAGAGTTAACAAGAGTATACTGTATACTTTAAAGTCACTATGAGAGTAGGACTTTCACCATCACAACAATAAAATGGTAATTTTGTGAGATTGTCAACATACGAAACTTTTAAACCCGTAGAAAATTTTTATGAGTTTATTTGAGCTGAATTGTCAATAATTGCTGGGAAGCAAAATTTCAATGGATTAAGAAAATGTTCCAGAGAATGGTAGTTTTTCATCTTATTTTATACACTAGAGGCCCAGTGCACTAAATTTGTGCACTTGGGGGGAAGGGATCCTTCAGCCCGGCCTGCACCCTCTCACAGTCCAGGAGCCCTCGGGGGATGTCCAACTGACAGCTTAGGCATGGGAGCGGGCCTAAGCTGCAGTTGGACATCCTTAGCTCTGCCGAGTAGGCAGGAGAGACTCCCACCACCACTGCTGTGCTCGCCAGCCATGAGCCTGGCTTCTGGCTAAGCGGCACTCTCCCTGTGGGAGGGCACTGACCACCAGGGGGCAGCTCCTGCGTTGAGTGCCTGCCTCCTGGTGGTCAGTGAGTGTCATAGTGACCAGTCGCTCTGCTGTTCAGTCAATTTGCATATTAGCCTTTTATTATATAGGATTATAATCAAAGGAGGAGGTGTAAAGGGGTTACATGAAATCCACTGGTGATAGATTAAGGAGGCAGGAGAAAGCAAAGGGATGACCTATGGCATTGGATAAAAAGTAAAATGATAGCCACACACTTCTTTTACATTGTTGGGTACAGGATAGTTAACAATTAACCCAATAACAATGAAGGGATTTGTGGTCTCCACTCTGGTGTGGTACCTATGCTTTGAGGGTCAGGTAAAAGGAAATTACTTCAACTTTCCAAAGGTATGTTATCGAAGATGCAAATAGACTTAATTAATGTGAAAATTAAACTTTGTCAGGGAAGATTCTAGGCTAGGATATGACTACCCACCATAAACTGCTTTTAGTTTAAAAGTTTTATTTCATACCATGCTTTGTGGTTACTTTAGGTCTCTGAGTTTGTCAGGCTTAGTATATGGCCCCTTCTCATCCACAGGATGAAGAATATGTTCATTAATCTTATTGTGATAAACATTTTGAAATCTGCACATGTATTAGATCATCACACTGTACACCTTAAATTTACATAACATTATATGCTAATTATATCTCAGTAAAGCTGGAGAAAAACAGAAGCACCTAATTTCGGATTCTATGGGAGCCATCATTTTAGGCCTAGCTTGTGAAGGAAAGGCAAAATGCCAAAAAATATCCATTACAACTTATGAATTGATATATAGTACACATCTGGCACTTTTAATGTTTGTGTTTTGTTTTGTTTTTTGATGTGGAGAAAGTTGTTATTCTTAATTATGTTAATTTTATTTTCTCTATATCATACTATATAAGTTAAATAAAGGAAGAATTATCCAAAATGAGGAGAAATCCCATGATTGAAGGAATATGAATGAATTCATTTAATCTATCAAAAATATTTGAGTGCCTGCTAAAACAATAACTAAGGTTATGTGCTATTTGCCCAGAATTTTTCTAAGCAATTTACACATATTAAATAAGTGAAGTCTCACAATTTCACATGATAGAAAGGACCTGCTGGCATTTCAATCCAATGGGGTAGGTACTTCAGTGCCCCTTTCTTGCTAATAAGGAAGTAGACAGAGGTATTAGGTGACTTACTCCAGGTCAGAAAGACTGAGCTAGAATTCACCCAGGCAGCCTGGTTCCAGAGTTGGATGCCACAAAGGATAGCTTCTTTCTAGGTGCAGGTGTTATAGATAGAGAAACAAAAACCTCCTGGTCCCCTGTATTCAGGTAACTTATAGTCTTGTCAAGAAAATGCATCAGTCAATTAATAATCAATAAAAGATAAGTGTTGGGTAAGGGAAACTACAGAAGGTTATATGGAATCTAATTTAAATTGAGAAGTGCAAGGAGAAGCAAGTCCTCTCAGAGAAAGTGCATGTTACTAGTAAGTTGCGCCTCACGGGATGAATAAACTCTCGTAAGATGAAGAGAAGGGAAAAGAGAACTGGGCAGGTAAATCAGAGGAGGCGGAGGCCAGAGGTATCTTGGGACTCAAAGTGAGGAGACCTCCAATGGACATGAAAAGATGCTCAACATCACTAACTATAAGGAGATATCACCTCACACTTGTCAGAATGGCTATCATCAGTAAATCAACAAACAAGTGTCAGCAAGGATGTGGAGAAAAGGGAATCCTCGTTGCACTGTTGGTGGGCTTTAAATTGGTGCAGCCACTATGGAAAACAATTTGGAGTTTCCTAAAAAAAAAAAAAATTAAAAATAGAACTGCCACATGACTCAGCAATCCTACTTCTGGGTATATATCCAAAGAAACCAAAAACACTAATTCAAGAAGACATATGCACGCCTATATTTATCGCAGCAGTTTTTACAATAGCCAAGATATTGTAGCAACCTAAGTGTCCATCAGTAGATAATGGAGTGGTTTTATATATAATGGAATATTTCTCAGCCACACACAAAAAAGAGATCCTACCATTGGATCCTACCATGGATGGCCTTAGAGGTTGTTATGCTAAGTGAAACAGAGAAAGACAAATACCATGTAAGCTCACTTATGTGTGGTATCTTAAAAATAATAAGCAAACAAAACAGAAATAAACTCATCGATACAGAGAATATTTTGATGATTGCCACATGAGAGGAGCATTGAGGGACTGGGTAAAAGGGAAAGGGATTAAGAAGTACAAACTAGTAGTTATAAAATAGTCAAGGGGATGTAAAGGACAGCATAGGGGCTACAGCCAGTAATATTGTGATAACTCTGTATGGTGCCGGGTGGGTGTTAGACTTACCAGGGTGATCACTTCATAAGGTATATAAATGTCTAGTCACTATGTCATACACCTAAAACTAATAGAATATTGCATGTCAACTGTAATTGAAAAATAGAAAACTTTTTTTAAAGCTCAGAAAAACAAATGAGGCCACCCTTAGGGCAGAGCAATGTGGGAGGAGACACAGTTGCTAGCGAGGCAGGTAGCAATCCCAAATTGGGCTACATTTGGCATTTTAAAATTTTATCTGATATGAATGCAAGGTTACTGAAAAGTGCAAAACAACGGAAGGATCCCTCTGGCTGGTATGAGGAAAATGTGCCAGAGGGCAGAGTGTTGCAGAGAACAGCAGAGCAGCAGTGAGGAGGCTTCTGAGAGCCCAGACAAGGGAACATGGCGGTTTGGAAGCTACACCGATGGAAGAGGTGGACGCATTCAAGATGTAATCTGAAAATAAATCTGATAGGTCCCAGGTAGCTCCAGGCCCCACAGGAATCCTTGCTATTTGTGCATGGACACAGGTTTAAAGTTGAAACACTGGGAGCAATGTTCTTTTCTTCTCCATTTAAAATTCTGGTTTATGTTTTTAAAATAGCATGGTTCTTCTTGTGGATCAATATTATGTGAAATCGGAGAACCGTAACGTTTGCTTAAAAACTGACGATTGAGCAGTTCTCAAAAGCAAATCATTGCCTTTAAAGTATGAGTGTCTACTGAGGAAACTACTTATAACCTAGCTGCTTGCAGTTTCGGAGATACCTACCCATACTTCTATTAAATCTCTCCTTGGAGGGTCTCAGGTCTGACAACATTCTGTATCAGCCCCTGCTCTGGTGGGTGACCCCATGACCCAAACAACTGCCTGGATCATAAAAGCGAGGGTTAGGTCAGAGACAAAGACCGACAATGCCCAGGAACCACACAGTCCAATTACAGAATTCTGCCACCATCGATACGGAATTAGCCTTGACCTGAACTGGCCCAAATGTCATAAGAGGAGTATAAAGATACATTGAAAGTGTAATAACTCAGCCCATAGAAAATCCATTTCCATCTAACAATGTCTATCGAACCACAAAGCCCTTTTCTGGCCCAGTGTTTGCTGAGCTTTTCCTCTTCCCTCCCTTCCCTAAGCATAACTTCAGGGAAGGGATGCTCAAGCTGCTGCTCCCACAAATAACTCAAGGCCATGGGCCAGAGTAGAGTGCCTGAAGACGATCCAAGTGGAGGCTGACAACACAGAACCCACTTCTGTTAGGTTTCCGTGGGACCTGAACACAGAGACACTTGTTCGGAAAGCTCCCCGCGGCACAAGGGTGAGTGCTGGGATGGGAGAGCGCTCTGCCCTCTTATCAGCCAGCTGTGTGCTTGTGGGGATGTGTTTTACTGAAGGGCAACTCTTGTCCTAATTTTCAGGAAAGGAGCCCTTTGGGTAAAAGGTGGCCCTACACTTCAACCGAGGACAATGAAAGAAATGGCCATTACCAATTGCCTTAACAAAAATGGAGATTTATGCCAATAGAGCTCCAAGTTCATTGGAGAAGGTTGCCTCCTTTAGAAACTGGGCTTCTGATCTAGTTTCAACCGACATGAAAGCTATTTAGTGACCTCTTATAGTAAAAATAAAAGCTCACTGAATCTTAGTTAATGAAAATAAACATCACTAACCAGCTACCCTATGTGGCTTTTCAGAGCAAGAATCGTGGCTCTTATTTTAAAAGGAAAAAAAAAGTTGAATTAGATTAATATTCTGTCTAGTTATCAGCATTGGCTTAAGGTGATACAGATGTCAACCACTGCCAACTTTAAATCAGTCTTATATTGTACTTAGAAAATTCCTAGCTTTGTAAAATTTGGCAAAGACTTCACTTTTCAAATAATTAACTTGTACGTTTTGCTGAGTTTGCATGCTTTGTCTCAGATGAGAAAATAACCTAAACAGTTTCTGCATCTAGAGTGTTCATTTCCCAGGTTGGCATGTATCAAGCAAAGAACAAGGAAATGTCAAGTTCTAAATCTTTACAATGGCTTTATGATCTGCAGTTATGTGGAAGGTTTATTGATCAGTCACCGCTGTTTGATATTTTGCTATGCAGGGCAGGAATTGCTCTGGAACTTTCTGCTCTCAGCAACTTGGTTAAATTTTTATTATAATTTGAAGGACTTTAAAAAAAAAGAAAGAAAGAAAAATCATTCTGGGGCTACTTCATGCCGTGCAAAATCTAACAAGCTCAGGAGTACAGAGAAATCGCTGAAGATTCGATAATTTAAAGTATTAGAGTAGGACTTCACTTATGGGGAAAGCTGATTAGGAATATAATTCACATCAAGAGGAATTTTAAATTTCTGCCATTATTCTATATAAGTAGTTCGATAAGGAGGATGGTGGCAGCGATGGCAGCACTGTCCTTGTCATGGTTCTTTATAGTTTTCAAAGCTCTTCCATCAAATTGTTTTATTTAACCCTACCTGTTCAATGAGATACTCAATGCCATTCCCAATTTATATCAGGAAATTGAGATTCAGAGAGGTTAATCCTGAGATCACACAGCTAGTAGAAAAACAGTGCTGGAGAAAAACTTGGAAGGCATTTCAAGAAATCATAACTTCATTTGACTTTTTGCTTAACATTTTGAAGTTTTCAGCAGCAGAACAGCGGCATCAGGAAAAAAAAAGGATTTATGCTGCAAAGGCAAGTCTTCAGGTTGGGCATTGGTAGGCCTAGGATGCCATTGATGAGTTTGGACAGCCACTGTGTTAGCAATGATGGCTCCTTTGAGAAAAGGTGGAAAGGTCTTCCTTTCAAACGCTGAATGCATAAACCAGATAGCTATTGTGGCAGAGTTCAAAATTTATTTTGGAGGATGCACATTAATGAGATACATTTAAGAGAAATAACCCTCTTCCTAACTATCTCATTACTCCATTAAGGATATGCCGAAACCTTTAAAAGTTAGAATATCTAAAATTTCTATCAGGGCTATAGCTTTGTATTCAATTCACTGGGTTTCATTTAAATATGTGCCTGGATACTTTGGAGAGATTAATAGGGAAAAAATGCTATTTTTGTGATTCAAAATATAAATCACTTTATCTTATGTGTTATCATCTCCAAGCACAGTCATTAAATAATTGTCAGACTGGCCTCAACAAAACTTGCCCTCTAAACAGTTGTTGTGTGTGTACTCAGAGTCTTCTCAAGTATTCAGAGTAAGGTACATTAAAAATCTGATGACTGCCCTAACCAGTTTAGCTCAATGGGTAGAGCGTTGGCCTGCGGACTGAAGGGTCCCAGGTTCGATTCCGGTCAAGGGCATGTACCTTGGTTGCGGGCACATCCCCAATAGGGAGTGTGCAGGAGGCAGCTGATCGATGTTTCTCTCTCATCGATGTTTCTAACTCTCTATCCCTCTCCCTTCCTCTCTGTAAAAAATCAATAAAATATATATATTTTTTTAAAAAATCTGATTGACCAATCAATGCTGAAAATTTGTCCAGTGTGTATTGAGTTTCCATTTCATTTTGTACAAATGTTTTCTAAGGACTTTTGGCTTATAAAGGACCAACTTGGACACAGAACATCAATTATAAAAGAAAGGGATTTCTTTCTCTTGTGAGCTGAGTTGGAACCTTAAAAAAAGGGGTGTTAATTTTGAAGTATTGTCAACTCCTTTAATGAGTTCTTTTTGTTCCAAGAGACTTCTGCTTCACAAGAGGAAAATGTCTAAAATCCTTTTAACTTACATGCAGTATAATTTTGGGGGAAATATTTGTAGAACTTTTCACTTTAATGCCTGGTGGTTTCTAATTTTGTTAATTGGTTCAATAAATGGCCAGTTGATACCTAACAACATTGTTTCCAAATTACCCACTTTACTTCATATTCATCAAATACAGAGTCTTTTTCTGTCTTTATGTTTTTTGTTTGTTTGTTTGTTTAATCCTCACTGGAGGAGTGAGGATATTTTTTCCATTGATTTTTTTAGAGAGATTAGAAGGGAGGGGAGAAGGAGAGAGAGAGGAGAGAGAAACAGTAAAGTGAGAGAGACGCATGGATTGGTTGCCTCCCACATTTGTCCAGAACAGAGGCAGGGATCAGACCTGAAACCCAGGTATGTGCCCTTGACCTGGAATTGAACCCTCAACCTTCTGGTGCACAGGCCAATGCTCTACCACTGAGCCACACCAGCCATGACTGTCTTTATGTTTTTTATAACCTTTCACTATACTCTGCCTTTAATGTCTCTATATGACTCCTCTCCATGAAACCTTTTAAGTTAAGACCCATTGGTTTTAATCTCTGAAGTCACATTGACAGTCATTAGCACATGGATATATGTATAATTAGTCATAAATGTGTTGATTTGTTTCTGGAATTTCATCCATTCATTTAGCAAATATTTATTGAGGGTATATTGTATGCCAGGCTCCACTGGAGATTAGCAATAAGCAAGAGACTAAAATCAAGGCAAGAGAAGGGGACAGACTGTAAATAACTAAAGACAATATATATTATATTAAATTATAATACATTCTGTAGAGAAAAGAGCTGTGGCAGAGAGAAGGTGGGTCGAAAGGAGAGTGCACAGTTGTAAATACAGCGCCAGAGAAGGCTTCACTGGAAAAAACACCTTTGAGCAAAGACCTGGAGGTGATGGGGGTTATAGGGGTACCTGGGAAAGAGCATCTCAGGTAGAGGGAAGAGGATGCCTGGCATGTGCCAAGAGCAGAACAGAACCAATATGCCAGGAGAGAAGACCCAAAGTAGAAAGCAGCGGGAGATGAGGAAAAGGAAACAGTGGGCTCAACAAGTTAAATTTATTAGGATTTTGGCTTTTTATTTCGCAGAAGTGGAAGCCATTGAGCAATGACGTGAAATGATGTGACATATACTGAAAGTGTCATTTAAGCCACTGGGCTGATGATAGTCTTTAGGAGAGTGAGGCCATAATAGAGAAGCAGTTAGGAGGCCATTATAGTAGTTGAGACAAGAGATAATGTTGACCTAGACAAGGGTAGTAATGGTGGAGGCAGTAATAAAAGGTTAGATTCTGGACCTCGCTGAAGATAGAACAATTGGCTACAGATTAGTATGGGATGTGAGAGAAAAAAGTATTATGAAGGATGATTTCAGAATTTTGACCTGAACAAGTGCAAGAACAGAAAAGTCATTTTACCGATGAGGTATGGGCAGGAGCTGACAGCAGCACCAGGGACCCAGGAGACTGAGACAGAGGAGGCTGCAGTGAGACAGGGGCCCAGGAGGCTCCAAGTACAGGGGACAGCCACTGGGGCAGGGTGAGGAGCTGGCTGATGTGGTTAGACAATTGTTACATAAGGCAAGCTGGAGCAAATAAGTCAATATGCTGAGGGTATATTGTGAGTCAGGTTTCTGTTAGAGAAGAGCTTAATTCTATATAATACAGAGCTAATACGCTAATTAGACCAAACAGCAGAACTACCATCTGGACGACCTTCCTGACAAAGCCAGGGCTGTAAGGGTAGGCAGAGGCAGTCAGGGCTGTGAGGGCTGAGCTCCTTGCACGAATTTTGTGCATCGGGTGTCTAGTAAATATAGAAAGGAGGAAGACTAGAAAAGACCCTAATGTGTTGGATTAGAATTAGAGGTATTGGTGTGATAAAGATAGATGAGAGATAGAGATAGAGATAGAGATAGAGATAGAGATAGAGATAAAGATAAAGATAGAGAGATAGAGATTAAAAAGTAACTTTATTGGTCATTGAGTCTAATCCTATTTTACAAAAAAGAAACATTGAATGACAACACTAAGACCCCCAAAGTTCTGGGGGGAAAAAAAGCAGTAACGTGAAGATTTATGAGTTTTAGGTAATAGGCAACTCAGTAGGTATCAAGAGTTGATTTCCCATTCAGAATGTATGCAAAAGTGCAGGTTGCATAAACAGCATATGGAAAATGAAAAAATATATTGTGGAAGGACTGGGTTAGTGGACTGCATTCTTTTTTTTTTAATATATTTTATTGATTTTTTACAGAGAAGAAGGGAGAGGGATAGAGAGTTAGAAACATCGATGAGAGAGACCGATCAGCTGCCTCCTGCACGCCCCCCACTGGGGATGTGCCCGCAACCAGGGTACATGCCCTTGACCGGAATCGAACCCGGGACCCTTGAGTCCGCAGGCCGATGCTCTATCCACTGAGCCAAACCGGTTCGGCTGCATTCTTATTTTAAAGAGGTCGAGGCAAATTGGAGGGTAAGAGATAGTGAAAGATTGTGAGACCAGACCATCTGAGGAGAAGCTGAAGGACATTATAGTCTGGACAAAAGAAGTCACATGGGGATCTGTTATTTGGCTTAAACAATTTGGAGGGCTTTCTTGTGAAATAAGGGTTAGGCATTTGAATGACCACTATAGATAAAATACCAACCAGTAAAAAAAAAAAAAAAAAAAAAAAGCAAAACAAACAAAACACAGTGTTATGCATTTCATCTTCAAGTAAGGAAGATGGAATGTACTCACGGTTGGTGAGATTCTCATCATAGGAAATGAACAGGCAGGATGAGCACTTGACAAAAATAATCTATCAGAAACAAATATCCAAAGTATTAGGTGACTTTTAAGCCTCCTTTAAAGATTGTTTAAAATAATAGCTACCATTTACTGACTGCTTATTATGCACAACATTATGCCAAGCATTGCAGATGCATTCTCAGTTAATCCCTACCACAGCTCTATCAGGTAGGCACCCTCATGCCCTCATCACAGATGAAGAAAGTGAAGCTTAAACCATGGGCCCCACATACATATCAAACAAATCACACACAGAAGTGTTGGAGCCAGGATTCAGCCCTATGTCTGCTGATGCCATAAGCCACTCCAAGACTCTTAGATTCTACACTTACATCTACGTCCCAGTGATTCTCCTGTCTCTCCTCCTTCAGAATATTGAGCCATACAGTGTCCATTGCATGACCAATGGACCAAACAGTGTCCACTAACGTATCTCACTGTCAACAACCTCTCTCATCTTCTCTTTCAATTCTTTCTCATTCCTCTCCTCTTTCCTAGATAATGCTTTCTCATTGCTTGAGTCTTTAAGCTTCTTTCCTACTATTAAGGAAACATATCTTGTCCTTTTGTGTTAGTGCCTTGACTGCCTGTCAACCGATCAGATATATATATCTGGGGTTAAATCACTATCCCCATCCTGACCCTCAATTTTTATCAGTTACTCCTCCAGTTATTGATTCAAAGTGCACTCAAAACTGAGCCATTCATACCTTCATTCTACTCATGGCGTCACCCATTTCAGGTCAAAGTGCAGTTCATTGAGCAAGCACTTGACCAAGCTAACGTATTGAAGTATCTCCTTGTGGTTGTTTTTTTTTTAATATATATTTTTATTGATTTTAGAGAGGAAGGGAAAGGGATAGAGAGATAGAAACATCAATGATGAGAATCATGCATCGGCTGCCTCCTGCACTCCCCGCAGTGGGGATCGAGCCCGCAACCCAGGCATGTGCCCTTGGCCACAATCAAACCTGGGACCCTTCAGTCCGCAGGCCAACGCTCTGTCCACTGAGCCAAACTGGCCAGGGCCTCCTTGTGGATGTTTTGCCTCTGAACTATACTAGCCAAATCTTCCTAGGTTTCAGAAGATGGATAAGGACTGGCTTGCTTCTTCTAAGAGGGGTAAAAGTAAGCACTTGGCCACATGGGGACAAAACATTTGCTATTGATTCATAAGGTGGACCTAAGATGTTAGGGTCTCATAGAACAAATCTACCTTAAAATGCAAGGACCTGGTGCTATGAAGCAGCCATCCAAGTTACTTAGCAACAGTTGACAGGGAGTGGTTTCCTCACTGATGCCAACTGTCCCCAATATGCCCTGTAAAGAGCCACCTTCTGAATTCCTTGAGTAAAGGCCTTTTCCTCCTGCCTCGCCCTGCTGAGGATTCTGCAAAGCACAGCTGGACATGAGCTTGCATGTGCACACTTTGTCACCCTTAGCAGCGACTCGCCTGCACTCTCAAAACATAGACGGTTCCCTAATGGGCTACAAAATGTACTATTTGGGAAGTTCATTTTGAAATGTTATTAAACTAATAGGTTTGCTTGGCAATGTACCTCTTTTGCATAGATACACCCAGTGGTGAGATACTTCTGGTCGATTGGATGGCTTTTCAGACTGGTACTTTTCATAGTTTTAGTTTTTTTCCTCCGAAAGCATGGCGTCAGAATGTTTTAACGGGCAGAGTGGAGAATGTGCTTGTATGCCCTGGGAGATTGGGCAGTGAACTCCAGGCCCAGTCTTTGGGGTGAGAGTTGGAAGAGAAAGAAAGATAATGTTCACTGAAAAGGCTAAGAGTTGTGCAGAGCACAGGGCTCTTACCTGCACCAGCATGTTTTCCTGGCCTGGACTTGCAGCCTCAGAACCAAGCAAGCACTTGACCCACACGCGGGACACCAGTGGGGGTGGGAGCGGCTTTTCGGGTGCTGGAACCGGAGGATCCTCCATCGCAATGGTGCAGGGTAAGTGAAAAAAGACAGGCTCCTGAACTTATCTTCACATTTCAGTGCTTCGTGCGCACTTTTATGAGAACTAGCTCCAAGCCACTTTCGGGCTCACACGTCTGCACTGTTTGCCGCTGTAAGGTTAACTCTTTTCAGAGACTGCACAAATTTAATACCAGCGAAAGAAACCAAGTTACCGGGTCCCCTTAAGGCACACGAAGAGCATTTCTCATATCCTTTCTCTTTCCTCCAATCGTGTGTGTGTGTGTGTGTGTGTGTGTGTGTGTGTGTGTGTGTGTGTGTGATTCCTCCTCTGCTTGCAAAAGCCTGAGCAGCTCCCCAAATTCGCTGCTGTAAAGCCAAGAGCGGCCTGTTCGGGCACCCGCACTCCGGGAGCCGCCGGCTGGAAGGCGGGAGCAGGGCGGGCCGGAGCGCTGGGACCGCCCGGGCGCCCGGCGCAGCCAACGAGCAGGCGGGGAGGGCGGGGAGGGCGGGCCAGCCCCGGCGGAGCGGCGCGGGCTGTCACAGGCACCCGGCGCGCGCTGCAGGTGGCAACTTGGAGGTGCCGGGGAAACCGCTACCGGAGGATCCCGGTTCTGGCGGCCCCTTCAGCCTCAGGGAGCCCTTTCCCGCCGCCGAGCCCGAGACTGGACCCGGGAGAATCCGAAGAGAAAAGCCGCCGCGCAGGTACCTGTGAGCAGCCCTACCTCTCGCTGCCCTTGCGCGACTTTTTTTCTTCGAGGAAGGTAGTACCCGGGGGCGGCGAAGACGCGCCCGCGAGGCTGGGGAGGAAGGCTCCGGCGACTCAGGTGAGCACCTTTCCTTTCCATGGCTCCTCCTCTCTTCGCAGCCCGGCGCAGGCCAGGACGCCGGCTCCCCGAATGGGCAGGGACCGGGGCGCGGGCGCCTGCCCTTGGTTCGAGGTCGAGGAGGGAAAAGGCGAGGAAGGGGCGAGGCTGGCCCGCCGGGGACTGCCTACCGGGACCCCCCGGGAATCGCACCCTGGGAGGGCACCCTGAGGCGAGAGACCGGCAGCTGGAGTTTTAAGGTGGCCGGAGGGCTTGCACCTGCTTGAAGCGGGCGGGTCGCCCGGTGCGCGCGGTGCCGGAGCCGCTGCGGGAGCCGGGCGCGGCGCCTCTGCGAACCCCCTAGTGAGCGCGCCTAGCCGGCGAGCGCACGAATCTTCAGTCCCTGCGATCCCCAGGCGCCGGAGGACGTCATCCCTCTCCGCTTCGGCAACTCCTCCTCCGCCCCTCTGGCCTCTACCCCCCTCCCTCCCCCGCCCCGCGCCCGCTGCTCAGCCGGTTCGGAGATTTCGTGCCTTGGCCGGCGCGCGCCGAGGCGGCTGCTGTCACTCCTCGCCCTGCCCTCGGCAGAGCTGGAGCGCCCGGGGTCCGGCGCCCACCCGGCCGCCTAGTCGTGCACTGGAGGCAGCGGTGCTGCCTGGTTCTCTGGCTGAGAACGGAGGGGAGCGCGGGCTCGCTGTCTAGTGCTCCTCTAGCCAGCCTCGCCCCACTGCAGTTTGAACCCCGTGTCCAATGAGCGGAGTCTCCGAAGCCGAACGTTGCTGGCTCGGGGAAACTGGGAGGCCTCCTAGGATGTGGGAGCCTTGGGAAGAGGAGCGCCTCTCCCTCCGTCTGGGCGTTTCAGCTGCAATCTTAAAGTGAACAGTGGCTCCCTGACCTCCGCGTCCCGCTCGCGGCGTGGGGGGTGGGGAGTGCAGGTGGTCCTGGCAGCAGAGTGTGTGTGTGTGTGTGTGTGTGTGTGTGTGTGTGTGTGTGTGTGTGTGATCCTCCGCGAGGCAGAGGCGCGGCATCCCGCTCCCCCAGCCCAGCCGGGCCGAGCCGAAGGGTCCCCCGCCTCTCACCGCGAGGGGCGCGCAGCTGCATCCCAGCAACTCAGCGCCTCCGGCTCCTCTCCTCCCGCTGCAGCTCCAGGCCTCCACTAGGGGTATCCCGGGGTGAAAGTCATCTGGCCAGAGGGTGCGGGTGGGGATTCGGGGCGCCCCTGAGGCGAATGAGACCGTGTTTCAAAATCCAAGAGAGCGCCCCTCGCCGGGCATTTCGCTTCCCGCAGCGGCAGTGAGGACCTCGGTGGAGGCTGCGGAGGCGGCTCTGCGCTCCGGGGAGAGCGTTCTGTCGCTCCCGAGTCGGAGTTGGGGCCGCCACGCACCGAACTGCCTTAAGGCGTCTTACTCGGGCCGCGTAGCCAGGGGTCGGCGGGCCCGCGGGCCGGTGGGGTGGTTGGGGAAGCTAGTCCCCCGAGCCGTGGGGACCGGAGGGCCCTGGGCCTGCGTGGGAGGGCGCGTCGGGGCTGCTGTGGGCTCGCCGGCACCGAGTTCCCTGGAAGTTGGGGGTCGGGGTCCGCACCGCGTGGTGACAGCTCTCCCCTCTGGCGGCTGCGGCTGCGGAGCAGCGGCCACGCGGCGCGTCCTGCCGCCCCCTCAGCCCGCCGCAGCTTTCGCTTTTCCTTATTATGCAGAAGCGACGCCTGTGCGCGAGGAAAGCCTGGGGTGCTGGCGACCAGATCCTCTGCGGAGCGAGGGGCGTGTCCAAAGGGCGAGCAAAGAACACGCACCTGCATCCCAGTGGCGCAGTGGAGACAGGGGGGGCTGTGAGCGCCAACAATCCCGAGACAGAGTTCGGCTGACCCACTCCGGAGGTCTGGCCCTGGGTGCCGCTCTCCCTAGAGGACCAGGCCTTAGGGCCCCCATCACCCCCACCCCAGGCTTGTGGACAACTCCTAATGCCCTCGAAATGCATTGGATTAAAACTGGGCCAGGACAGGGCTGGAAGCCATGAAATGAATGGAAGTAGAAAGGACTGTAAATCCCTAATCTAATTCTGGTTTAAATCTAGATTCCATTTGATTAGAAACAGACGAACCTGGTAGAGCGGGTTCTGAGTGGCGCTCCTATATTGCATTTCTCCTAATGACAGTTCCCGAAGCTCCCTGTAAGGTTTGCCCTTCCCAAGCTGGAATTGTGTGGCATATGGAGGAAGGGGGGAGGAGAGGTCCTTACTTACATGTGTACATTTAACTTACAGCAGGAAAGGAGTCAAGTTCAGGTTGGTTTTGAAATGATCTTTCAGGCCTTCTTCCCCTTTCCTTGTCTGCCATAGGCATTTCCCAGCTGGATCAATTCCCATTCAGACTCAAGTGTCACCAAGGGGTTAAAGATCCTCTCCTGCAACATTAGTTTCCAAAGAGGACTTTCAAGTAGGCTTCTTAGACTATGAAGTGACTTCAGGAAAGCATTCTCTGTGCTGACAAGCAGATATATAAACCTCTGTTTATTACCTCTCAATCCCTTAGATATTTAAGTCATTGGAGATATCCTTACTGGAATGTAAGTTATGGAGGGCAGGGCCCTGCCTTTCTCATCCTCTTATCCCCGGGGTCTGGTATATAGTAGGTGTTCAACAAACATGTATAGGCTGGGGCTGATAATTAAAAACATTGGCCTGAAAAGGCATTTAATAATTTCTAGGATCCATCATTATGTAAATCAGAATAGCAAATTAACTATAATGGTCATTTTGAGGAGTAATGTGCACTGCGTGATTACATATATTTTTAAACTATTTGGGATTGGTGAAATCACTTTAAATAATAATATACTTAAGCTATTGGAAGATTTAGAAACAACAGAATGACGGTTGCATGGTTGAAGTCCCTCTATAACAGCCGCTGATTAAATACATCTAGAAACAGAGATGTCACTACTTTCACAAGTATTCTATGCATTTTATAGAAATCATTATTCAGATGTTAGGAACAAAGGGGAGGGGGGGACATGACATGTCCTCTGCCCACCCATTCCAGTTGGCGGGCCAGAAAGGAAACATGGTTTTGATGCTAATGTACAGAAATGTGAGAACCTTCAGGGATCTCAGCAAAGTGATCCCGCACTTTGAGTGGCAGCAGCAAGGGAGACTTCACTATGGATGATGGGTCCTGTGGTTTGAATTGCAAGGAGGTGATTAACCAAAAGCTTAAGTCAGAGCTGTTGGCTGTGAATAGTTCACTAAAAAGAGCCAGGGAGCCTGATGAGTCACAGTTCACTCTGGGCCACTTCCTCATCTGTAAGGAGAATAATAACTTTCACCTGCTACACTGTGAGGCTTCATTTGTGATTCAGTTATGAGGCACTGGGAAGGGAAGTGTGAGACCTAGCACATGGAACATAGAATTTGCCAATTTAGAACCAGGTAACCAAGAATAGCAAGATACACAATTAATTAGAAAATAGGACTTTCAGTGGAGAGCTGCTAAAGAGGCTAGACATTTTAAAAGCTGTTGAACCATGCTCTTCACAGTTAAGATGGAGAAATATAAATAGCTAGTAGAAAGTGTATGATTTGTCATACTGCCAGGGAATCAATGAAACTGCAGTATAGGAATCAAAGTAGCCACCTAGCCACTGAATTGCTGAGAAGAAAATGCTTTATTTTGTTTTCATGCTCATTGAGCACATGTGGCTTTTGTCTGGGAGCATTTGGTGTCATGATGAAATGACCTGTAAAAACAGCAGGTCTGATAGATAGATGTCGAGCCTGTGTTCTGAAGTGCTGCAGGTCACACAGCCCAAAGCTAATACAAGGGATCAGATCCTGGTGGGACCCTGGACAGAATGCAAGGCATGGGAGCTAAGGGTACACTGCCCTGGAATCCTCTATAATGAAAGAGTGAGCAGCTAGCTAGGTTAAGAGCAATAATGAGACATGGGATGACACTGAATGTAATTGGGGCCGATTAGAAAATATTTCAGTCAAGTAGAATGAATGGAGATTAGAACTGGAGAAAAGAGATAAGTGGGTAAAGGAATGCATGGTAATACTTAACATCGACACTCTGAACTAAGAGGAAGGAGAGAGCTATCCTTTCTTAGAGAGGTGGAAAAACAAGGACATAAATCAGAACTCAGCCATCTCACCGCTGACTCCAGCATGTTATGTAATGGCCCTGAGCCACAGGGTCCCCATCAGTAAAACGGGGATAAGAAGGCTCCCTGAGGAGGAGTCAACAACATGTGAAACACCTAGCTGCCCTGGCAACAAGCCACTGGTTTTCTAGAATCAGGAGTGTAGGTTGCCTGGATGAATTTTTATACCATCTTTATCATCAGCCTCCATTAGAAATCTAGTCTCACATTTCCAACTGCCAAGTAGGTATTTTTACCCAGCTGTTCCAATCACCTCAGATTGAGTATGTCTACTAATGTCTTTCATCAATTTCCTGCTCTCTTCCCTTACCCAGTACAGCATGTCCCAAGTCCCCCTGCAGGAACCCTGGTCTCCACTTTGTATGCCATCTTCTCACATTGCTCTCCTGCAGTCACACACTGCAGAAGTGTCAGCGATCAAGTTGTGGTGACTCCCATTGTCACTTCCTTTCTATCTCATTGCTACCAGTCCTACCCCAGGCTCTGTCCCACCCTGCTCAGACTGTGTAGTAATCATCCTAGCCCTTTCTCATCCCCACCACCCCTTCTGCACCCAGTTCAATCATTTCACAGAACAGCTTCGATTATATCACTCCCTGGCTCTAAACCTCAAGTCTCTCCTATTTCCTAAAGGATAAGGTCTAAATCCTTTAGATTTGTATTCTAAACCCTACCCTCTATCTTCTCCTTCAGTGCTGTCTCCCACTGGCTCCAACAGGAAACGCCCTGCACCTGTCAGCATTTCTGAGGCATACCTTAGGTTTTATTTCTATGTTCTTTGCTCATCCATTTCTTCACCGGAATTGTCCCTCCTCATCCTATCTTCAGCTTGAAATCCTACCAGTTTCTCAAAGCCCTTATGAAGCTTTTCTGGATAATCCTTAGAAGGTCTCTGTCCCTCCTCTTTCCTTCCACAGCTCTGCATTTTGCTCTCACAGGCCACATACCTTGTCTTTATTCTTTATTCTATTGATTGAGAAGTTATTCATTTTTGTAGTCTCCACTAAGTGGTGCCCAGAGTGGGAGCTCAATAACTCTTCACCGAGTGAATGATTGCGTAGGGCTGCCTGAGAAGGGCGATGACAGAAGGAGAAAGATCTTACAACCCAAGTCAGGTCAATATGAGAGAGTTGCCAGCCCTTGATTGCATCTTTACAGGCAAAGTGGAAAAGAAGCAATTATCTGGAAACTTTTACAAACCACCTCTACCTCATTTTGGTCTAATTACATGAATAATTTAAGCTTTGGTAGCTGAAAGAATCTGTATAATTATTAACATTCTTCATTGTAGAAATGAGCTTATAATCATGTGAGCTGGACAGAGCTTTCAAAAGCAGACTAGCATGTGGAGAGCCAAGCTGATAGTGATTGAGCTGAAAGAAAAAAGAGATATGCTGGGCAAGATGCCCATTACATGCTATATGCATTCAGAAATATGTATGAGAATTAGTGGTTTGGAGCTGATACATTTGTTTGATCTGGGATCTCTTTTAGGAAGCTTTTCATCTGATTCCTCTCAGAGCTCCATGATTTACAAAATGCAATCACAATCACGCATGTGTTAATTAGCATGGATAGTTGTTCAAATGTTTCTACTCTAGAAGAATGAAAAGACTAGGCCATTCCTCGTGTATACGTGATATGTTTGAGGACAGGTGGAGAAACAAATTGTTATAAAGAGCTTGCCAGCTTCATATTCCAGGAACAGAAATGCTTCCAAACAGTCATCACACGTGAGAGGACAAACCCATCCTCATCAAATAGTTACAAACAGCCCTTCGCACACAAGGAACGAACAAGTCGGAAACAAAACAGGCCATGACCATGTACTAAAGTTTTGAAGAGTTAAGAACTAGATACTTTATTATAATGTTAGAATCATATACTCAAACCTTTTCTGGAATATGAGAAATTGCATGGATCTAAGTGATCAAGATCTGCCATGTCCATGTTTTATAGATTTTGACACATGGTGTTTATAAAGTTTATGTAAATATGTCTCAAACTGGAAAGATCTTGGTCATCCACTATGTGAAAACATCTGGCCACACATGTGTGATTCCTATCGGGATCCTGTTCTAAACCCAGTTCATCTGACAGCTTTCTTAGCCTCTGTCAGCCACAACTTCTTCATGGACAAATAGAAACAATAGTATTTTCTACATCACATAGAGGGTGAAAAAAACACTAAATGACATCAGAAAGTGACACACTCATGATATTTTCACTATTTGCCCGATAGTTTTAAAAAATCAGCATTATGCCATACAAATCTCTCCTTTTTAACCCCTTCAATGTTAATGTGCAGCATGAAAGATTCACCAGAATTAATTCAAATACAATCAAATGTTTCATCAGAGACTCAGCTTCACCTTTAAATAGAAAATTTATTTTTTCCCCAACAGCCTCAATATTCTGCAGAGCTAAATCATCAAAGCAGGAGTCTGTGGAGGGCAAAGATTATTTGGACAAGCTAGAGAGGTCTGATGATTTAAAACAGATTAAGATACATTTGCATTCCCCTGAAATAGTTGTTTTTTGTTGTTTTGTTTTTAATGTTAGATGCCCTTTTTAGCTTGCATTGTGAATAAGAAAGTATCTGTTCAAACTGAGGATATTTAAAAATATATACCCTGCAAGCCCTAGAAAGCAGAATAAACATGATGATAAAATATAAAATGAGCCAGATAGCCTTGGTATTATGTGCAGTACACACATGTTGGGAAGGGGACATTCAAAAGGTGCCACCGTTGCCTGTTTTTCCTCTGCTTTGTAGTGTTGTGCTTTCATGCCAATTCCTCAAACATACTTTCATCATGGTCTTAAGAATGACTTTCAATATGGCTCTTTCAATATTGTTTAAATGATGTCACTCTTGGAAAATGTTCTCTCTACCTTCACGACCTTCCCCACTCTTATGAACTAAGCTGCTGTCCCCCATCCAGACACACATACCACCCGTATACATAATCGGTATTAGTCTGCATTCCCTTGGAAACACACCTTGAGAGAAGGATTGGACAAATAGGACATAAGCGACACACTCACCTAAGCTGCACCCCAGTACCAGTAGGTTCTAGTTGAATGTCTTGGGGACAAATCACCCTGTTTCCTGAGTCTTAGTTCCTTTTTCTGCAAAACTAGTTTAGTGATACCTACCTAACAGAGTTGCGAGAACTAGAAATAATACTTATAAAATAACTGGCACATAGTGCTCAAACAAGTGTACCCATTTGTTTGACATGTGATGCATATTTTATTAACATTTAATTCAGTGTGAAATTCATACTTAGCAAGTCAACTTCTACTTTTTGGATCTTTATGTTTCAAGCTTTCTGTCCTGACTACATTTATTTTTAATCATCCTATATAATAAAAGACTAATATGCAAATTGTCCCCTCGATCAAGAGTTCAACCAGGAGTTCAACCGGGCATTCAACCAGGTGGGGCCGGCCGGCCAACTGCCCCCACCTAGCCTGATCAGTCCCAATCGGGGTGGGCCGGCTGGACCCCACCCGTGCACAAATTCGTGCCCCAGGCCTCTAGTTAAAAAATAAACTTTAATCCTGAATAATTTAAATGTAAATTTCTCTTGGCCACTTTTCACAGTTTTTAAATAATATCCAAATCAAAACGCAATTAGAAAGATAGACCTGATAATCCTACTGCAAAATGTTTCTGCCTTTCAAAATGGAATAGAAATTATTATTTTGTTGGTCTGCCCCCTCTATATCTGCATCTTTCATGTTGGAAAAATAATGAGTACCATAGACATCTATTTCTGTCTGCACTAAAATAATCTGTGACAAATTCATTTAGATTGCTTGATCTTGCTGGGTCTACATTGATCACTTAATTACCAAGATAATTAGGTAAAACTGCTACACTACTTTTTTTTTTTTTTCCAAATGGACAGATCTGTTCTGAGTTGTTTTCTTTTTTAAAGAGCACTTCAATTTATAGTGGTTACAAGGGCAACCCATGTTACCCAGGCCAAAGAGCTTAGTACCTGTAATACGACTGTATTTCTTTGACTTTCAACACCACCTGCAGCAATGGTGATCCTAACCATACTCAGATTTCTCTTAACTGCCCTGAGGAATCTATGGGGCTCTTTCTCCTGCTTGCAAAACCAAATCCTCTCTGTGCTGCTGCGCCCAACCATTTTTACGTGCTCTTATTCTGGCTACCTTAGTAGACATTTAACATCAAGGACCCCAAAAGCACCAATGGATGCCACTAAACCCAAATGGTCCAAGCAAATGTCACTCTAAGTCTGTTACGGCTTCCATGTTTTCATATAAAATGCCCAGCGCATAATAAATGCTTGAGCATTTTGCCCAACTTATAAACTTATAAAATGTTGGAATTTATAAACATACAAAAGGGAACCATGAAAGCATTGCATGCAGCAGAGTAACACAGGAGGTTAGATGAGGAAAGATTTCTCTGGCTATGGGTGGAGAAAGCTTGATGGCGTAAAAGGATGGGCAGTTAGATGGGAAGGCAGGAAGCTTTGGCACCTCGCACAGCATCCCACACTGACATTGGACCAAAGGTCCCTTGGTTCTTTTCTCCCTTGACCTGGGTTCTTTCCCAGGAGACTCCTTACTTCTTATGGTTGATATTGGAAAAACAAAAGCTAAAAATGTAGAGATCTTATTTTTAAGAGGTTAGATCACTTAAATACTTTCACAAAATTTATGAATCCTGGGGAAGATTATCATGTTACATCATCATCTACATTTTACCTCTGAAGGATGAGCACTTTATGGTATTCTTAGCTGTTTGATTCCTTTGAAAAAATATATTGAAGTTCAAAATGAATTAGGTAATGCAACAATGAGTAAAGCCGCTGAAGTGTACATGTAACCCAGTTGTCAAACCTTTTCACTGAGTGTTTTGTTTTATGTCTCATACTTTTAATATAGGCTTACTTGTCAGCTTACTTCATGTAGCACTTTGTCTTCAGTGTAGCTTTTTTCTCCCTATGATGTGGTGAGAAGATATCTAGGTGTGTTTCAGGAAAAAGAAGCAGAGAAGTGATTTTCCAGATTGTGGGGTCATCACCACTTAATTTCCCTGGATGACAGTTTATTCGTCTTTATGATAGAGTTACAGCTGCTTCAGCTTTCAAAGCTACAATCCTTAAGCATCATCATAAATGAAAAAAATTTTTAAACCTATAACAGCATAAACTTCATGATAGTTTCTGTAGGTCAGTGTTATTGAAACGTAATTTTGACATGAGAAAGTAAAAATATAACTTTGCACAGGGTCTGTTATAAAAATATTAAATAATAACAACAGCAATATAATGATGATGATAAGTAGCACAGCTCACATAGTTGTGTTCTCTGGATAATTGACCACAGTAACCTGATGACAGTTCATTGTTTTTTCTGAATTGGTTTAACACTTACGCTGTTTAACCATGTTAACTGGAATTTCATTTTATTTTTGTCTCCTTTCACCTTTCTACATAGATTTGGGTGATTTCAAAGATATTCTGGGTAATCTTTACAAAACCTAGTAAAATGATTTATCTATGTGGTTCCCATTAAAATCTATTGAAATCATAGATGCTGGCTAAAGCACAGCACTTTCTCCTGACCTCCACTTGGCACAAGGAAAGGGAGTTGCTGGTTATATCTGACTAGCTGTTAGTGCAAGATGCAAAATCAGTAGGCAGGGCTGGAATGTATCTTTAACTGTGAGCCACTTACATGATGCTTCAAAGAACTGCTGGACTGAACCACCAGCGCTTTCTAAGGCAATGTAGTTAATGTACTGCCTGGTAATGAGCTGATTTGGGTAAAAGTGTCTGACCCATAAAATTATTGCTCAAGCCAAAAATATAATTTTAGCAAGTCTGAGGATAAGAGTTGAGAATAGAAAAAAAAATTTCAAAGAAAAATAAGGGGGAAGAATCATTTCTTTGCCTTACACTTTGCTGTGCTGGGTGTGGATGGAAGTGACTGCTGTACACCATGGACTCCATAGAGCAAATTGCATTGTGCTCCCAGAAAATTAATCAGAGTCAATTTCACGTGGTCGTCCTCTTTTTCTGCCCATTACCCCCTGAACATCAGCTTAGCCTCCTACCCCTACCAAAAACAACCTCTCTTCATAGCCAAGAGCCATATTTTTGTAATGCTGTCTTTTTATATGTAGCACATAGTAGGTGTTCAATAAATACAAATAATTATAGATAAGTCATAAATGCAAATAATTATGCCTTGATTTAGCATTCTAAACTAGGATAGAAATCAGAGTGCATCTGTTCATGTATTTTCAAAAAAGTTTAAGTGGCTGAGTTAACAGAGTAATATTTTAAAGATCCCTACTGAAGCTCTCCCTCTAACTTCAGCAAGCATCCATTATCCCTTTAACACCAAACCGTCAGAGTGCCCTGAGCACGTGCATTCCACCAGAGCTGAAAACACTGAGTTCTGTTCCAAAGGCTTCCTCTTCTTGATGGTTGGATGGTTTTGTTGTTGTAGAGACAAGCTGAATGCATTTGTATGAGGTTGCTTGCTAGCGATTTATGGCGTAGTTCTTACCCACTTTTTGTTAACTCTTCTCTGCTCACAAAGAGACATACTGAATTAAGGAATTTGCTTTCCGGCACTGACCTGCTAAAGTAGCAATTTGCACATGATGTGAGAGTCAGCATCTAAGATGTGGGCAAGACAAGGTCAACGACCTCTGAGTGTTCTGAAGCATTTTCTTTTCCAGCTGCATTCCCAAGGAGGAGAAGTGTGGGTGCAGTAGTGTCCCCTGCCCTTCAGAGCCACACTGAGCTATGCTGACATGGTCTTCCTCTTTTTCTGGGCCCTTGGTTTTTAAAAAAACTTTTTATATCTCTCCCATAAGGAATGCCTACATATCTCATACTTTGGGAGTTTTTGGCATTTCTTTTCTGAGTTATTTTTTCAAAGCAGAAGATAAGCAGCAATCAAAGAGTAGTTTAATAGATGCTGTGCATTTTGTTTTTAAGAGCATGGAAATACTTTTCTTCAGCCACTGGTTCTTTTGCCCCAAGGATGAAAAGATTACAATGATAAAAGGCAGAGACCTACTTTCTGAATATAGGCATTCCCCATGTTACCGATGAGTCATTTTTAACAAAAGTGCATTTGTCAGTAGTTGTTTGGAATTTTGGGTTCTTTGACATGGAAGAATTTGTTAAAAATTATGGTTAGGTTTCCAGGTTAGTCCAGCAACTATATTCAACCTATAGTATAAAAACAAATTCCTAACTATTATTAACTATAGTTGTGAGACTCGAGGACAGGAAGCCACATGGATAGTCTAAGGTACAAATCTTTGGATGAGAATATAGTGCTTTGTACTCCCTTCCTGAGTCCCTCATCTATCTTCTCTGGGTGCTAGTGTCCACAGGCTATGCTGACTCATACTTTTATGTTTATAATTAGACTTTCTTACTTCCCAAAATGTATTCCTTGCTTTAAATTCATTATCTTCTCTCAAATAAAGTCACCATTTTCTTAATTTTGCTCAACTAACTTGGTAATAGTAGGAAAGCAATCTAATTGAATTAATTGTATTTTTGGTGCAAAGGATTAATAACCCCAAATCCTTTCATGCTATTTGCATTGAAAGTAGATTATCTTGTAACTCAGATCAAATGCAGGTCGTTGTATGTACTTCTGTTTTATTTTCGTTTAACATTTTTTACAAGTAAGGTACTGATATAGGCCATAGGACTAAAAGTATAAGTAAATAATGATGCATATCATCATATAGGAAAACAGTATTTAACACCAATAAACACGATATAAAATGTCGTAATAATGAATTTCAAAACAGGATTTTATGAAAACATCAAATCTTATACATCACTGGAGAGAGCCAGGTAAATTGAAACAATATTGAAAAACAATTATGCATTATCATCTAAAGATTGCACATTGTCCATAATAGTAATTCTGCATATAATTATATTATGTTGAGAAACTGTCACACATATGCACCAAGAAATGTTTCAAAAATATCCAAAATAGCAAGAAATTGGAAGCAACACAAATATCTATGGACAGGAGAATGAATAAATTATGACACATTTACAAAGTAAGATTATACACCCACAAAAAAATGAATCAACGATAGCTTTAAACCAACCACATGGATGAATCTTAATACTGTTGATCAAAAAGAAAGTTGCAGAAGATTGAATGATGTAACACCATGCAAAACTTAATAGTATTTTTAAGGAATACCTATGCGGTGGACTGAATGGCAGGTGCAACAATATCGGCAATATTTTCATTGTCAGGTGATAGGTTTACAAGTGTTCAATCTATGACTATGCTTCCCAGCTTACACATGTACCTTTATATGTATGAAATTATTGCAAACTAAAAATATCTTATGCACATTTTTAAGTGATCATCTCCGTTTTGAGGAAACACGAAAGAGGGAACAGTTAGTTCTGACTGGGATGGCTTACCCCTGTGTTCTCCTGGACTTGAAGGAAAAGTAGGGCTTTGGGGGTCAGACCGATGTTGAATGATAGAAAGTGGAGAGGGAAGGAAGGGGGGAAAGAGAGAGAGAGGATAGTGGGCTTGAGAAAAAGCCGCTTGGGTGGGCTGGGTGAGAGCTGAAGGTGTAAAGCTGAAGTGGGAGAGGTGAGGGAAGGCATGTGTCATAGTATTTCTATGCCAGGCAACCAGGAGACTGTGATGCCAATAACTCCCCTTAAGAACCCACTAGATTACCAAGAGACAACATCTGGGATAGAAAGAGAAGAAGCCACAAAGATAGAAAGATGGAAGTGTGTGGGGGGGGGGGGGGTGGAGGGGGGCGGTGTGGAGAGGCAGGGAGGAAACCCAGGTAAACAAAACCACTTGAAGGAGGAAGTGAGGGCAGTGGGGGAGGAGAAGCAGTGGGCACAGAACTAGGACCTCCCAGGCAGAAGGTTTTCAGCAAAGTTGTACTCAGAGGCTGGTTCTGTCTCTGCCAGCAATTTATTTGGCACAGGTTTGCTGTGGGAATTACAATTTCACAAGCCAGTAGCATGTAGGATATTATATCTTAATAAGCCAATAAAGAAATAACAAATGACAGATTAACCACACTATTGTTCCAGGCAAGGGGAGATCGAAAGAATTAACAGAGGTGTAACTTTTTATACGAGTGTGGCTTCTGGGAAGAGATGACTTGTCCAACCATGAGCTGACTCCCAGTTGTCAGTGCAAAAAGACAGTCCCCTGTTGCGAGAGCATGATGCCAGGGAGAGGAAGGGGCCAGTGATTCTAGACAAACCTTAAAGATGAAGGGGTTGCCCTAACTGGTTTGGCTCAGTGGATAGAGCGTCGGCCTTCGGACTCAAGGGTCCCAGGTTCGATTCCGGTCAAGGGCATGTACCTTGGTTGCGGGCACATACCCAGTAGGGAGTGTGCAGGAGGCAGCTGATTGATGTTTCTCTCTCGTCAATGTTTCTAACTCTCTATCCCTCTCCCTTCCTCTCTGTAGAAGGACCAATAAAATATATTTAAAAATAAATAAATAAAGGTGAAGGGGTTTACAGATGCCACATCTATCGAGTTACCAGGTCCAATGTAGGGAGGAGGGTTTCAACCCAGTCATCAATGGATAGAAGATTCTGTTTTTAATATGTTCATGAATTACCAACATCCACCTTCACTGTAAATACATTTCCTCTCTCTCTCTCTCTCTCTCTCTCTCTCTCTCTCTCTCTCTGTAAGTATATACATCTGAGTTACCTGAAAGTTCAGCAGCTTTTGAATGGCCTATTGTAATAGGAAGAAAAAGGGAAGAAAGGAGAAAAAGAACTGCCACCTACTGAGGGGCTCTATTCATGAAGCATTCTCATCCGAGGGCTGGAGAAAGCTTTATTTTCCACCTTTCCCACATCTCTGTAATAGGTAATGTTAAGAAATAACAAGCTCAAGGCACACAGGGCAGGCAAGTGACTCATCCAGGCTGAAGCCGGTTCCCAAAAGACAGACAGACGGTCTGTGTGTAATCATGGTTCCTCTCCTTGTTCCACACCCCTCAGAAACAAACACACAAAAACAAGCACCTTCTTACAATGCTTCAGTTAGATACACTGAGAAGTTTAATTCCATGACTCCCCCCCCCCCTCAGATGTCATTAGCATTTTTAAATGATCAGCCTGGGACTTGATGTTTCATCTTCTCAGTCTTGATGGAAGGTTCTACGGCCTTATCAGTCCCTTCAGTCATGCTGTCCCTGGAGAATGTACTTTGATAAAGTTTTTGCTGTGACTAGCCTTGTCCCCTGGCTAAATTCCGTAGCCCCTCTACACACACATTCCTGCACTTGGACATGTCTTAGACCTGTCTTTTCTCACTGTTGTTACTAACATGCAATCATTTTCTTGTTATTAAAATCATAATCATGCTTTCAATGCTACTTATTCCTGGAAACTGCAGGTGGGTAGGCAGGGAGAGATTAACCAAAGAATTTATATGCATAACCCATAGATACAGTCAAAAGTGTGGTGAAGCCCTTGCTGGTTTGACTCAGTGAATAGAGCATTGGACTGTGGACTGGAAGGTCCCAGGTTCGATTCCAATCAGGGGCACATGCTCGGTTGCGGGCTCGAACCCCAGTAGGGGGCATGCAGGAGGCAGCCAATCAATGATTCTCTCTCATCATTGATGTTTCTATCTCTCCCTCTCCCTTCCTCTCTGAAATCAATAAAAAATATATTTTTTAAAAAAAGTGTGGTGAAGGCCGGCGCGGGGGGGGGGGGGGGAGGGTGTGGACGGGGGCAGGGGATAGGGTGGAGGGGATCAATGGGGAAAAAGGGGAGACATCTGTAATACTTTCACCAGTAAAGATAAATTGAAGTTACATCTCATAAATTTTATCATCACGGTGCATGAATGTTAACTCCATCATTTCCTGTCTTTAGCTTCTGGGTGAAGAGAGAAGTGAGGTTTTTTTCCTAGGAGGGAGGGGAGTGCAGAGGGGACTTGAGAATGAGTAGTTTGCAACAGCTTCTGAAGGGAGAGGTACAAAAGAGCCCACGGGAGAGCAGAGAGGGTTGGCCAGCACACAGGAGGGCCTCCGTGAGCTTGGAAAAGGCCATTTTTACTAGAGCTTCATTTCCTCCCATCCCACACAGCAGCATCGCCAGAGTAAGAGCTGCAGGAGCTCAGACCCTAATTCTGGCTTCACTGGAATGTGGGCACCGGTATTGGGAGATAAAAGGAAGCTCATCTATAAACGTTTCCCACTTCCAAATTAGCCAGCAAGTTGGCTTTTAAAGCTAAGCACAGTACAGACACTGCATCTGTCCATGGAGGAGAAATTATTCTTTTTGAAAACAACCTTGAGATTCATTATAGTGTGATGGAGCTTTAGGATGGAGATTTATGAGTTCATTTTTCATATAATGAATCATTATAAGGTGCAAAAGGAAGCTGGGCAATGAGTGATTCTGTATAACTGTCCCATACAGAGAAAGGGGCTGTAACTGCAGCCTCCTACACGTGGGGAACAGCCTCATGCTGCTCTTAGATAAAGATCAGAAACTGTAACGTGGCCACAGGGCCTGCTCCTGCCTCCTGGTCTCCTGCTTCCTCTGCGGCCTCCTCTTGTGCCACTTGCCCTCTGGACACAGCAGGCCGCAAACATTTCAGCCTCAGGACCTCTATACATTCTTAAAAATTATTGAAGACGGCAAAGTACTTTGGTTTACGTGTTGTATCTACTGATATTTAATGCATTAGAAATTACAACTGAGAATTTTTTTAATACATAGTTTGATTCACTTAAAAATAACAATAAAAGTCCATTCCATGTTAACATATTTTTATGAAAGTTAACTATGTTTTTCAAAACAAAAATAATTTAGGGGAAAGAGTGGCATCACAAATCTATTTAATGTCTGCTTTAATAGAAGAGAGTGGATTCTTATGTCTGCTTCTGCATTAGAAACTGAGGGTAAGATATCATGCATCATGTAGCTTCCAGAAACTTCCACTGTACACTCCTAAGAGAATGACAGTGGAAAAGCAAATGATGTGTTAGTATAACTAGGAGATGTTTTCACCTCACAGGCCTCCTAGAAGAGTTTTAGGGACCTCCCAGGGTCCTGGATTGCACTTTAAGAACAAGTATCACATGATCTCATTCATATGTGAAATCTAAGTAATAAGATAAACTGATGAACAGAGTGGATCCAGAGACATGGAAGCATGGAACAGAGTGGGGAATCTGGGAGGGAAGGTGGGGGAGGATGGGTAGGTGAGAGGTAATTAACCAAGGACCTTGTATGTATATATGCATGGCCCATGGACACAGACAATGGGGCATTGAGGACCTGGGACAGCATGGGGATGGAGGAGGGCAGAAGGGGTCAATGGGGGTAAAAGGGGGACATATGTAATACTTTCAACAATAAGGAATTCTTTTTTTAAAAAATGAACTACCTACTTTAGACTCATGAGCCTTCATTTGGTTGGAATAAGTCAGTCAATAGGGTGAATGACAGGGATAGTGGGAGATAGGGTGGAAGTGAACTTGCAGCTGCAGCATATCCTATCTTATTTGGACATTAATTGAGCATTCCTGCCAGAGGCAGACAACAATTAGGGACATTTCAAAGCCCACCCTGAATTTACACTGCTTTGTATTTACACTGTTTTTAAGTGTCATTTCATTTGGTATTTAACAGAACTCTATGGGAAAACCAGTATATCTCTTAAACTCCCTTTCGTCTCAGAGAAACAGATGTGTAGTGGCTGACTCAAGGTTACCCAGTTCCTTAAGACCACTGAACCCACACCTTCCTTCCCCTAAGTCCTTCCCCTGTGTAAGTTGTCTGCCCTCACTGGGAGGTCAACCCATGTACATAAGGGTCCCGGTCAGAGAAATTGTGAGCAGAAGGTGTTTGAAAGCAGATATTTAACGTTACTTCCATTATAGTGACTCATCCATTCACCAATGAATTTCTTTTTCTGATCTTTAGCAAATAAAAATAGTTAACTGTATTCTTTGGCCATACAATTAAAGTTTGCATGCCTACAATGGGAAGACAATTCACCATTGAGAGGGTAGATAAACTTAAAATACCCGATGGACAGTAAGAAGAATTTGCATGGGCACTTTTCAGGGGGTCCATGGACTTGGATAGAACAGGAGAGGGCAGTGTCCCTGTACTCTTTGAGGCATAGGCCTGAGTATAGACAGCCTGCTCATCTCTGGTCTTTGTAGGCATATCTGTCATTTCTTCCAATGCTTGTTAAGCAACGGCTCTCATCGTACCAAATGCCTTGAGTTTCTGCTAGGCTGCTTTCTATTCTATTACAAATTAAAGTCTTTTGAGAATTGAAGTATCTTGAGAATTAACTTACCCTCTCATTCATTCTTTCCTTTGAAGACTGGATCTATACAAGTTGCCAGATAGTTCCTAGAACCATTCTGAGAGTAGCTTTTTTTTTTAATTGTAGTAAAATACACATGAAATTTACCATCTTTACCATTTTTTAAGTGTGGAGTTCAGTAGTGTTTTATCTACATTCACATCATGCAACCAACATCCAGAACTCTCTTCATCTTCCCATTGAATAACAATTCCCAATTCCCTTCTCCCCCAAACTCCTGGCAATCCATCATTCTACTCTGTCTCTATGAAATTAATTACTCTTAAGTACCTCATATAAGTGGAATCATACAGCATTCGTCCTTTTGTGATTCGCCTACTTAGCATAACGTCCTTGAGGTTCATTTGGTCCTTCCTCTGAAGAATTCAAATTCTATGTTGTGGCATGTGTCAGAACTTCATTCCTTTTTAAGGCTGAATAATATTCCATTGTGTGTATACACCACATTTTTTAAAATCCATCAATGGATATTTGGGTTGCTATCACTTTTTGCTGTTGTGTACAATGTTGCTATGAACAAATATCTTGCCGAGACCCTTCCTGCTTTCAGTTCTCTTGACAGTAGCTTTTTAAAAAAATATATTTTATTGATTTTTTAAGAGAGGAAGGGAGAAGGATAGAGAGTTAGAAACATCGATGAGAGAGAAACATCGATCAGCTGCCTCCTGCACACCCCCCACTGGGGATGTGCCCGCAACCAAGGTACATGCCCTTGACCGGAATCGAACCTGGGACCTTTCAGTCCGCAGGCCGACGCTCTATCCACTGAGCCAAACCGGTCAGGGCTTGACAGTAGCTTTTGATGGGACAAACTAGTAGTGTACAGACAGAAGGCAGAGGCCTAGGAGGCCGCAGTGGAACCAGGGGTCACAGAACTCCTCCAGCATGACGCTGGCACAGCCTGGCTTTCCAAGGTGATTGCTCATGTGGGAAGCCCACAGCAGGTAAACTGTTGCAAATGAAGGCTCCGTCTACTCTAGGGAGTCCCAGCTACTTGAAAATGTTTATGTTATTTTATGCTGTGAAGTTTCTTTCCTACTAACGTGATTATCATGGCTGGTAGGGTTGAAAAACAATGTATTCTGGAAATTGTATACCATGTAAATTTTTTTTCTGGGCCCGTGTAGAAAAGGATAATAATAATGATAACTTATTTACTTGATCCTTTCTTTGAAGAATTCCAATTCTATAGCTCTGACCTGTAGCACATCTAAAATGGGTTATAATTTGTATCCTTTGAGAGGGCATAATTAGAATTATTTTAGCCAAGTGCTTGTTGGAAAGTGTAAATAATTTTACTTTGTTTTCTGAGTATGATTTGAGTCAGCCTAAGTCTTCTACCTTGCCTTAGATTCTTCTTCCCTATTCTAGTCCAGACTTGCTTTCATTATTTTTATGTCCCTATATGGTCATTCTACTCTTTCATAGTACCTTTCCAGAAACATCTATTACATGTTAATACGTGGCTTACCTGTGTTTTCTCTTATTTGCAACAGCTAAATGAAAACATTAATGTAAGATTTCTTTGGCTCTCTCATGAATTATCTACCCTCTACAGCAACTGTCTCCTTAACCCAAGGTGTCTAGGCAGAGGGGCAAATTCTAGAAAGGGGGCAACTATTATCATGTTTAGTATGGGGGTAAGTTTCCACCAGTTGTTGAATTGTTTCTAACCGACTTTTTTCTCTCTCTTTTTGCACACCCTCTATGTCTCACTACCTCTCGGAACATGGAACATGGACCTGCCCATCATCTGGAAAAATGTTACCTCTGGGCGTTGGGACATGGATAATGTGGGTGAGTCCTGAACTTAATGTGTAAGCTGCTGATTTCTCTCTTTGTTTGTGAAAGAAGAAAATTGCCAAATGACATTGGTTGATGGCGAAGTCTCGGGCATCCCAGTGCCTGTGTGCACACACCTCATGTGTCTTCGTTTGCAGTTGGTCCTCCGGTGTTAGAGAAAAAGCCCCGAGGTGTATTATTAGCGGCACCCAGCCACCAGTGAAACAAAGATGAATCAGAGTGAATGACAAAATGATATTTAAACTGTTGCTGTTGGTTAACTTTGCCTCTTTTGAATTTATTTGATCTCTAATAGTAATTCTATATTACAACGTAATTAGGAAATATCCCGCATAGCTTGAAACTGAATTTTCCAAGGCTCTTGTTTGGTTGTTTCTCTAAATCACATGCCACCAATATTCATAGCTACATTTGTGGCAGATAAAGTGTATTTATTTTTGTGATGTTGGCAATGTTTCTAATATAAATCCATTGGAAATGGTACATGGTTGATGGATTTGTATTAAATTAGTCATGAATCCTGACATGAGAGCTTCCCATTTCAATTGGTCCTTAGTAGATGTTTTCAAAACTCAATGTAACAAACTATTGAATCTCAAACTCTAACTCTGCTCTCCCAAAGCTGAGCAATAATGCTATCCAGGGCACTCCACTGGGCTGCATGCACAGGACCAGGGCTGGGACACAGGTGATGTCTGCTGGGGGTTTCCTGCTATGGAATGGGGACTAGAAAACAGGGAGGTTTTGAATACAAAAAATAGATTTTTAAAATACTTTTTTACTAGTTCTCAAGCATGTGGGAAGCAGGATTCTAAGAAAAGCCTTTGATTAGCATGGTATTATAGAAGAGGCTGGTTCGGTATCATCTCTGCATTTCTTAAAGCATTTTGCAGGGCTGATTACTGGAAAAAGAGAAATCTGTTGAGGTATCCCTCTGAAGGAAAGTCATTGTCTCGATTATCAGTTCCACTTTCATCCCGAGTCACTCTTGTCTAAATAAATCTCAAACTGCCATGTCACTGTCTTAGCCAGCTGACTGGCAGGATTTCACTTGCTGGGAGCAAATACATTTGTTGCTGCAATCTGTTATTTCTGAAATTTCTAAAATTATTTTGAATGTTAGCATGAAATTTGGCATCAATGTTTGTAAGATTTTCTATTCTGGTGTAATAGAATAGAAAATCTTTGGAATCTTCACCTTATGATTTACTTATTCTTAAACATCCTTAGGAATATGTGTCATTTGAGTTTAATCTGTTGAGCTGTGAGTTGTTGATCTGATGCAATTACCACCTAATCAGCTGTTTTGCATATTGGGTTATGGTGTGATTCTTCAGTTCCACAAATAAAATTTCCTGTCAGGATTCCCATTGAGTGCTTTCCTCTGTGTATCTCTTCAGGTCTTTTCATCTCCTTCCTGCCATAAACGATAACCAGCTGAACAATCAGCCTTAACACCTCATTTCCCCTCCAGTAATAATCAGTAGCCAGAATCTACTTCTTTTAAATTGGTCATGAGCCAAATCTTGTGAATCCTCCTTTTGTCTGGGACTTTGAAAGCCTTTCAAAGATAATACTTTATTTGTGAGATGCTCAGAAAACTTCAGAAATCTCTGGTCCTAACAGTAGCCAAGAGCAAGCAAGGTGTTTTACTGTTATTTTTCAACCAAGCTTGTGTGTGTCCTCTTCAGCCTCTCTCTCTCTCTCCTTCTCTTCCTAAGGCCTTCTTCTACTGAGAAATCTTTTGACTTGGGGGTTATTTGGTTTTCTTGTTTTTGTTTCATTTATAAGAAGGAGGATAGGCTGGCTCTGCAGCCTAAAGAGTCACTGGTTTGGTCGTCAATGAGGTATCATTTTCTTAAAAAAAAATGGTGGTGGATTTGTCACACTGACATGATTCGCCTTCTGTAATGTGTATGATCACAGATTATCACCCTCACACGCAGCATCACCCTTAGGTGATGCCTCTCTCCCAGGCCCTGGGTTATGGGCTTTACATGAGTCTCACTTAATTTTCATAGCAACCTCATGTTATAGGAGCTTCTTATTATCTAATTTTATGAATGAGCAAAGAACAGCTTAATCTGCCGAGGGTCATTTACATAAAATATTTCCACAAGATACATTTCCCTTTAACCAGTTTAATGAACTTTTCGACTCTTCTGTACTTCCAAACACAGAATTTTGGTGCATTTCACAGATAGTACTTTGTCTTGTACAACTAAATTTGTCTTTATCTGGCAGTTATGTAAAACTCTTTCATGGATCAAAAGTGCCAATCTCATGGTGACAGGGAGTGAAAGGGGTGAGAGAGATGATAGCAGAAGACATGTTAGTAGGGTGGTTTGCCTTGTGAGAATATTTCTGTTTTTAGAGAAGTTGATGTTTTTATCTGGCTGAATGGTCATATTTGAAAAGAACTATAGTCATAGTTTTGGAAGAAAAAATCAAGAAGAAGCTGATTTTTTTCCAAATTTAGATAAACACTTGTACCTATAAATTCCATTTGGATTTTCAACTCTTATTTCTGAGTGTTATTAAGCCCCTAAATCTAATCACGAGTACTCCTCTAATAGCTAATTTTCTGCTTTATTGGTCAGGGTAATAGGCCCTTCCCCAAATCAGAGGGACATAAAAAGCAGAAGGTTATCTTGATCAGCTAGCCAGCCTTCCTTGACTCTTTCAAGGTACTCCATTGACAAGTGTGGGGCTTATTGGAGCCAATCTCCGGAAGTGTTTGGCCAGAATGCTGATATTTCCAATCGCCAAAGATATTCAGACCCCATCATATCTTATTTGAGTTTGTTACAGCTAAACCCTTCTTTTATTCTTTATTCCATCCTCCATCTATAAATCTGAACATGCCTCTCTCTTGCTTTAAACACCCAGTGGTTTCGTGTTGCTTCTAGTAGTGCTTCTCCATAATAGTATTGCAATAGTCTGGTGAGGTTGTCACAAGCAAAGTTTTACTAATAATAAATCAGGTATTGAAGTTTTAAAATTACTTATATTTTTAAAGTAAAATGGATTCAAGTTTACCTCTATGGAAATACTGTTTACCTTCACTTTTATACCGTATTATCTCGTGTGTGTGTGTGTGTGTGTGTGTGTAAGAGAAAGAGAGAGAGAGAGAGAGAGAGAGAGAGAGAGAGAGAGAGAGAGATGATGCCATGACTAGCTAGGGACCAGGGATTGTTTAAAATCATCATCCTTGCTTATCTGTCCCACTGCCTGCTGGTTCTTGGTGAACAGTTAATAATTCTGCTAAACAGTTCCTGTAGTGTTTGCGAGTGGTGGTTTTAGTAATTAACTTATGTAATTTTACTCACAGGTAATTTTTAGGTAAGAAGGAAGGCAAGGATAGAGGAAGAAAGCTCCAACGTTTATATTGTATATAATGGTGCTATGAACATTCTTACCCATAATGACAAATATTTATGATTACCAGATAAACAGCAAAACAATGACAAAAACAAAACTTGCAAGAAGATATGTCATATTAATAAAGGTTAAATCTGAACATTTCACTTATTTCAATAACTTATTTACTTTTCAATAATGCATGTTTATTTACTTTTTAAATATTACCTGGGTGATGGAGGTCTGATAAAAAGAAAAAAAACACAAGATTCTTTTTCAAAATAACATATTTTGAAAAAGATTATGCACTGGGGATTTTTCTTATTAAAATGACATGTCCTATGTATTTACATGTTTATATAAAGGTATTGTCCATACTATGCTCAAATATCTGTGCCACTTTTTGCTTTATTTTTCCAAAGAGTTTTGGTAGAGGTGAGGAGTTGGAAAAATCTGGAAGTATAGGTTGCATGGAAAAGTCATCTGTCTTGTGTCTCTATCTAAAAAGAGTTCAAGAACAAAGCTTACTAAGATGACCCCTAAGTTTTCCCTTCAGCCTATCACTGCCTATTTCCCTTTTGGCCCCGCCCCTTTCTCATGTGTCACTTTGGCTCTGCTCATTGCTGTGGCCTGCCTTTAGCATCTCAGGAACTCTCAGGTACCTGTGATTTTTCTCATCTTCTTCCTTCTACTTCCAACTCCTTAACTTGTCTTTATCTACTAACACCTGCTTGTCTTTTACACACAGCTCCTACAAGAAGCCTGTCTTGACAACCTTCCTCTCCCCACCCTTGTGGATATAAGAGTCTGCTGTGCCAAAACCAGTTTGGCTCAGTGGATAGAGCGTCGGCTTGCAGACTGAAAGGTCCCAGGTTCGATTCCGGTCAAGGGCATGTATCTGGGTTGCGGGCACATCCTCAGTGGGAGATGTGCAGGAGGCAACTGATCGATGTTTCTCTCTCATCGATGTTTCTAACTCTCTATCTCTCTCCCTTCCTCTCTGTATAAAATCAATAAAATATATTTTTTAAAAAAAGAGTCTGCTGGACTCCTGCAGCACCCTGGGTGTGTCTCTCCCACACACCTTTGTGTACTGTAAGGGAATGGTGGATTTGCCTGTATACCCCCATCCTGCTGTTCTTTTTTCAAATTGGAAAGAACTGGAACTTCATCCTTTAGTAATTTCTTTATGCCTAATGCCAAACATTTGGTAGGCTAGCACAGTTTGTTTCTTGACTGTGAAATGGACATTGGCGGCCAAGGTGTTTGTTAGCACATGTTCTTGGGACCACCCCAAGGAAGAAAGCAGGGCAAGGCAGAGGGAGAAGTTGGGCTGCGTTGTGGTCCCCACAAAGGCCTCAGCTCACCCTATCAGAAGCCCTGGAGCTGGGGTGATTTTAAGGTTGTTTCTAATTAGAGCAAGGGCTCTGACACATTCATGAATCATTAGGGATGCGGGCTGGCCTGGAAGGAGGTTGGACCTGGGCAAGGCAGCTTTCTTCAGTGGAGGCGGTCCTCTAAGAGGGCTCACGGCTGAGGGGAGTCTGCTGGCAACACCTCTAGCAGCTGGAGGGTTATAAATCCTTCATTTTGTTAGGGTGCCTGGGCAATATATCATCATGCCCACCCTATAGGCACTCACATTTTTTTGTGAAATTAATGCCAGAAGAGCAAATGCCCATGAGTTTAGGAAATTGGGGATAAGAGGAGGAAATGAAACACATGGAAAATTTCTATCCACTCTATTAATAGAAATGGTTTTAATAAAATGGATTTCTGTCTGACAAAGGAGATATGATGCTAAAAGATCCCATAAGCGTTAAGCCTTCCAACCCTAAAAGCAGCAAATGCATTGTTTGTAACTATTCCAAATACTTAACCTTCTGTTACTCATGCTATAAATGTTTATCAAATACTCAAAAGGTACACAGCACAATAGTAGCTGGTGTGGGACAAAGAAAAAAAAAGATGAAGTCATATATCATTTCAAACCATGGAGATTTCAAACCATGGAGAATTCAAACCATTGGTAGATGAGAACAATTAAACAATTGATCCTAATACAAAGCAGAAGGACAATTTGGAATGAGATATCTTATGAGCTGAGCTTTGAACCTCCAGAGACTTGAGTTGGACTCTTCCAGGAATTGTTAGCTTTTACTTTTCTGCCTGAAATAACCTCATTCAACTTTTATAGCTTCTGTAACCACTGACCTCTGTATTGGCAGGAGGGGCATTCTTATCAAAATGTACAGTTGCCATTGAAATCAGAACCATAACTCTCCCTTCCCTAGTCCACTCCCAGGCTCTAAAAATGAAATGACCCTCGTGCCTCTCAGGTTGGAGCAAAGTCCCCAAACACAGGACTGTCTTGGAATTCCAGGCTGGGCTTACCTTCACCCTCAAGGCCCCTGTGAGCCCTCCACCTGCCTCCGTGAGTCTGAGCCCTGTACTGGTTGGAGGTGGACCTCAACCCATTTCTACTGCGTCTGAAAGAAAGTGCCCCTGCTCACCTTCCTTTCCTTGAAAGAGGGCCCCCTCTTTTTCTTAAATGACTTCTATCTATATGTAGTTCCTTTGTTTTCCCTACCTTATCTCTAATTGCTAAGGTAATGAGAGTGCTGATGACTAAGACATTCTCTCTCTCTCTCTCTCAGGTTTAGTAAAAAGGAGAAAAAATTAAGCTTACTAAATTCCAATAGCAAAGTTCTATAATATGCTTATGAGGCAGCGTTGATGATAAGGAAGTGGTTAAACATTACTTCGCTTTGGAAGAAATTGTTCTCAGGACCAATACTGAGTGTCAGCGAAATGAAAAACAATTGATTCATCAAGTTCTTTCCTCCCTGGCATATAGAGAATGAGACTATTAGCTGGAGAAAGTTATTCTAAAATCTATTTTAGCCTGTAGCTTTCTTTATCAACCATGTCCCTGTCAGTCCTAAAATTCTATATTTAAAATTTTAAAACATCAGTTACCCATTCTCTTCTGACTATTCTGAAATTGTTATCCTAGAGAGAAAGAGAGAAGGACAGAAGGACTGTGTAAATCTGTCAAGTCTGAGTTGATCCTTAACATCTCCTCCTTTGTGTCATGCTGGAAGTAGATGTGAGGTACCTGGCTCACCTTTATCTCTTAGGGGACAATTTGAATCTAAGCTTTACTTTGTAAGAATCTATTACCTTATTGTTAATGCTGGCTACAGGCTGGCAGGAGGGGTGGAGGAAGTGCAGTGTTTAGGAGGGGCAGTGTGTTACTCGTTTTGATACTACAGGACATGTCACTAGCCTCCCCTGCCCATTTGAAAAACTGTATTAAACTGTAGCAGAAGGACAAACCCACTTTACCATCAACATGAGAACTGGGTATGAAAATATACAAAGTTCAATGACTAATTTTATGTGAAAACTTCTGTCAACTTTAAAGGTATTTAAAAAAAGCTATCTTTTTAATATAGTTTTCCCAATTCATCCAGCCTTTATTTTAGCCAATAAATAGGGTGACAACCCAAATTTCAGTTTCTCTTTAACAAATCACCTGTGATTAAAGAAGACTATTCCCTCCTAAATGCTATTCTTTACTCCTCAGAGTTTATGTCTATGTAGCTCTAATGGTATTAAGAGTGTGTGATAATTTGAATTTAGCAAATAGCCTGCAAAACGAAGATCAGTTTGCATATGGAAAATATAAAGTAAACATCAAAGAGCATTTGTTTTTTGTAATTGTTTTGATTTAACAAGTATAACCCCCCTTCCCACACTGCCCACCCCCCCCACCCCCCCACCCCAGTTAAGATTGGAACTGGATTCTTAGGATAAGGCTGCCTTCCTGCCTATCTGACCCTGATTCAGCCAGTTTCTTGGACTTTCTTGGGAAGAATTCATGTGAGGTCAATGATTTGGACTTGTTCAAAGGTTACTCTGCCACATAATTCAGCTGTCAGCAGAAGTGGGTTTTGCCTGGTCCGAGATTTCATATAAATCTGGAGAGAGGGGGAAAAAAAAAGAAAGAACGACTCCAGCACATTTTATTGCCCAGTAAACTGACAGATCCGTGTTGGCTACGTCAGCACAAGCGTTTCAGCATGGGCAAGGGTTCGCCTTGCTGCTTGCTAGTCTGAACTTTGCATTTTGAGCACGTAAGGTTGGAAAGCCAGCCCTGAGATAGCACAGGGGAAGCCAACCTAGCAACCCTGGAGGAGATAGTGGTGCTTTTATCCTGCAGCAACGAGCAATCGCAAAGTTTGGCGGGTTATCTCCAAGTCTTATCTCCTCCAGCTAGAGTCCACCAGGAGGCTCAAGAGTACAGTCAGGGCCTATTTTTAACTGCAAGTCCTATGGACCCATAATTGAACATGTGGTCCCTCCTCCTCAGATATCCAGAAATGCATAATTAGGGCTTTCTATATTTCTGCGTCATGGAAAACCTCCAGGTTTGCCTATATGTTGGGTGTTTTGCCTTTTGTTAGGGCTCTGGTGTTTTAAAGAGTCTTTTGTTTGTTTATAATAGCAGTATATCTCTCACTGAAATGTCATAAAGTATCTGAGTACCATGCCCACTTTAGCCACATGAGATCATTAATATTGTTAACATATCTTTGCAAGTACCCAGAAAAAGTTTTATCCCCCTTGGGCTCAATACCTCCACCCCAAATGAAAATTAATGTTCCCATTGAATTCAGAACCTTGCAGCCGTTACTGAGCTTTGCCATTAGTGCTTCTTGTAGTAAATGTTAATGGTCCTATCCACTGTCGTGGTTTCTTATTATTAGAAAGAAAAATTATTTTCTGGTGGTACTGTAGATTTTTAGTATACATTTTTTTTAAAATGAAAGACTCTAAGTGTCTTTCTGGTTTTGCTTTCAAATGTCAATGTTTTTCCTTTCTTTTTCTTAATCACTCCAAATCTTGGACAAGGGGCTCCACCTAGTGTAAGTTTGGGGTTAGAAAATATAGGATGGCTATCAGGGGAGGCAATAATTAGCTAAATGTGCTTCTTTATGATAAGAATGCAAAACAAAAGACAGTGAAATTTCATAAAATGCTTTTATGATTCAGGTGACTCATGTAATGTAGGGACATAGAAATATTCTCATTTCCTCATTTTCCACAAAGTCTTACTTTTATGCCTTTTTTAAAAAGGGAAAATTGCATTACTTATGTGTATAAATGCAGTTTTAGTCGTAAACATTTTCTTTGCCTGTGCTAAATGGATTTAGATCCAATTTTCTGGTGGTGTAACAAGACAGGAATATTAAATGAAACATTTTGGGATGTCTTAACAGTGAGTAAACTTAGAGTTAGTGCCTGAAATTGTTTTGTTTTTATTGTTTGTTTGTTTTGGTAAACAGGGGCTTGACATTTGTATTTAATAATTTTCAAAATGTCATATAATTGCATTTTGGAAATGTTTGCATCCAGCTTTTAAGATTCAGATTTTTTACTTAGCAGCCACTAAATGAGGTTGTACTACTGTTGATAATGTAATTTTTTACAACTTTGATATCACTGTGTGGTATTCAACGTCTTTATATTTTTTCCGAATAGAGGGGAATTTCCAGTGCTTGTATTGCCACTGAGTTCTAAGAACAGAAGGTACATATGCCACTGAAGGACTAACTACTAAACTGAAGTGACACACACAGGAAGATGATCTAACTAAATGATGGCCTCAACAGCCAAGAGCGCAGAGTTGAGAAATTCTCTTGAAAACAGGGTCCCCTCATGCATTTGGATTATCCGACATGCAGCATTTGCCCTACGACTAGCACACTGTTGTTCCAATGGGAATAATACAGATTTGATACATTTACTTTTCCTCACACTCTGTGAATTAGGGACTCGTGAGATCTATTTCAAAGGAGAAGTAACTGAGGCTCAGGGACATTAAATGATTTATCTAGGTTGTGTCAGGATTGGAACTTAGGTCTGTGTCTCTCCATGATAATGTGCTTTTCCTCTGCATCAAATTATTGACTTATATCAAACTTATAAAGTCTTCTGTGACATCAGCTCTTCTTTACATTTTCCTTTAATCGCTATTTTCATTCAAGGCTCAACGTGTGCTAGATTCCAAAGGACTTGATGTTAACATGTCCTCAAGGAACTTTCCGTGTAACTGAAGAGATTGAGCGCTTCAGTCATATTTGCTAGGCTCACACATTTTCTTGTACATTCAGTTAAGTGCTGAGTGTATGCTAGAGATAATAGGCACCATAGGAGTTTGGATTTCTAAACACATAGGGTCTTCTTTTCCACACCCCTTCTCCAGGAGTGAGAACTTTCCTTCTGGAATGGAGATGATACAATGAATCACAGGATTATTACCTAAAAGCAGGAGTTCTTAAACTTTTGGGGGCTGATACCCCTTTGCACTAAAAAAAATTATTGAGGATCCACAAAGGGCTTTTGTTTGGGTAAGCTATATCTAGTGACATTCACCAGTTTAGAAATCAAAGCTAATAATGTTTTTAAATATGTATTAATTCATTTAAAAAATAAATTACATATTTTTAAAATATCCATATTTCCCAGAATAAAACAATTTAGTGAAAAGAGTAGCATTGTTTTATATTTTTTCCAGTCTCCTTAAGAGCTGACTTACCAGAAGACAACAGGCTCTCATCGGCTTCTGCATTCAATCCGTTACTATACACTGTTTTAGCTGAAGTATATTAAGAAAATCTAGCTTCAGACAGAAATATCAATGGAAAAGGGAGTCATATTTTAATAGCCCTTTCAGATAATTATTTGGCCTTGCTGGCCTGTAAGAGTTTTCAGAAACCCCCAGGTGTTCCTGGGCCTCACTTTGAGAACTGCCGGTTAAGTAAGCTGAGTCTTAGTTTCAAGTCTTAGTTCTTTCATTTTTCAGATGTAAAGTGCTGGGAAGTTATTTAACTTTTGACACAACTGTTACAAATATTAGAAACCATGTACTTGCAGAATCTGGTACATAGAAGGCACTCAAATAAATGGTTGTAATGCTGATGTGATGTCCATGATAAAATGCCCTGGTCTTGGGTGGTGTGAAGCCCATATTCAGAAAATGGAGTCGGGCCCAGCTCGGAGGTATCTAGGGATAAAACCACATGGAAAACGATGATACTAATGAGAAGGCATGACTAACCTCACTCCTAGGTTATATGGCTTAGTCCATTCAGTCTTCTGTCCTTCCCAGCCCCATAGAATGAGGCTGGTTTGCAGGGTTTTCCCAACCCTCCTAGATTTTGTTTGTGTTTTTGTTTTTTTTATCCTCACCCAAGGATATTTTTTCATTGATTTTGTGAGAGAGTGGAAGAGAGAGGGAAAGACAGAGAGAAACATCGATGTGAGAGAAACACATCGATAGGTTGCCTCCTGCACACACCCTGACCAGGGCTCGGGCAGGGGAGGAGCCTGCAACCAAGGTATGTGCCCTTAACCAGAATGGAGCCTGGGACCTTTTGGTCCGCAGGCTGATGCTCTATCCACTGAGCCAAACCGGCTAGGGCAAGATTTTGAATACACTACACTAAAGAACCAGTTATGGTGGTTATTATTGGAAGAAATGTAATAGAGATGAGGTTTTATATTTATAGTTAATGTGAAATTCATTGTTTAAAGTGTAATGAATAGTTGAAGTTTTACATAAAATAAACAATAGAAAGTAGGTACCATGGGCTTCGAAAAAGTAAGAAAACAAAAATTCTAGGAAGGCTTTACAGATACTTTTCAGCAGTTAATATGTTGTTATGTTGAGTAAAGCACGTTCCATCTATTATATGCTATGCTCACTTTTTCTACAACACATTGGAACCAGTACTGTCAGTCTGATATATGACAGACACTAAAGGCTATATATAGTGAGGATGAAACAGGACAATAGACGCCATTCCTAAGAGAGTGCCCTGAAGCCAAGTCATATTATAGGGACGTGATGTTTCATTTTCTGAGTCAGAAAGGAGGTTATGAGACAGGAGAGATCCAAGAAGCAGAAGGACCAAGGTGTGAAAACCAAAGGGGGCTTAGGGAGGGCCTGGTGGTATTTGGGGCAGGGTGAGGTTAGGAAAAAACAGTAGAATGAAGCTAGAACCCCTAGCAGTATGGGATGGGATAAGGCAAGAATGTGGAAGACTTTGGTGAAGCCAAATCTTTCGGATGTTTATCTGTGGTCTTGCTTAGTTGTAGGAAGAGCTGGGAGAAAAGATTTCAACATGCTTGGGAAATATATGCCTTAAAAATATATTTTTAAAACTCATTCAAAATGTTTTTGGAAAAATATGTAATTATTAAGACACTATGAAAGTGACCCCATAAAAAGAATCTTCTTATTGCATTGTCAGAAAGATGACATAATGTTTTTGTTTCAAAAGAACATTTTAGCCATGGCAATAAAACTGCCACAAGAGATTTATCACTTAAAGGAAGTAGAAAAAACAAAATTCTCAACTCTCTGTGTGAGTAAAGGATTCCTTTCTCTCAGATCCTCGGTGGTATCCGGTAAAACTAGTTTGAATGTCTCTGGCTGAGGCACATTTTTGTGTCTGTGACGGTCACCTACAAGTCTCAGAGAACCACATGTGACCTGCCTAAGAGGACCCTGCTAGTGAGAGCATGGTTAGATCCTAGGTCATCTAAGAACTTAGCTGTATTACTTGAGGTAGATCACACCCAGTTTCTGAATGTCTCAATCTACTGATTTATACCATGAAAAGATAAGATTAGATCAGTGGTTCTCAAAGTGTGGTCCATGGACCAGTAGCATCAACAACACCTGGAACTGGTTAGAAATATATTTCTGGACTCTATCTCAGACCTACTGAACCATAAACGGGACCCACCTCTCAGTGTCCTGACATGCCCTTTACATGATTCTGGGCATCTACAATCTGAGAGCCACTGGACTAGATGAGCTCTCAGGCCCTTCTAGTTTCAATGCTGTAAGATTCTATAAGTCACGTGGGGGCAATCAGAACAGAAAATTATTCTTTTGTAAACATCCGGAGGATAGACTGCCTTAGCTAGCTCATTTCATTGCTTAGCCATTACAGGAAGCTCTTATACAAAAATATATGTAGAGCAATGATTTTTTAAAATTGATTTTTGGATTACAGTCTTCTTAAAGACTCAATAAAGATGCTCCAGGGTATGTGTGAGGGCAGGAAGGGAGCCACATATTGAATATATATTAAATTTGTATACAGTTTTAAGAGGTTCACAGATTCTCTAACACCCATCCATGGTACTCATGGATTTGGTTGAGAAGAACTGACTTAGAAAATTTTCAGTAAATTACTAAGGAAAATAATCACATTTCTAGGGGTTCTGAAGGAGAGACTCCTCAGATACATTTCCTCCAGTTTTCAGTTGTTAAATGTGTACCAAACACTTATTGATGGGAAAAATACTGATTTATGTTGTGGGGTGGGATATACCTTATTCTGGGAGCTTTCACACAATTATCTGCAAAAGTGGACAATAAAAGTACCAGATGAGCCACAAATTCCTTCTGCCAGAAAATGTTCGGGGAAATTCTCAAAAGAGATAGCACATGAGTTGGTCATTGGGATGAGCTGGAGGGGCGTGCATAAGCTGACAGGATGGTATGAGGAAAGGCTGGAGGTGTAAAGCCCAACTGACGAAGGGGTTTTCTGTGAGGAACCCATAGTTCCTTCTCAGCTTTCTTCTAGGGCTGCATAGAAATCTCTAGAAGGAGATGAAGTGGAATCCTTTCCTTCCCACACTTAGGTTAACATGCACAGTTGTCAATTCTCTGCTTTAGCTCCAAGGATTCTCTTGAAGACAAAGACTTTCTTCCAACTGAGCATACTGCTCTTAAATAAGTAGACTGCTCTCCCTACAGAACAAGTGGTAACAAGACTTTTTTTTTTTAGAATTTTCATTTATATTTTTACGTCAACTTTAAAGAAGCCAACGATGGCTTATTTGAGAGAACTAGTAACTAAGTAGCTTACTCTCAAGTGTGCCTAGTGTGAATTGTTTAGTTCTGTGTACTTCAGAGTTGCACATAAGACATGGCCTGTTAGTCTTTTAACAAGATTTTAATTAATTCTTGGAAGAAAGATAATTTTCTACTCATTTTCTAGACCTTGCCAATTGTAATTACAATAGTTGTGTCTTGGTGACCTCATGTAGCCCAAAATCATTTCTCAGTTATATAATTTCAGAGAAAAATAGGACAGTGTGAAAGTGTTGTCTGATTCAATTGAATCTTCATCCTTGGTATTCACTGCTAGACGATATCAGAGCTTCATTACTCACAGAGGTTGTTTGTATGCACTGTTAAGGGAAAAATGGAAAGAACTGGCTTTGCGGCTACCTTCTGAAAAGTTGATTGGGGGAAATTGACGTGATTATCTTGTCTGAAGGTGGGAGATGCATAATCCACGATCAGAATTCAGGTGACATAATTAAAGTTAATTAGCCCCTGTTAAAATCACCAATTAAATGATCTTTCATGTGAAATAAAAATATTATCTTTTTCTATACTTTATTACAACTCAAGGCCTAAAGAGAAAATGTATTTCTTTCCTCTCCACTTCTCAATAGGAGGTCAAACAGAGTGGGAAGTCCTATAACCTTACTTTGTGTACATTAAAAGTAATCAAAAGGTCTTAATCTTACCAGACCTGAGGCCCTGAACCTAACTGTCCCCTATACCTGGGCTCCTGAGCACTAAAGAGAAAAAACCAATATGATATAGAAAAATGTTAGTTACATGCAAACAAGTGGTTAGAATAAGATGGAACTTGGAGACATTGTAGAAAATAGGCCTAGCTTTCATCTACCTTTCATCTAGCACCAATATTCCACCTTTGTGTGGAAATTACCGAAAAATCGGTACAGCAGTCTGGTAGGGTTAATGAAGAATTCGCACCAGCATAGGAAAAGTGGGTAGCAGATATTTATAATTTAGTGGGGTAAACTATGCATTGGAACCATGCCTAGACAATGCTAAAGAACCAAACAGTCCAAGGTCTGTAGTTGACAGTGGTTCTCATCGTTACAGTCAATAGGGGAGTTAGAAATATTGCTGCTGGGCCCCATCAATTAAGTCCACATATCTGGAGATTGGTTTTTTTGTTTTGTTTTGTTTTTAAATATATTTTATTGATTTTTTACAGAGAGGAAGGGAGAGGGATAGAGAGTTAGAAACATCGATGAGAGAGAAACATCGATCAGCTGCCTCCTGCACACTCCCTACTGGGTATGTGCCCGCAACCAAGGTACATGCCCTTGACCAGAATCGAACCTGGGACCCTTGAGTCTGCAGGCTGACGCTCTAACCACTGAGCCAAACCGGTTAGGGCGGAGATTGGTTTTTATGGCTCCCAGATACTTCTCAAATTTAGTACAGTTGAGATGCACTGGCCTTCATGATACCGTCATGGCTGTCACATTTGGGCCGTGATGTGATTGATGGAAAGATGCCAATAGATACAGCTAGAAGATATGCGTGTTTTTCATGGTAATTGATTTGAAAACATCCAGAGACTATTATATAAAACAGGAGCTAACACAGAAGGTTCCCAGAGGCATGACTTTTCAGGCCTCCAAAGTTCCCCATAGTGATGTACAGCTGTGGTGATAACACCTGTGTGACATGGTGGTCTCTCAGAGGCAGGTAGCATCCCTGGCCACTCTAACCCGCATGCTGTCTACTCCTGCGTCCCCATCCTCTGCCCCTCCCCCTTTGCCTCTGTTCTGGATACAGTGTTTGCTGTTCCCAAGTAAAGTAGTTGGTACAACCTGCCCTCCTCCCACACATGCATGAGCTTGTACTGCAAGATTTCAGGGAGGAACCCCCGAGGGCACCCGTCAGCCAGCCCAGCCAGGATCCCCAAGATTCTAAGGGCCATCCCTGCAATGCCAGTTAACAGTTTATCTAATTTATATGTTAAGATTGGAATTATTTTGTAATTAGTTTTTTTTTTCTGTAGCATAACTTTTTAGATAAACTATTTATCACCATAGTTGATTAGCTTGTTGTGTTTCTCTTTTTATGAATGGGAGAGTCACTGAGGAAATTCACCATTGTCTAAGCCAGGGGTCCTCAAACTTTTTAAACAGGGGGCCAGTTCACTGTCCCTCAGACTGTTGGAGGGCCGGACTATAGTTTAAAAAAAAACTATGAACAAATTCCTATGCACACTGCATATATCTTATTTGAAGTAAAAACACAAAACGGGAACAAATACAATATTTGTATTTGCATGTGGCCCGCGGGCCGTAGTTTGAGGACCCTGGTCTAAGCCCATTTTGGTTGAAGTCAGACCACACTCAGCTTAGTATTCTTTCATGGGAAAGAAATCTGGAGTGCTGCTCAGACAGCGGTTGGCCTGGTGCTTATTTGGCAATTATTTCATTTTTCTGGGAAGGGGAGTGGCTGTAAAAGATTACATCATACATCTATTTTGTTCTGCCTTTCCTAAAAATGACATATTGAAATCTTTTGGAAGTTTTTGTTTGACCTCACTCTTCTTTCACTCCTGACAATTCTTTTTATACTCTATACTTCGGGGTCAGAATAAAGGTGAAAATCTCACATAAGTTTTATAAAAGAAAATGACACAGCCAAAATTTTAGCAATCACATACATTACAATGCCACTTGAAATTTTTCCCCCTAATGTTTGTTCTACATTTTTCCCCTCAAACAAATCATATCACATCTCCTAAGCCTGAAAAGTGAGGCAGTGGAGTGTATAGATTCCATTAATGTTTATGAAATGGAAAGGAGAGAGAAAATGATGGCTAGATGGTGTTTTCATTTGGGATTTTTATTCATTATAGATTTGGTGTGTGTTTTATTCTTTCACTCATTAAAACGTTTTTAAATTTTTAATTATATTTTTAAAATTATCATACAATAAATTTTAGCTTTTTGCATGTACTTTTTTTTATATGTATTGATCCATGTAACCACCATCACAATCAGGATACAGACTAGTTCATCACCACAAAGAACTCCCTCATGCAGTCCCTCTGTAGTCACACCCACGCCTCACCCTGAGCCCCCCACAACCGCAGATCTCCTCTCCATCACTGTAGTTTTGTGTTTTCTGGAATGTCATATAAATGGTGTCAGATAACCTGCTGAGACTGGCTTCTTTCACTCAGCATAACGCCTTTGTTGCATGTACCAATTATTCGTTCCTTTTCGTGGCTGAGTGGTATTTCATTGTCTGCATAGACCGAACCGTGTTTATTCTTTCTCCCACCGAAGGGTATTTAGGCTGTATTTCAGCTTCTGGAGATTATGAATAGAGCTGCTCTCAACATTCATGTACAGTCTTTTTCTATGAACAGTTTTACTTTCTCCTAAACGCTCAGGAGTATAGGGTTTCTGGGTCACACGGAAGGAACTTGGTCAGCAGACATGAAAGTTCCCGAGCGGCTCTGCCACCGTGCTTTCCCGCCAGCGATGAAGGAGACTTCCAGTTGCTCCACATTCTCTTCAGCGCTTGGTATGGCCCGTGCTTTTTACTTAGCCACTCCAACAGATGTATAGTGGCCCAAGTGGGGATTTATAGGGGCAAAGGAGTGGGCCTTCCTTCTCTCTGAGCTCATTGCTCATGCTGCAGAGTCAGAGGTGGTGGGGACCTCAATGTGCTTGGGAACAGCTCCCCCTAACCCCCCATCTAGGCAGCTTGGGGAGCCTGCCCTGATCTCCTTCTGGCCCAGCTTTATTATCTGAAGAAGAATGGGAAGGGAGAGAGAAGGACAGAAAGAGAGGCAGCTTCAAAGCAAGGGAGCAGTTTGCGTCATCACTTCTTTCTCTCCACTCTTGCCTTCTTTCTCCCACACTCCCTTCCTCCTTTCGCCTCAGTGGAAAATAAATAGGGGTTGCGATTTGCTCCTCTTAATTCAAATTGATGTCTACCCTGAGGAAGACAAAACACATTTTACTTCATTAAGCAGCGGTGGAAGAGGAAAATGCTCGCAAAAAGAAGCTGAAATAATCACAGGATCTCTGTGATTTTATCCAGATATCTCTGCCACCAGCTGTGAATCTGATTAATGTCCTTGAAGCATCAGAGTCACTCTCCTGGCAGGAGTCCTCATTTACTACAGCAGCAGCCAAAACCTCCCCCAAACCAGAGAAAGTGTGTGTATGAAATTAGGTGGAGGGGTTACCTTTTCCTTTTTCAAAACATTGGAAGAAAATACTGGCAAAATGTAAGGGTTGGGAAATGGATCATTTAAAGACATTTATGAGAAAGCTGGGGAGTATACAAACTATAGCAGGATTTTTGTTGTGGTTTTCATACCTTTTTGTAACAAGTTTGGATGAAACAACACAGAGCTAAAAAATAATTTAAATGTAATTAAATGTGCCTAATGGAGCTACATATCTTCATATGTTTTACAGCTATATGATCAAAAAAGATAAATTACTTGTTTGTTTTGTATTGTCATTATCATCTTGAGTAAGAGATAAATAACAAATGTACTATTGTAAATGAAACACCTTCCTTATTGACCTTTTACAACAGACTCAAGTAAGTCTATCGTAAATTGTTTTGGGGGAGGGACAGGGAGGTGGGCTGGAAGGTTATGCAAGGAAAAGAAATCTGATATGGACTGCCAAGTATTTTAATGGTTCCCTATCATCATTAGCATTTATAAGAGCACACTGTGCAATGAATGAGTTGGCACCATAAAATTAGCTTTGAATTTTCCTTAATGGAAAGAAAAAATTATGATCAACTTTTAAAGATGTGTTTAGCCATAATAAGCCCCTAGCATCCTCTGCCTACTCATTTAATTATTTATGGGAACATAGTGTGCCTACATCTCTCTAAGTGCAATACAGCGCAAGTTTCCATCTCTCAAATTAAATGCACTTTCTTGTCTACAGAGTAATAAATGTTTTACTGAATTAAGAAGTCATAAATATTTGGGTGCCTGGAAGTATATCTTGTCATAATTTGCACTACCCTTTATTTTCTTGAAAAATAAAGTTATTACATTTATTAATGAATTACACTTTGTAAGTCTCAAGATTTTATTTAGATATTGTTTTTCCCAGCTCACCACAAAGCCTAAAGAAATAGGCACCTATTGCTTTAATTCTACTGGAGAGAGAATCTTCAGCTTTTAGAATCTTGGTGTCAGTAACAGACTCCTGATGTTTGTTCATTACTAAAACCTTTGCGACCTTGACACATGTACTTAACACGGAAATGTTCATTCCAAAAAGCAAGGGTCCAGTCCTGCAAACTTAGGGATGTGAGAGAGTAGTAAGCACTTAACAAATATATATTGAATAAATGAATGGATCTATTCTATTTCAACTTTTTCATTCAAGGTTGCTTCATAGATACTTTTTTTCCAGATGTATATAGCTTATGTATTTCAAATTTATTTCAAATTATTTTATTTCATCATAAAATATTGCATAATAATAATTTTTAGCTTACTCACTTATGATTGGAAAAAGGCCATTTCCACATTATTGAAGGCATATTAAGCAACCTCGTTGTACACATAAGGTTTTTTTCCTTTTGAGTTGTATCTTGAGGGTACTGATTCTAAACTTGGAATTACTGGGTCCCAGGCTGTAATCAATGTTCTGACTCTTATTGGCTACCGCATGGTTGTTCTCTAAGTTTATTGCAGCCATTTACAGGAATTTACAGGACTCCTTGCAACCCCTGCCAACAGATTTATTATTTTAACTGGTGTTTTCCCGTTCACTAAGTGTGAGATGGCACTTTATATGTATCTCAGTGTTTGTGGCCTTCATTGTCTGTGAGGCTGACTATTGTTGTAAAGTGTGTTATTTTAGTGTTCCTTTGTGTGAACTGCATTTTACCCTTGACAAGTTGAGGTTAGGTATTATCTTAAGGGATGGAAGCAGATATTTCTAATCGGCTTATATTTATCATATGGGGGAAATTATTGTGATGATTGTAGCTGTTTGATTTTCATCTTAGTTCTCATTTTCATTGTCATACAGAACTATTTTATTGCATTAAATTAAAGCCATTAATCCTATATAATAAAGAGGTAATATGCTAATTGACCATCATGCTCTCACAAGATGACAGCACCCACAGCCACAAGATGGTGATGCCCAGTCCCCTCAGCCCCGCCAGGGGGGTGGCAGGCATGTGGCGCGGCCGGACCCGCATCTAGGCCTGCATGCCTGCTGCCGGAGTCCTCCAGTCCCCTCAGCCCCACCAGCAGTGAATTTTCATGCAACCATTACCTTTTAAAAAGTCCTTACCCAAGGATATAATTATTTCTTTTAGATCATCTGTTCTTGGGGAGCAGGCCTAAGCCAAAGATCTTAGACTGTGAGAGGGCACAGGCTGGGCTGAGGGACCCTCCATGTGCATGAATTTTCTTGCACCGGGCCTCTAGTATATTATAAGACTCAAACAAACTCTAGCTTCTCTCCAGAATTAAAATTCTCTCTCTCTCTCTCTCTCTCTCTCTCTCTCTCTCTCTCTCTCTCTCTCCTCTCCCCTCCCTTCTTCTCTCCCTCCATCCCCCCTCTTCTCCCACTTTCCCTCTCTCCATGGTCCTTTTAAGCTTTAGATGGTCACTTTCACATCCCATGGACATTTCTGTGGGTGTCTGTTAGGGAACAGAGCAGAAGGGAAAGAAGGAATATTGTGGGTGTTCCTGGTCTATGCTGCTAGTGCATTTTCTCAAGACAGTCCTTTTCAGATTAGAAAGCCCAAAGTCATTTGATTAATTTTTCCCTTTCCCTGCTTCTTCCTGATTATTTCTAGTTCTCAGAGTTGCGTGTTATTCTCCTTGCTAATCAATTTAATACAGGGATAATAACTTATATAGGTAAAATTTTTATTTCCAAGAGATATAGTAAAACCTATTTTAATGAATTTTTAAAATGTTCTAAGCCAAAATATGTAATTTATTCATCTTTACTCAGGTTATTTTATTGAGTTAAGGCCTTGCTGCTGCTTTTTGTGCAGGTAAAGGGCTAAAGAATTGTGAGGGTTCTGAACAGATTAAAAACTGATTCCTGTAATAACCTGGGACACGAAGACTTCAAATACTGACTGCTTTTTTAGTACCTGCCTGTAAATGTGTCATGTTGTCATGCTTCACGGAGCACACTGAATAACCAAGCTGCCAAATGCTTATCTTTGAAAATAACTTAAATACCCTTCAGGAAATCCTACTTATCTTAAACAGTACCACACACAGAAAAACTCAATGCAATACAACCCATTGATACTTTAAAAATATGTAGACTACTTATTTATCATATGTGATGCACAAATCTTTCTACTTCTCTGTCTAGTGTGGGTTGGTCAAATAAATGACTTAACAATGGCACATGCCAAAATATAGACTTTTGCTCTACCTGAATTACTGAAGTAAGGAACAAGTTTTAGCATCCGTTAGCTTGATTTGTGGGCGTATCAGTCAGGATCCGCACAGGCAGCAGGAGGCGCACTGGGCTGTGAGTTCTGGAGAATGTAACGCAGGGGAGTTTACAGAAGTCAACAGGGGTGTTGAGGACCAGAATGGTGGGAAGCCTTTACCACCCTTAGTCTGAAATGGTGAGGGAAGCAAACAGGGTTAACAGAGTCCCCTGTGAGCTGACATAGAGGGCAGAGACCATATAGCAAGAACTGTCCTGGGGCCACCTGAAGAGGCATGGCCTCTAGGCAGGAAGGAGCTTGGAGAAATACCCTCTCCTCTCTCTCCTGCACGTCTTCAGTCCCGATGGCCAAAGCCAACCCAAGTCAGAGGGTCAGGCAGCCTGAGTGATGTGGTTCACAGAGGTAGACCTTCCCCCAAATCCCTAGTCCTGAGCACAGTAAGGTAGGAAATGGATCTGGGTACCTCATGGAGAGTAAATTAGCAAGATAGAATTCTGGTGTTCCCTTTGAGGAGATCGATGTTGGTAAACACGTTCAGTAGGGCAGTGTACAATAGAATCATTTACCTTTATTTTATTTTATTTTTTAGAATCATTTATGTTTTAAATAGATCCGTACTTGCATTACTAGTTTCAAGACACGTGTTTAAGATCTTTCTATATTATCTGAGTAGCAGAAACACATAGACAGGATCTCATATTGGCAGTAGTTTCAGCACAGCTAACGCCCAGCATCCACTTCTTGTACTTTACAACTGCAGACTGTAATCGGGCAACATGATAAGAACTCAAAAAGAACAAAAACTAAAACATATCCACTTCACCTAGCATATTTATTTATTTCTCCTTTTCTTTTTAATTTTAGTTTGTGCGTCTTCTTTCTTGAAAAGTATCGCACAATTCTTGAAGGGGAACAAGGGTCATTCTATTAATTTTTGGGAAACCACACTCTCCTCGACACGAGGCACCCATTGACTGAGCAGTGAGAGCCACACAGTCCTGCAGGCCAGCTTTCTGAGTCATTGTCTCAGGCAGGACTTAGTATTATATTCCTTTTTCAATTCAAGTCAGCCTTCTCTTTGAAGCTGGATGCCTTTGGTTTTAATTTGCTACAGATTTCACTTTGAAGCTAATGAAATACTTTGGTACCTGTTTATTGATCAGAGTGGTGAAATTTCTTTGTGATAGGAAGAAGCATAAAGTATTACTCAGAGAAGGTAACTAATGTTTATTGGACACCTATTATGTGCCATAACCTTTTTATCTTTCTCTCTGTTCTTTATGCTTCATTTTATTTCACAAAGAAGCCTGCAGTAACTTTTGTTCACAGGTAACAATCCTTACAATGGCTATATGCTCTAGGAGCTATTAATTTCACTTTACAGCTGAGGAAAAGAGGACCCAGAGACCTTCAGTAGCTTTGTAAAAGTATGAATTGAACCAAATATTTAAGTTAAAGTCTCCCCGGTAAGTAGGATATGATCTGCTAATGTTGAACTCAACAGCGTGACAACGAAATACACCTCACACCACATAGTGAGTGCTTTCAGATTACACCTGTCTAGTGGGATGATGTTCTATTGCAGCCGAGCCATTCCAGGAATTGTGGATCTGACAGATGGCAGATGGTCCTCAGAGACTGAATCCAGGAAATAAAGGCCCCTGCTCTTTGCCAGTTTTTGCCGTAACCCCATATCCAGTGGCACTATGGAGAGAGCCCAAAGGCATGGTCCAGGTCAGAAACATGTTGGGGAAGCTTTTAAGAATTCTTTTCTAGAATCATATCCCTTAAAGAGTTAATCTGAAATCTCAAAGGCATTTATCATCTGTAAAAAATAGCACAGCACTTCAATTCTCAGATGCTGTATGATTATCCCATCAATTTAATAACAGCTTTTCAGGGAGAAAACCCTATCACATTAAATACATGAATCAGTTTCACATCCTGATTTCAGAACTGTTGAAATGTTCAGAGAAAAGTACATGTTAGAAATGAGGAAATAAGGAGTTGCATGTGACATAATTTTCTTGAAGTAAACTTTTCCCCCTGGTAGTCAACTATATCCAGATAATATTCTGAAAATGCCAAGGATGGGAAGTGTCTGCTGGTTTTTGATGACCTGTTCAGATGGTGACTGGAGTAAACAGGTCATGCCGGGGCCCAGGGGCTCTCCTTGGATGCTTTGCAGACCTGGAGTAAAATGATGACTCTGACACAGAAGCATCGAACAGACCGTCAAACCTCAGAGAGAAGATGGGGAGGGGGGAGGGGTTGGTAAGAGAGCAACCAAAGAACTCCTATGCATATAAGCATAACCAATGGACACAGATAATTGGGGGATAAAGGCCTGGGCTGAGGGACAGGAACAGGCTGGGAGAGGTCGGGGGGGGGGGCATATGTAATACTTTCAACAATAAAATTTTAAAAATTAAAAAAATAATATGATGATTCTGCCACAGCGTCACTGGCTTCATTAATGCCCTCCATTAGGGCAGACAAAGGCCTGTCTTTTGAGGCTGGTGGCGGCTGAGAAGAGCTAATGTGTGTGGGGTACCTTGCCTGGCACATGGTCAGAACGGTGACTGTGTGTTTTCTACAATGGACATATGACCCGTTGGTCTCAGCCACCCTGCCTGGGAGTTAAACAGTATTTACTCAAAGTAAAAAAATATCATGTCCCTGCCCAGCCCGTGTTGAGTGGCTGAGTGTTGACCCATGAACCAGGAAGTCACGATTCGATTCCCAGTCCGGGCACAGGCCTAGTTTGCGGGCTCAATCCCCAACAGGGGACATGCCGGAGGCAGCCGATCAATGATTCTCTCTCATCATTAATGTGTCTATTCTCTCTCTCTGCCTTCCTCTCTGAAATCAATAAAAGCATATTAAAAAAATATTATATCCCTGACTTCTCTCTCTGCCTAATCTCAGGAATTTCAGAATCCTTTCCAGGTGTTCTCTTCTCTGTTCACCAGCTTTTTTCTGGAGTAGGAAGAGCGTGTCATGGCACAGTATTCTTAGTGACCCAACAATATCTGCCACCTTCCTTCCTACTGCTCTGCTCCTGTTCCAGAGAAGGTGGTGGGGGTGCTGACAATCTCATCCCTTAGGGATCCCCGGAAAGTGCTTTTGTTTTATTTAGTATTGATGAGAGAGAGAGAGAGAGAGAGAGAGAGAGAGAGAGAGAGAGAGAGAGAGAGAGAAAACATGGATGAGAGAGAGAAACATCCCTCGGTTGCCTCCTGTGGGCACCCCAACCAGGGATCGAACCTGAAACACAGGTATGTGCCCAGACCGGAAATTGAACCACAACCTTTCGGTGAGCCACCCAGCCAGGGCCCTGGAAAGTGCTTTCAGTTTGCACGTAGGCTTTCATGATAGCTCCTGTCATTCCCTGGGACATTTACATTGTTATGATGTTAAAATGTTTAAAGAGAAAACTACCACTTAGGTCGTACATCCAGCTCAGTCACAAACTCTTTGTGCAGAATCCGTAAGCCCCTCAGCCAGCAACTGGAACTCGGTGTCTTCCCTCCTACAGTGGGGGCTGCGAGAGCTCATTCCTGTGGTCCTTTCCAGCACTAATAGTCTCTGCTTTGAAACCATTCGGGTCCTTGCGGAAAAACACCAAGTTGCACTTGTCGTATTTAGAAAACATTAGCTTTAGAATATACTTAAACATACACTGTTTAGCATTTTAAAAGTAAGCATCTGTTTCATGTTGGGAGAAATTAAATTGTAGGCTCCAGATGTGATTCCGTTCTCTGTGGAAATATATATTGAAATCACAGATCTCTAACCAGCCTGAGGCAGCTGCCAGATTTCTGTCCTGCCCGCCCTGTTTTCCTTTACCTGTTTTCAACTCTTTGAGGGATGAAGCGACTGTGAAGTTCTTCCAGCAACGTTGTTCTCTGTCTCTTCCGCACGGAGCGCTGTGTGTAGCGTGGTTTTATATTACAGACTCGTTGCATTTCCTCTGATGTGTGAGCAACTTATAGTGACTATGGAGCCCCACTACCTTAGGCATTTGATCTGAGAGCCAACCCTTTGGACGTGAAATTGCTGGGGGAGACTTTCTGGGAAGACATCATAAAACAAAATTTTCTGGTTTGATGTAAAACTCGTTCCAAGTGTGGATTCTTTTCCTTTTCCTTTTCTGCCTGTCATATAAAAGCCATAGGTGAAACCACATCTTAGTCTTTGAGAAAGTTACATTTTTGTGTTTTGAAGACTTGAGTGACATTTGATAAATGTCACAGAGCTAAATCATGGAGTGTTGGTGGGGGTGGAGAGAAAAGGGGGTGCCATTTATTTTTCTGCCAGCAGTAAATATATCTGGTTCTTATGTATTTTAGAGATTCAGAGTTTGTACAGGTTTGGGGTTATTTTTTTATGGTTGTTTGTTTTTGTTTGTTTGTTTGTTTGTTTGTTTTTAAAGAAAGCAAGAATTTGCCGTAGCTGATTTGGCTCAGTGGATAGAGCTTCAGCCTGCGGACGGAAGCTTCCCGGGTTCGATTCTAGTCAAGGGCACATGCCTGGGTTGCGGGCTTGACTAGAAGGCAGCCAATCAATGATTCTCTCTCATCATTGATGTTTCTATCTCTCCCTCCCTCTCCCTTCCTCTCTGAAATAAAAATAATAATAATAATATATGTTTAAAAAAAAGAAAGAAAGAATTTATTGACCTCAGTCAATATATTTAGGACAATGAAACAAGGAAGGGCATAAAAGCAACAGGAGAGCCTAGGATGGGCTGCCTTGAATCACTGGGAAGTAAGAGAAAAGGGGCCTTGAAGACAGGTTCAGGGGGTTAACCCAGGATGAGCTGCCCCTGCCCATTGCTCCCCTGTTTGCAAGTCTCATGGGGTCTCTTAGATGTTAGGGGATATGTACCTGTGGAGGAAGAAGAGGGGGAAAGGGAATAACACAGGCGTGCTCCCTGGAGGGAGCGTGCCTGTAAAGGTTGTTTGTTTGTTTATTTGTTTGTTGTTTCGAGGGGAATTTTTGCATTTCTATATCCCACTGCCATCTCTTATATGACCTCATTTATTTACATCAACAGAAAATACTGAAAATTGTAGTAACTATTTACTCTATTTTTATGTTTTTATTGATTTTAGAGAGAGAGGAAAGGAGAAGCAGAGAGAGAAACATTGATGAGAGAGAAACATCAACATCAATTGGCTGCCTCCTGCACGCCCCCTGCATGCACTCCAACTGGGAATCAAACCTGTGAACTCCTGGTGCATAAATCAATGTTCAACTATTGAGTCAACACCAGTCGGGCGCTGTTTATTCTTTCATTATTCTCTGGAGTTGGTAGCCTCTTAAAATTCAATTGGAGAGAATGTACTTGTCACTGAATTCACGGGAGAACTTTATATTTAGACACTGTAGGAGTAAACCCCAAAACTAAAAAGCTCCCAAAATAAGATAGAGGAACCAAATGTGGGAAATTAAATTCTACTTAAGAAATGATAATAGTGAGTCTTATTTTTATAATAATAATTGCTGCCATTCATTATGCACTGGTTACATTCCAGAATCCATCTGCTATATATCAATATAAATGAAATTAAATTTTTGTCCAGGTGGTTGCGTCACACCAAAAAGGCTTGATGGATTTTTCCAAATTTAGAGAAACCTGGTTACAAATATTGACTAATTAGCTTCCACTCAGTTTACTCTGAATCTGAAATCACAGATTTGGGCCTCACCCTCCAGAGGAGCAGAGAGTAAGGTACAACCAGAAGCTCAGGTGCCTGCTAATGTGGAGGCAGGCCATGCAGACAAGCATGTGCCGAAAACGCAGTGGTTATGACAAGGAGCCCAGGATGAAAATCAGGGGCCCAGGTGATCCAAAGGAATTATTTCATTCATTTAAGTTGAGTTGTTCCTCACATGGCCAATTCTATGTGATATGTGCAGAAGGGAGAGGGAGCAGGAAGTTTTTAACAATCTATATATATATATAAAAGGATTAGTGACCATCCGACCGTCCGACTGTCCAACTGGCTGGTACATATGACGTGCACTGACCACCAGGGTTCAGACGCTCAACGCAGGAGCTGCCAAGCTGCAGTGACTTCACAGCGATGGTTCTTGGGTGATACACCCCTGGAATCAGAGAGGAGGGAGTGTGGCCCCACTTCCTTTCAATGTGCACGAATCCATGCACCGGGGCCACTAGTAGGTAATAAATTGAGTAATATTGGAAAAAGTAGGCAACATTTTGTGTGTTGCAGTTTGTCTCTACATATTTGTGCATGAGTGTGTAGCTATGCATACGTGAATATGGATGTGTGTCTATACATGTATATGTCTGTACATGTGTATATAGTGTGTCTTTATTTATATGTCTGTACATATGTGTCCATACATGTGTATGCACATGTATATTTGCACATGTATGTGTATCTATACATATGACTATATATGTATACCTATGCATATGTATCTATTCATGCATGGGTGTTTGTTTCTATACACATGTCTGTATTTGTACATTTGTGTATCTTATCTGTTAAAAACTTGGGCAATGAGATTGGAGAAAACTGTGAATAGCTGCTGCTTATGAAGAGGACCTGGGAGGGGACCAAGGGGCTCCCAACACAACACTGGAAATGACTGTTCCAGAGGACGGGCAGACCTGGCACAGCCCCCCTCGCCACCCTGAGAAAATCCCCCATTCTCTTCCTGTCACACGTGGTCCCCTGGATGACCTGAGCCCGCTGCAGCAGGCCCAGCCAGTGCCGGGCCTGGGCCGGATGGGTGGCCAGGATGCTCAAAATGGAACCTTCTTTATAATAAAAGCCTGATTGGGGGGGGGGGGGGGGAAGAAAGGGAAAAAAAGACTCTTTCATCATAATTGTGTGACTTTGAGGAAATTTCTTAACCTCTTTTTCTTTCAATCACTTAATCTTATTGGGAATAATAATTCATGCCTCAGAGATTGTAGAGAGGTGCATATGAAAAGTGGTGGCAATGCTCTGCCTTCTAAGCAACTAAAGGCATTAGTCATGATGAACATCACCTTTATCATCATCACTAATCCCGCATCCTGAGGAAACTGAAGCTGTGAGCGTGGGGCATTCCCCTCCAGTGGTGCAGTGGGTCCAGGATTCTAGCCTAGGTCAGTCAGTGTGTTGCCCAGAGGTATCTATGAGGCTGGTTATATCTTTCGTGCCTTTCTACACTACCTGGAAAAAGCCAGCTGATCAGTTCTGGTTATGACCCATACACAAGCTCAAGTCACCATCGTGAGTGAATGGGAGTCACCTGCCTTTTTTGTTCGTCTCTAGCTGAGAACAGAAGAGTGGCCCACCCTGGTGGCAGTATGAGCTTCAGAGCCTAACGGACCTGATTTGGGCCCAGATTTTGTTTATTTGTTGTTGTTTTTCTTGCCTTTTTGTGTGTTTTTAGGACCTCACATACACAAAACTGGGCTACTTAATCTTTGGTTAAGGATAACTCTCATCAATGTTATCTTTTTCTTTCTTTATTTGGTTATTAGTTAGACATTTTAAATAATGCACTATGCATATATGAGACCAACTCTCAAACAAAAGCTAGCATATTGACAGTAAAGTTAATCTAACCATTGGGCTATTCCATCATTTCATCCGGTCTCCACCAACAAGGACCTCCATCCTGAATCCCCTGTTTGTTATTCCTTTACATTTCTTTCTTTTTTTAAAAAAAAAATATATATATATATACTTTATTGATTTTTTTTTTTTTACAGAGAGGAAGGGAGAGGGATAGAGAGAAACATCGATGAGAGAGAAACATCGATCAGCTGCCTCCTGCACACTCCCCTATTGGGGATGTGCCCGCAACCAAGGTACATGCCCTTGACTAGAATCGAACCTGGGACCCTGGAGTCCACAGACTGACGCTCTATCCACTGAGCCAAACCTGTCAGGGCCTTTACATTTCTTTATATGCAAACTTATAGCACTCACAAGTATTCTGAAAAGGAAACTTCATTAAAATTGTTTTTAACTTTCTAAAAAGGACAAAATGTCACATATAATTATTTGAGACTAATTTCTTATTGGGAAGGTTCATCTATATTGTGATATGCTGTATTACATTTATTTTTTTCCTATTGTTTAATATTCTAATGTGTAAAACATACTGTAGTTTATTTATACACTCCCTTGTTCATGGCCATTTGCATGTTTTCAGGGTTTTCCTGTTATGGGGAGAGTTGTTTTGGCATTATTAACATAATTCTTCATGCACATGTGCAAGAATTTCCCCTGGGCAGGAATGGAATTGCTGCATTGTAGGATGTGTGAATGTTCAACTTTAGGAGACAGTACCAAATTGTTTTCCACAGTTGATTGCCCCCATTTTCACTCTCATTGGATTGTGTATCCACAGTCTTTCAACAGTTGGAATTGTTAGACTTCTTCATTTTTTGCTCATTGCATGTACATAAAATGATTATCTCATTGGGGTTTAATTAATTTGCATTTCTCTGACTATGATGCTGAACACCTCTTCTCATTCTGATTGGCATTATGTTTGTTCTGCCATGAAATGTATATTCATGTCTTTTGATAACTTTTCTGTTATTTGTGATTTCCTTATTGGTTTCCAGGAGATGTTGGGCAATGGATGTTTGGCAACGTACTTGATCCTTTTGGGATCATTTCTGCATCTGTAAACATGGGGATGATAATACAATGTTCATAGGGTTGATTTTAGGATTAAATGAATGTTTACATAGGATACTGTAAATATTGGCAAATTGCATAATAGACCATCAGAAAATGTTAGTTCTAGCTCCCTACTAACAGAGTTAACCCCACTCCCTCCAGAGCTTCCTTTCAGTGGACTGGCTTTGGTAGAATTTACCCCATTCACTTAGTGAAGACTCTCTGCTTATTGGTGTAGCCAGTGTGGTCCTGTTGTAAGTCAAAAGAACTCAGGCTCCCTTGGAGGCAATATAGAAAAAGAAAGGGGAAGGCAAGAGCTTCAGTGGAGTCCTTGGCAAAATGAAGGGAGGGGGATCAATATAATTATTACATTGATCTCAAAGGCCCTTTCTGAAGATATTTGAAGTGTGTATTCGTATGGCAATTGGGCCCGACCAATGTGACTCCATGGTTGAGCATCGACTTGGGAGCCAGGAGGTCACGGTTTGATTCCCAATCAGGGCACCTGCCTGGGTTGTGGCTCAATCCCCAATAGGGGGCATGCAGGAGGCAGCCGATCAGTGATTCTCTTTCATCATTGATGTTTCTATCTCTCTCTTCCCCTCCTTTCCTCTATGAAATCAATAAAAACATATTTTTAAAAATATGGCAATTGGAAAAACTAAGGATTAAAAAAAATCCATATACATGATTAAACTGAAAATTCCATACAATTTCCAATACCTGTGTTTGACACTTTCGGCTTTCTGTTTGCCTGCTGCTGGAAGCTACTTCCACAGCACTTTTGCGAGTTTTGCACAGTCATGCAGAAGAGCTACCCTGGGAACCAGGAAAAATATTAGGAGAAGAAGCTGAAGGACACTGTGAAATGCTGGGTAGCTATTACTTCCTGTTCCTGGTTTGTCTTTGAGTGTTGAATTCAAGAAGAATCCCTGGATGCAATAGTGAAAACGATTGCTTCTGCCACCCTGGATCTTTCTGTGTTGCACTGAGCATATTCCTGGAGGAAGGGAAGCTGGAATGGCCGTGCTCCCTGCTCTGTGATCCTGCTGCACTGCAGCATGCCCTCCTTCATCTGTCTCTATCTGTGCTCAAAGTCCCTCTTAGGATTTGGAGGTAAAATTTTTCTATTCCTAACATGAATGTATACTTAGGAAAGGGGCCATTTTTAGTGATTATGACTCTGATTTTGATAAATATTCAAGCAAGGCCACGTGTAAATTCAGCCAGGGAAATGTGCAAATGATTCTTTCGTGCATGATGTCTCTTAAAATGTTTGTTCATTCATGCTATGCTAATTGTTCTCTAGTTTTTCTCCGGTTTAAAAGCTCTGCGTTTCAGTTTTTATGGGGGAAATCTGGAATTGATAACAGATGGAGTTTAGCTTCAATGTCACCTCACCTTTCCCTGTGTCCTTCTCAGTACACACCAGTCAGATCAATTTGTCAGAAATCCTTTGCTCTAAGGACACATGCGTAGACTTTGGAAGCAGCTTTTAGTGGTGATGGCAATTTCAATGTAAGGAGTAGTTAAGAGAAATGTTTGAATGCTCTCCAAAGACAAAAATGTCACATACTTATGCTTAGGCTTTGTAATTCACAAATTGTAATTTGTTTTCCATTGTGCTAAGAATTACACAGAAGATTAGTGAAATATAATTTAAATTTACTTTGTAAGTAATTGTAAAAACAACTTCATTAAAACCTGGGTAATACCTAGACCTCGAAGGGATGGAGTTACCCATAAACCAAGCCTAGGAACCTATTTTAGGCAGGAGAATCTTCTGGATGGCTCCCTCAGTGGCTTTTGTAGGCCTTTACCGATCATTGGGAAAATGAATTTCAAATGACTAATTAGCAAGGCCTGTATACAGACGCTGTAACTCAGAGGATTTTCTGTGGGCTCCTGTTGAACCTTTTGATCCTGTTATGTTTTTGACAAAGGGGCTTCTTCATGGTTCAGAAAGGGCAGTTTCCTGTGCCGCCTGCCTCATCCTGAGAGATACGGGGCTCTGGCTGAAGAGAAATGCAACCCCTTTCTGCCCACTACTGGGGTTGCTCATTTCTCTTAATTATTTTCTGTTATGACAGTGACTTTCAAAAACAATACTATTATAGGGAGATTCTCATGTGATATTTTGAGTATTATTCACAATTTTTTTTCAGTGAATCCAGAAATTTTTGCAGAACTACACAAAAATGACTTTTCATAACGGCAGTTACAGAGAAAATAGGCCACCCTTAGCGGAGTTGTTTTGCTTTACAATGAACTCCGATAGAATATACCTATTAGTTGGAAATTAGTAAGAAATTATATGTACAGAAAACCGAAACCTTGAGCCTGGACATTATTTGCACCTGTAGTTTTATTCACATTTTATACGTAAGGATATAAAGACCTGGAGAGGCTGTGCATTGCTCAGAAATGAATGGGAAATAGCAGAAGAGAGGGAACAAAGAACAGGAACCAGGTCCCTCCACCCAGGCTGAGAACTTCTCCTTCAAATTGCCATCCCGGCTGCACCCGTGGCTGTCTAACAAGTAGTGGGCACACATTTGACTCCAGTAGAACTACCTGGAGAGGTCATAGTAAGGGCAGATTATGACGGGCTTTACAAATTGGACAAGGGAGGGTAGAAATGATGTCCTAGGCCATGGGAGTCGTGTCAGGGGTCCCAGATGTGGTGGTTTGTTGGAGGACTCACAGGATTCTGCATGCAGTTGTACTCAGGGCTCAGATTTATTACAGCAAAAGGATACAAAGCAAAATCAGCCAAGGGCAAAGGCACACAGGCAAAGTCTTGGGAAACCTGGGCACAAGCTCTCAAGGGTCTTTTCCCAGTGTCATCACACAGGATGTGCTCATTTCTTCCAGCACTAAACTGTGATGACACATGTAACATGTTGTCTACCTGGGAAGCTTACTAGGGACTCAGAGCGCAGGTATTTTTTTGGTGGCTGGTCACACAGACATCATCTGCCTGGTATCAAAATTCCAGACTCCCAGAAGGATAGCAGGTGTTCAGCACGAACCACATTGTTGGTACAACAGTTTGGGCACCGTAGCCACCCTTATCAGTTGGGGAGTGGGGGGAACTCGCCTGAAATCTAAGTTCCCCAACGTGAGCCAAGAGCCAACTTTGCCAGCAGGGCTTTCTAAGGGCAGTGTCTCAGGCCGGCTAGGGTGACTCTTTTCTGCAAAAGAGCTACTGTAGGCTATTGCACAATTGCAGTGACATGAAAAACAATGGGTGAAAGGATTTCAGCAGAGTGGAGCACAGAGTGGAGCAGTTAGGGAGAGACTGGAGCCCAGGAGACTTGAGGGACCATCTAGCCCAAATCTCAGATATCAGTGTGAGAATGAAAAAGGAAGTGACAGATGTAACAGACAGTCAGTGGGAAGAATAAACAGGTGGGAGGTAAGGAATGAAGAAATCGCAAGATGTTTTCAAGTCTGAGAGATGAACTACGTAGTCGTTTTTGGTTGGGGTTTTGTTTGGGCAGAAGAGGATTACTTACAACGAGCAGCTGTGTGGGAAGTGCAGGCTTTCTAAATTCTGGATATATTGACTCTGAAATGACAGAGGGGTCATATTAGGATATTTTTAACCACAGTGCAATACATTCAACATATTGGTAGATTACATTTTTTTAAAAAAAACTGATTCTCATATGAAGTTCATGTCCATGGTACATTCTTGTGTCATGGTTAGAGAATTAGAGTAAATCACATAATTAAAGAATAAGTAGTGAGAGGAAATTTCGACTTTGTATTAGTTGTGAAGGATACCCTGTTAACAGACATAATTTTAACATGAAAATATTATTAATGTTATTAAAAAGTATATATAATAGGCAATAGTTTCAAAGGACCTGAGTTAGCTTTATATTCCACTTGTCACTGATTGAAATTAGGTAATTCTTTACCTGGTTTGTTTAGCAGCATCTTAGTTTTTAAAAAGCACAAGTAGCTATTTTTTTATTTTAAGTATTATATGAATAATAATTACAATACAAATTCTCTTGAGGTTTGTTTCCTTCATGGGAGGAGGGTCCTGGTGGATGCAGAATTAGAAAAGGAGCATAGGAAATGGCTAGGGTAATGTGAAATATTGAGGTGGTTACTAGTCTTTGCACCAATGTGTGCATACAAGTTTCTAAGCAATCTAACAAAATTTCTTTTTCACCAATTTTGTATACCATATGGGCAAATATCAGCTACTTAGGGTATCCATGCCATATCCCTAGCCTCAGGGGCTTCTGAAAATCCATAGTTATATTTCCTCCCTATAGTTACTAAAATTAAATATTCAAATCCTATTTATTGGAGATATATAACAACTTTAGAAACATTTATTTAGCCGACGTAACTTTTCTACATTCCTCATGTGTTTTGTTTTGTTTTTTAATGAAGATTCTCTCTTACTTGTGGGTTGGAAAATAGAGTAACAGATTTGGGATGTTTAGAATTGCATCTGTGTGGAGGACAGATGGTGATATAGTAATTGTGTAGTAATATGACCAAAACTACTTCATCAATATGTATTGTGGAGGTAACATTCTTATGTTATACAACTTGGATGTGTCAGGATTTTAAATGTCACCTTTGGATTCAATGCAAGAAGTTCCTGACTGGCATTTTCTTGAGTTTCCTTAGAAGTGACCCTGGAGCCAAGAAACTTACTTTTCATTCCTTGCTGCCAAAGAGTGAGATTTCCATCCTTCCCTCTCCTATGCCCTCCCAATCCCACCAACTCCTGTTACTCTGAACTTCCACCATCTCTGGCCATCAGAACACACAGCAGCAATAAGTGGAGGATGGCATGGGGTGCCCTTCATTCGCTAAGTGGAGGGCTAGAAACAAGAATAAGAGGATTATCTGTGTGTCTCCCATGCAACTACTTTTTTGTTGTTACTTTTTAAAACATATCCTGCATTGCTCTAAAGCACATTGGCCAAATAGAATAAATGGTTGAAGAAGGCAAGGTTAAAAGAATATACAGGCCAGTGTGGCTCCGTTGGTTGGGCATTGTCCTGTGCACCGGGGGTTGCCAAGTTCAGTTCCCAGTCAGGGCACATGCCCAGGTTGTGGATTCAATCCCTGGTAGGGGCTGTGCAAGAGGCAGCCAATCAATGTTTTGCTCTCACATCAATGTCTCTCTTTCTCTCAATGAAAAAAAAATATTTTAAAGAATAAATGGAAAGGAAACGGTAAAACAAAGGCAAGATGAGTGTGATAGATGCATACCTTAATGCCTGTGCAGTTGACAGATGTAGGTTACAGATTTGGCTCTTCAGGTCCTAGGAGTGAACATGAAAAGGAAGACATGGTCAGTGACAGATGGGAAATACCTGTAAGATACTGACCCAAGTTTTTCTAATACTGAAACCTAAAACGAGTTTCTTCTGAGGAAGCAAAAAGGGCAATGTAAAGGACAATGACTTCACCCGCACCCTATGAAAGAAATAGTGAGACTCATATGGTTATTGGTTATGCGCTCATTTACATGTTGCAGAGTCCTAACGGAAGCAGTTCTAAAAGGCCAATGATTCCAAACACACAGTCTGTCCAAAAGTAAAATGCAGGAGATTTAGGGATAATAGGCAGTCCCCATATTCTTCAGGCAACTATATTCATGAATATATTTCTCCCAACTGGGCTTTGGATAAGAATTATTCAGCACAGAATCTTGGTTTATAATCTCTGACTACACCTGGGAGTTTGGTGTTTGGGAGTTAATCCAGGGAGGATAGAGTTAATTTTCTCTAATGAAATTTAAAAAAAAATACATTTTATTGATTTTTTACAGAGAGGGATAGAGAGTTAGGAACATCGATGAGAGAGAAACATCGATCAGCTGCCTCTTGCACACCCCCTACTGGGGATGTGCCTGCAATCAAGGTATATGCCCTTGACTGGAATCGAACCTGGGACCCTTCAGTCCGCAGGCTGATGCTCTATCCACTGAGCCAAACCGGTTAGGGCTCTCTAATGAAATTTAAAGACACAACTCTGAATGTTGTCACAGAGGCTTCGCTCAGAGATGAAATGAGGAAGGACCTACAAGCAGGGATAAAAACATTCCTCCAAAAATAATTCTGGATCCACTTCAAACCAACATAGACTGCGATTCTAACTCTGGTGGCCTTACCTTTAAACCTTTCATTTGGAAAACTTAAAAATTTGGGCTAGAAGTCATGGGACCTTTACACTGCCTAGAAATGAAATAGCATTGAAACATATTGTGCTTTGCTCATTGGAAAGGAAGTCTTACAATGCATCATGCTGAAATGCGTTTAGTTATATGTGAGTTATGAATCCTTAGGGACCTAGCATGTGGTATAGAATAGGCTGAAAAAATAAACTCCAGAGGAGATGCTAACATTTTGATAATATTCCTTCTCATTTCAGAACAGAGACAAGCAAACCTATAGAACATTTTGCATTCCTGTCTCTAAAAGGATAATTTTTGAATAAGGAAGTCAGTGTATTTGAAAATGGAATTGTATTCAACATGAACTAATGGTTCAAAGAGAGGACATTTAGAGCCAATGTGCATTTCTGATAACCCTTGGAATGCTTTCAAATATGTTCACAGCCACTTTTCACTCAGTATATGACTTCAGAATGCCAGTTTCTCACTTTAACCTTTAAAGCGCGCTCGCATAATAGAAAAGCCCATCTCACAGCCATGTACATAATTAAAATTCTCCATGTGTACTGGACTTAGATTCAGAAAGGAAAAAAAGTTTCTAAAAATTTGGCATTTGAGAAGAAAAAATACAGACTATTCAATACAATGAAACCCATTTTATTTCAAGGAGTACAAAGTTAGATGGAAAATGCTGATAAGGCTTGCTTTCCATAATGACTTTAGTCTGCTCCTTAACCTCTGACATCTCTTGCCACATCTCAGTTGCTAGGCAACAGCAGAGAAATAAAACCTGTGTGAGTCAAGACAGTTCTCTACATAAAAGTGGCTTGTATTTCTAGAAGCTGGTGAGCCGCTTATTTAGAATTTTAAATGCATGTTTTCTTGTTACAAATATGATAAATAAATGGAAGGTCAGTACTCAAGCCAGACACTATAAGCCTATTTAACTCAAAGTCTTATTGAAATATAGAAAAGCAGCACCTTTCCTATCCAGATTAAATAATTTTTGATGATTCTCTTCTCCTAAAATGCCAAATTTTAGGAAATGAGAAATGCCACTGCAAAAATAAATGTTACAAAGCCTTGAGTGTAGAACATGGTTTTCTTAGTCATAGAAACAGTTAAATGAAGCCATGGCCCCTGTGGTCTTGCTTTAAATACAATGATACATCTCACTATTTGATTTGAAGGGTGAGAAAGGAACATATAAGAAGGCACACAGACACAATAAAAAAGTGATCACTGACAATCTGAAGGCAGAGGAGGATATGGAAAATATAAGAGAATTTATCCTCATCTATTGCCTTTTACAATACAGTAGTTAGCCCCATCCACCACTAGACAGCCTGCACTACTAGTATATCATGCCTCCTTATAAAAATGATAATGATTATCTCACAACCAACAAAATGATGCTCCTTTTAAAGATCCATTAGCATGCATTTTAGAAAGCTTGAATCATAAATGATGAACATGTAAAAGAAAATGACACTGACTACAAGTGTTGAAGGGCTATGTCTCAGCTCTAAGCAAAGTCCGTCTAGTTAGAGTAACAAAAACCCGAGAGTTCTGTATAGCTGAACTTCACTGAAAAAAACACCACAGTTTAATTATACCTATGGTTTGTAGGGTGTTGCCATGAGGAAATATGTTATGAATCCCAATAAAAGACACTAGATAAATGCCCACCATTCTTTGAGGCATTGAAAGCTAGCTACAGAAAGCTGTCAATTCTTGGAAAGCTTACAGAGAAGAGGAGGAAATGTTTGCACCTCTACGTAAAGGACATACACATCTTTAGGTTAGTCATCAGGGCGTTATGAACTGTGTAGGCAAATGCATTTGCCCCTACGGAGGCCAAGAATGGGCTTCTCCTTCTCATCCCTGCCTCTCATCCCTTGAGTGGGCTGCTCACTCACAAGGCAGGCATCCCTAATTTGATATATATATATATATATATATATATATATATATATATATATATATACATATATATATATATTATGCTAAGTGTCCTACCTATCAGTCAACCGTTGGGTCGACCACTTGACCAGTCGCTATGACACGCACTGACCACCAGGGGGCAGACGCTATGACCGGTATGTTAGCTTGCTGTTGGGGTTCACCGATCCGTACACTCCCTGGAGCCCTCCCACGCTGGAGCCAACCTCCCTCGGTCCCTCCCCAGCCTCTAAAGTATTTCTTCTAATCATTTTCCTTTCAATGTGCACATATTCGTGCACTGAGCCTCTAGTTTTATATATTACACTTCAAAAACTTTTTAACCTAATTGTGCATAAGCCCTGCTGACTCTTAATTGCTATATTGATCATGTACACAGTAGCAATTCTTAATTAAAAGGTGACTGGTTGATATTAAGCATTGGATAACTTCATACAGTAGGACCCAATACTTGCTAAAAATATATAGAGGCAGTGGACTACCATCTAACTAAAAATCTTCTGATTACCAAAGCAGGGCCTGGTATTGTATTGCTTCATTATTTCTTCCTTTACATTGTCTTCTATATCTATAGGCATAATTTTGAGTATTTCTACTTCAGATAACTAAAAATTGTTCTAAAATGCTATGCAGTCCTGTTGAAAGGAAACATTGCCCAATCAAATACAGATTATAATCAAGAAACATTCTGTAAAATTGTCTTTATGGAAATGTTCCTTAGGAGATTCTGTAATAAGCACTAAATTTGATCTTTAAATAGTTCCTCAAGTTTTAATGATTAAAAGTCTTGGTTTTCCTTTCCTAATGTTTCAGCTTGACTTTCTTGTAGAATTCCTTAAATTTAAAGCATGTTAGGGCTATGCCAGGACTCTGTGAAGTATCTGATAAGAAGTGGTTCACACACAACATGTTCAATAACAGCTACTTACTTTGGAAGTTCAGGAATCTGAAGATATGGACTCTTTAAGAGCAAAATATTAAATATGCTTCCTGCATTAGAGAGTCTGTGGATGTTTTGAATATATACCGCTAGGAAGATACCTTGGGGAAAGTTACTGCACCTTCCGTAGTCTCTCCTCCTGTTGACAAATAATCAGTAATACCCATAGACATATTGCATTTTAATTAGGGCTTGAGTATACCCTGGAGGGCCCCCCCTAGCGAATGTGACTATACCTCTGGGAAATCTAGATCCATATTTCACACTTAATGTTTCAAAAACATTCTTCAGTATGTCAACAAAGCCTTTGGTTTCTCTCATACTTGACTTTTTGAAAAACCATTCGGAGGAGTTGGTAGAAACCCTGTAGTGGAGAGAGAAGGGAAGCACGGGGCATGGAGGGGATGGTATTTCACAGAGCATCAGTGGTCTTCACGCTTTTTGGCTATGTACCTACCTAAAACACCTTTGAAAAACTATATACCCCGTGCACATTTTTAAGTTCACATCTAAAATCTTTACCTTAAATTTAAATGGTTATACAACATGTAATTTTAGATATCATGTATATGTTATACTTTTTACAATCAAACAAGTACATCATTCTTTTATATGTATCTTAAATATTGTAGCAATTTGCTGTCTGTCATCATCTATTTTACAGATACAGGAACAAACTTTCCTTTTACAGATATTTTGCATCATTTCTTTTTCTCAAACTTGTATTTTCATTCCACTTCTCCACAGAATATTACCCTAATGTAATATTTTTATGCTTGAGAGTATTTTATTGATTACTATCATAATTCTCTGTAACAAAATGGGTATAGAAATTGAAATGTGAACTTCGTTTTTATTTTACTTTATGTAACCATTTTTATTTTATGTAAGCATAAGATTCTAATTTTTAAAATTATTTTCTGCATTAACTGATCATTGTACTTGTTAGAAGTAACCACTTTGATCTAAACAACACACTATATTACAAACTATGATGAATATTAAACATAAAAAGAAAATGTTATTGGGAATCATTCTTTTAATAAGATGGGCAGAGCATCTTTTACATTTCTCATGCCTCTTTGGGTATTATGTTGCTAAAATGACACATGGGTCAGCAACATCTTTCCTTCCTTCCTCCTTCCCTCCCTTTCCTCCTTCCTCTCTTTCTCCATTTCTTATAGAAGCACAAACAAAATGGTTGAAATACAAAAGTAGATGTAAATGGAAGGATTACAATATTATAGCAAATATCCCCAAATCTTTAAAATAATCTATTAGCTACTTCATTTGTTCTTCAATTTAGCAGAAAGGAAAACATTAGAACTTACCTGAGTTGCAAAGAGTTTGTTAGTGAAGTGCTTCCAATCACTGAAGAAATTTACTTTGTTGATCTTTTAGATAGTCTTTTTTTGCCCACTAGAGCAGTGGTTCTCAACCTTCCTAATGCCGCGACCCTTTAATACATTTCCTCATGTTGTGGTGACCCCCAACCATAAAATTATTTTCTTTGCTACTTCATAACTGTAATTTTGCTACTCTTATGAATCATAATGTAAATATCTGATATGCAGGATATATTTTCATTGTTACAAATTGAACATAATTAAAGCATAGTGATTAATCACAAAAAAATATGTACTTACATATGTGTTTTCCGATGGTCTTAGGCGATCCCTGTGAAAGGGTCATCCGACCCCCAAAGGGGTCGCGACCCACAGGTTGAGAACCGCTGCACTAGAGGTTTATTATCCCAGAACAATGCGCTGAATAGATTAAGCATGGGGGCTGGTTTGCCTTTGTATTGTGTAGTGGGAGGAAGGGATTTTGAAATAGGAGGTAAGGAAGGAGACCCTCAGATGGCAGTCACTTTCTCAGGTAGATCAGTTTTAGGATCTCCAAGTTGAGAATCTTAAAACTAAATAAACTGAGTCCCTTAAAACTAGTGACAGCGTACGCCTTTGAAATAATTTGTGTTCCCCCAGAGGTATCCATACTCCAGTTTAAAGACTCTTAGGGTAGATGATAAATATTTAACTATGTGATTGTTTGTTTAAGCCAAAATTTCCGATTATGAATTTAGTTGCCCTACAGATGTTCGCATTATCTGAAAACAAAACAAAACATCCTATTAGGTAGAGTTATGATGAACTCTAGGTAGAATTCTCCCACTAAACAAGTAACATGTCTAGTGTTGACCCTTGAACAGCACAGGGGTTAGGGGTGCTGACCACCCCACCACCACCAAAGAGTCTAAAATCCATGTATAACTTTCCACTCTCCCAAAACTTAATTAGTAGTAGACTTGAAGACTTGCCAAGAGCACATATTTTGTAAGTTATATGTGTTTTATGTATACTGTGTTCTTACAATAAAGTTAGCTAGAAGAAAGAAAATGTTATTAAGAAAAATCATACATTTTTTTTTCTGGAAGTTTTCCAAATTGTCACAAATCTCCAAAAGATTTTCCAATATGTTTATTGAAAAAACTCCACTTACAAGTGGACCTGTACAGTTCAAACCCATGTTGTTCGAGGGTCAACCGTATTTTCTCCCTCTAAAGCAACGATCAATTCTATTTTATCTTTGTTCTTGCTACCCTAATGTAGTTAGTAGTAAGACACACAGCAAGTGCTCAATAAACATCTGAACAAAACTGGTGGGAAGGGGCAGGGAAGGTATCAGGGGGCCTTTTATAGGAGCTGAAGCAATGGTGTGTAGAGTGGAGCTTTGTCATCTTCGGTGGTTGAGGTGTGGGGATGGGATATCCTTAGGGCTTCATGGAGGAAGAAGATTGGTGCTCGTGGCCAGTCACAGACAGGCTGGCCATTCATTATCACTGTTGTCACTATTGTGTCCATCATCACCATCGCCATGGTTAACATTGATTGGGTCCCTACAATATACCAGGCATGTTACTCTCTTTATATGACTTATTACATGAAATCATCACTTCTAGCTCTATGAGATAGGTACCCTGGCTCACTCCCTATTTCTTGATAAAGAAAATGAGCCTTAGTGAGATTAAGTAACTTGCCCAAGGTCACACAGTTTGGTTGAGTGAGGAATGGAGCCAGGTCATATGACTAATTTTTCTTTTATCTAAACTGGTTGTAGTCCCTATTTTCCTTGCATAACTTCTGTTCATCCTTCAAAATACAACTCAGTCTGGATACAGAGCAGCTAAGCACATTTTTACATCATTTATTTAACTTTTTATTTTGTAATAAGTTTAGACTTAACAGAGGTGTTGTAAATGTAATAGAGAGCTCTTATATAACCCGCATGCAGCTATCCCTAATGTTGACAATTTATATAGGATAGTACAATGATCAAAACTAAGAAATAGGCTTTAGTATAATACTATTCACTGACCTACAGATTTCATCCAGATTTTGCAATTGTTTTCACTAATGTCCTTTTTCTGTTCCAGGATCCAGTCTGGGATCCCACACTGCACATTAGCTGACTTATTGGGATCCCTTTAGTCTCCTCTAATCTAGTATCCTCTAATTGTGACACTTTTAAATAGTAACTCATGGAGGTATTTGGTAGAATGTCCCTCAGTTTTGTTTGTCTCATGTTTTCCCATGATTAAACTGAGGTGATGCATTTTGGGGAAGAGTCTACATAGGTGATATGCCCCCTCAGTGCATCATGTCCAGGAGCCCTTGCCATCTATGTGACTTATTACTGATGATACTTTTTTCACTTCGCTAAGGTGGTTCTGCTGGGTTTCTCTACTGCAGGGTTAACATGTATCATTTTATAATTAAGAAATATTTGGGGAGAGATACTTAGAAACTTAAACTTTCACCCACTAATGGGATCATGTCAGCAGCAATTACGCCTGTGATTTCCTAACAGTGATTTTTCTATTTCCTTCATTCATCCTACAACTATTAGTTGGGATTTTTCTATAAGGAAGAGTTGTTCTGTCTCCTCTTATTTATTTGTTTATTTATTTATTCAGTCATTTATAGCAGTATGGGCTCATGGATATTTATTCTTGGGGCTATCATCTAATACTATTATTTATTTTTTGCTCAAATTGTTTCAAACTGGCCATTAGGAGCTCTTTCATATTGGCTCCTGTGTTTTTCTTTTTTGTGAACTTTTTAAAAATTTATTGATTTGAGAGAGAGAAGAAAGGAGAGAGAGAGAGGGAGAGAGAAGGAGAGAGAAACATTGATTTGTTGTTCCCACTTACCCATGCATTCATTGGATGATTTTTGTATGTGCCCTGATCCAGAATCAAACCTGAAACCTTGGCATATGGGGACGATGCTCTAATCAACTGAGCTACCCAGCCAGGGTTCCTGTTGTCAGCATAAGAAACATTCAAATCTGTGAAGAATTTTTGTGAGTTTATTTGAGCCAAAACTGTCAACAATTGCTGGGAAGCAAAATCTCAATGGATTGAGATAATGCTCCAAATAATGGCAGCTTTGCACCTTATTTTATACATTACAATCAAAAGAGGAGATGTAAGTGGGTTACATGAAAGCCGTTGGTGATAGATTAGGGAGGCAGGAGAAGGCAAAACAGGGAGACCTCTGATTGGATAAAAAGTAAAATGATAGACATATTCATCTTTTACATAGGTGGGTACAGGATAGTTAACAGTCAACAATTAACTCAGTAACAATGAAGGGATTTGTGGTCTTTGAAGAGTGGTGCCTGAGCTTTGAGGCGTCCAGAAAAATGAGAATTACTTTGACATTCCAAAAATATGTTATTCTAGATGCAAAAAGACAATAGACAGGCTCAGTTAACGTAAAGATTGACCTTCGTCAGTGAAGATACCAACCTAGAACATGACTGCCCACCATACACTGCTTTTAGTTAAAAGGTTTTAATTTCAGATCATCCTTTGAGGTTACTTTAAGCCTCTGAGTTTGCAAGGCGGCCATGCAAGCCTTCCCTGAGCTTCTCAGGTTAGCCTGTGATCCCTTTTTGTCCACACTGTGTTTTTTCTATATGCCCCTTTCTTTTATTTATTTTGGTTTGATTTTTTAATTAACTTTAGAGAGAGGAAGGAAGAGGGAGAGAGAAATAGAAACATTAATGATGAGAGAGAATCATCCATCATCTGCCTCCTGCACGCCCCTTACTGGGGATCAAGCCCCCAACCTGGGCATGTGCCTTGACCGGAATCAAACCATGACTTCCTGTTTCATGGGTCAATGCTCAACACTGAGCCACACTGGCAGGGTGCCCTCTTTTTTTAAAAAAAGTGCTTCCTTACTTTATGGCACTACCAGATGCAGGTTCAGCCAATGAAGCAATTTTTAAAAAACTGAACTAAACTATTAAGTGTAACACTATGTATTATACTTAAAAATTAAAGTTTCTCATTCGATATCTCTAGTCCATCACTAACCTTTTAGAAGCTTGGTACTTCTTAGGAAAAGTTTGCCTTGTATAGCCATAAATAAAAACACACACACAGAAGATACTAAGTTCTTTGTTCTTCTTTCCCCCCCAATATAAAGTCTTGGATTTAATATGTAAAGTATGGAATATAACATTCAAGTCACATAACAACGCCTGCCATTGCCATTTAATTTCCTTCCAATAAATGTGCAAATGTTCCCTTTCCTGATCAATGTACCTGAACAAATGTGGATTTTTCCGAATGATGCAGCGGGCATCCTGCAGTGTTCTCTGGGAGTTTTAGGATCTGCGGGCTTAATTCCCCTATTTAGAGGAACTTGTACTTTACCTGAGGCTTTGCCTCTGTTCAGTAACTGGTTGTCTCTCCCTACGGAGTACGTTAAATTTTAAAATGTTAACATGAAAAAGTTACTCTTATCAGGTAGATTGCATTGCCAAATTGTTCAGTCTTTCTACATGTCTCTTCGAAGGAGCGTTTTCTTAAAAACAAACTAATTTTAAGGTAGGAATGAGAGTCTTCACTCTGAAAGTCACTGAATCTACATCAGTGTGGATTGTGGTGGTTCTCCACCCATCCCTCATCAGACTGTTGCTATGCAATTAATCAACGAAACCATCTAATTTTAGGTTTAGCTTTAATCAGCTCTTGTGCTATTTCCATTTTTATATCACTCTTTTATACACACACTTTGGTTTACTTTCAGCACTTCTGTAACTCAGAGTTGCAGAAAAAACAAATCCAGCACAGACTCATAGGAAAGGGAGCATATTGGGGAAAGTCACTGCAGGTACATATACTTTTTGCATTTGGATGAGACCATAGTATTTGAGCCAAAGAACAAAATAAGATGAAAAGAAAAATCGACATGTTGGTGGGGAAATGGCACCAGGTGTTAGACCAGTGGAGTCAGACCGGGCCTGGGTTCAGCAACCTCAGTACTTGAGTTCTGGCTAAGGAAGAATTAAGAGCCAAGACTCAAACTGTAAGAGAAAGCTTATTTAGAAAGTCCCAGAGGTAGAAGTGAGTCAGGGAGGAAAGGGCTTAGGAAACAAGTTACAGAGGCAAAGAAGGGCCCTTGGAGCTTAGGAGAAAGAGAGAGGCAAGGAAAACGCACCTGGGGAGTGGGGGAAGGTGAGTGGGGAAAGGCAGGGGCTGGTGCTTGAGGGAGATGCGCTGGGTCCTAGGTCTTGAGGTTATTTATCTGGGGGTCTAAGGGGAGGATCCCCATAGAATATTCATCAGCTTTCAGGTGTGTCCTTTCAGGGTCATGGTCTCCACTGATTGGTCTGCGCCAGGGCAGGGGTCATTAGCCAATGCAGCTGGTCCTCAGGTCAGCCATGGCGTTGCTTGTCTGGTTTTGCTGCTATTCTGGGCCTGGAGCTGAAACATGGCTGAGGCCTAGGTGTATCTGATGCGGGTCAGAACCCGATTGTCCTGGGGGCTGAATGCTTGAGGGCTGTTCTCTGACCCCTTAGTTTGTTCCCCTTCTGAGGAGGTCTAACTGGCATGACTAGCCAGGGGAGGAAAGGGTCCAAACCGCATGACCAGCGATATGAAAGGTCAGGGGATCTAAACTGCATGGCCAGTGATATGCTAAGGGAGGAAAGGTTACCCTGGGGGTGAGGTCCTTATTTTTCCAGTTTTGCCCATTGCTAGGCACCTGGGGCTTTCTGCCTTCGTGACCTTCTCTACCTGGCCCATCGTCCTTGCTCTCCTCACGTCTAACTGCCTACTATAAACAGGCAATATAAAGGTAGGTGAACTAACATATTCCTGCCTTAGAATGTGCAAAGATAAATTTTAAAATATAATAACTAAGGTTGTAACGGGTACAGTATAATGACTTTCCTTGGGTCTTATTAGAAAAACTATCCATTATGTGGCAGATGAAAAATATTTTATTTCAGTCACATACAAAGAATCTGAGATAATAATGAAGCTGCCAATAATTTTGTTTAGTCTTCATCGATTTTTCTAGAGAGGTAACAAAGTAAATGTTATGTGATTGCTATGAACTGCAAGAGGGTTTCAAATTAAACCAAATAACCATGAATTTATAAACATTTACATCCAAAAGTTCATTTGTAGATTGATTATTTGAAACTGTCAAGATATTTTCCCATAAAAAGACTTTTAGTGGATTGGCTTCCCAGGTAATTGGAGAAAAGCCTATTTCATCCAGGATACATTTGAAGTATGGATAAACTGTAGTATTTCACTTACACCAAATTAACATGTTTTGCATTGCTATTATGAAACCTTGCCTTCAGGGTCCTATCGCTGGTGTCTGTTGAGTTAGCTAGGAGTTTGCAGATGTCTTTGTAAGATATAGGGAAGTAGCAGGGACCTGAGGGCAGAAGCAGGGATTTCTACAGTTAAGGTAGACAATCCAGGGGACCCATAACTTTCTCTCTCTTTGCATAAAATGGGTGTTAAAAATTACAAAACCAGGGGAAATTACCTTTCCCATTAATTTGTAAATAGTCCTGTTAATAAGTCTAGGCTTTAATGATAGTAGAACATTCCATTGTAGAAAACATTGTCATCCATTCTCTTGATCTGCAACTTTGGAATAACTTGCGTGTCTCAACTTCATAAAAATAAACTGCAGCCAAATACTTTGAAGATCACAAAGTCCTCTTCCGGGGGAAAAAATGTTTATTCATCTTCATAAGGAGTGCAAAGAAAAAGTATTCTTTTTTTTTTTGAAAGATTATACAGAAGTGATCCTGGAAACGTTTCAATTTAGCAACTATCATTTAATTGATTGCAGGCACTGTGTAATGTTGGCAAAGAAAATACTCCGAAAGTTCAAAAGACTCGTACTTGATGTGGTCTAATGGAATTAGAGCACCCCTGTCAGAGACTAAGCACACTTGTGGAATGAGAATGCTTGCCCTGCTGTGCTCTCCCCCAGACAAGGAACCTTAGGGGGAAATAAAGTCATGTATTTTTTGCATAAATATGAATAATAATAGCTAACATGTACAATATGCTCACTATGTGCCAGGCACAATCGGAAGAGCTTAACATCTTGGATTCTCAAGCAGCCCCATGAAGAGGGTGACTTGGTCATCCCAGCTTTGTAACTAAGACACTGAGGCCTTGAAGGATAACTCACCACACGGCCAGCAGATTCCAGAGCCAAGTTTAAACTCAGCTCTTAATACCGAGGCTGTGCAGCTCATGCATAATTAAGTATGATGCACAATTATTCTATATTTACCAGCTTAAACTCTCCTAATGATAAGCATAACAGTATCTGGATGCCATTAACAGATGCCATTATTGTTACCCACGGCCAGGTTTTTATTAGGCTCATTTCTGCTTCCCCTGTGGAAGGGTTGCATCACGTTCCCCTGAGCACTGGGGACTTCTCAGCATTTGCAAAGCCCTGTTCCAGTGGTTTAGAGACCCTGGGTTCCATTAATCCTGCATATTTGTTGCAATGTTCTGTTTCTGCATCGCTTGATCATTATATGATTTTTTTAAAAATTTTAAATCATCAGAGTACATTCAAACAAAGGAATGCTGTCTTCTTGTAGATGAGCTATTCAAGTAAATTCTTCTATGCAGATAAGTGCAGTTCTACTATTTACTTGGTTTTGACCTGAGGCAGTTACCTAGCCTTCATCTGTGCAGTAGGTATAGCAAACTTCAGGGGTTTTCTGAAGCTTAAGTGATACAGTGGATGAAAGTACGTACAGAGGGCCTGGCAGATAGCAAGCACTCAGTAAAGGATAGTTATTTTTTGTGAGTGGAGATGGTTTGGTGGCTCAAAATCTTTTTGGAACTAGTTTTTGAACTTTCTTCCAAACTAGCACATTAAACTATTCCAAGAATTCAGTTGAATGTGGTTATAGTCCCAACTCGGGGAGCGGGGGGGGGGGGGGGGTTGTTGTTGTTGTTTAATGTCCAGTGGCTCTGACCCTAGTCATTGACCGCCTTCTTTATTAGCCTGGTGCTAAATCATTTTGTCTCCTTAGGGAAAGGAAAACACAACTATCCATCTTCAACACATGAGTATTTGTAGGCTTTGAAGTGATTCCCAAATAAGGAGGCATGTGCTCTTGAGAAAACTTCTCAAGTAAGGTCCTTAAAAATGTTTTCATGGCTGCAGTGCTGGGAGAAAAAAACATGAGTAGGACCAGCAGACATGCTAATATAGTGTTAAGTTCTTTTGTATTTATTTTAAAATATGAGACCTGCTAGCTCCTCGCAGATGTGCATTCCTTCACCTACCCCCTTTCCATCAGACAATCTACCCAAGTGAGCAGCGCCAGCAGGTTAGCTTTTAAAAACTCCTGCTGCTGCTCCCCAGCTCCCTTTGAAGTGCGTTTTGAAGTTCAACACACCTACCAGAGGTTGAGAGCCTTCCTTCTTAGGGGCTGTTCTCTAAGGACACCTATGCTCAGCTTCTGCATCTTGAAGGTCCCTGAAGTGAGACAGAAGGAGGGAGGCCTCAGGGACTTCTGGGCTGCACTGGCCGAGGGAGAGTGGTCAAGTGGTATGATTGTGAGCCACAGTCATAACTGTAACATACCATTATATGACAGAGCTCACTAAGTGCTTTTTACATCAATTATTTCATGTAATCCTCTCAATGGTCCTTGAAGCAGATTTTTAGTCACTTAGTTTAGAAATGAAAAAGCAGATAAAAGGCCATGAAGCAACATGGGCCACGCCAAGGTTAAGGGTGCTGGTGTGGAGGAGCCAGATGGCTGACTCTAAGCCTCATGCTCTGTCCACCACAAGGGACCAGGGATAGAGACTCCTTGTCTGCCTGGCTTTCCCTCCATCCATCCCTGATCGCCATACGAATGTCTTTTCTTTTTCTGCTCTTTAATTTCTCTAGCAGGACTCATCACTGAGCACAAGTGCATCAGTAGTAAAGTACAGAGATTGATGCTCTGGCCTGAGGAATAGCTGCCTCACTCTCCCTCCTTTAGAGGTGGCATTTCAGGTGCCAAATGTCCCTACTGCAGCCATACCCCTGGGGAAAATGGCAAGTCTGGTTCCTCCTCAGTCCTGCTTGCAAATGATATGGACAAATATTTGAGTGCCGACTGTGGGCCTTACTTACGGGTCCAAGATCCAAAATGCCTTACTGAGTTGCATCCATGTGTTTACTTTTTCCTTTGTATTCACCAGAAGCAGCAAGTCCCTTGCTACCAACTGTGCAGGAAGGCACCTAATCACTATGAATTGTATTGTTTCCAATAATGACAGTCCATGGACAGTCGTTTATGATAAATGTTCACTGAGTGTCTCCTATGTGCCGGGTAGTGTGCCAGTTGGGGACACAGTGGTGATCAGAAGCAATCCTTGTCCTTCATTGGGACTTGCATCTAATGAAGGGAGATAGTGGTTCATCCAATAATCACACACGAAACGGTAGAAAGCATAGGGAACCCTTTATGAGGATATGTGCCCTAAGTTAAGGAACCTGATAACAGAAATGCTTTTAAGAGGCTGTTGGTGAGAGTGGAGGAAGGGGTCAGTCTGATGAGAGTGGAGGAAGGGGTGTTTCAGGAGCCCAGAGAAAATTCGGGGCATTGAGGCTGGGGTAGAGAGTGTTGTCCACACCCTGAGAATATTGGGCTGGAAGTGTTCTAAGCAGAGGGCCACAACATCACCCTATGTCTCTGAGAGCTCACTTATGTTTGGGGAAACTAGATTAGAGATCTGAGAAGAGACTATTACAGGATGGAGGGTGGGGAGAGGGAGATGTGGACAGATCCAGGAGTTTAAGGTAAAATGCAAAGGACAGGGTAATAGATCTACTAAAAGGGTTAAGGGAGAGTAGGATGACAGGAAGACATTGGGATGTTCTAAGTTGCATGAGTGGGAATTGGTGGTGTATTCACTAAGCTCTCTAGGACCTAGTGCTGGGAGATTTTTCAGGGTTCCTCTCTCACCCACGGTTAATGTCCCATGCTCCTCATACTGGCAATACAAATATGAATAAGAGATATCTGCTGCCCTTACAGAGCTTGCAATCTCATTGTGTGTGTTGGGGATAGGGTGAGTGTGAGTGTGTGTGTGTGTGTGTGCGCGTGTGTGCAAGTAAGGAGTGGCTAAGATATTCTTTCTGCTGAAATGTGTTTAAAGCATGACTGTTGCATAAATTTGGCAATGGGAATCCAAATAGACACTCTTTCCTGGGGAGTAACTAGGGGGCGGGAAGCCTTAGAACTTGGGTGCCCCGGGGATTAAGAGACATTTTTGGCAGATGAAGGAATGACCTGGTGACCTTTGAAAAGGCACTGTGAATCACCGAATATAACCTTAATGCAGACCAAATGGAAAAACACAATGCAGGCTTCAAGCTTGAAATGATAGAATCTAAAAACTCATCTATCCTGGGCATGTCAAGTGCAATCAAAGAGAAGTGAGCCATTTAATGGGAGCAAGTGGGATGAGAGTGATTTGTGCAGGCAGAGGGTGGATTGCGAGTTCTTTTCCTCCAACAGCCTCTTTAAAGTATTCACTGCGTGGTCATTGCCAAATCTTTATAAATGTCACCATGGCAACCATTGATATGAAAAATAATATTAGCCTGGACACTCCTGCATCAGTTGACCTGACATTTTCCACTGCAGTGGTCATTTCCATTGTTTGTGCAGATGAGTGAAGAGGGTCCTATGTGGATCTTGTCATATTTTCTATTGCCCTGAAAAGACAATGCTTGTTCAGCCTACCCTGACATTAAGAAACCATCCAATGGCATTTGAAATGGGGTGGCTTTCCCATTCTTTCCTTTCATATCTGAGGATGTGCTGGGAGATGCACCCTGTTGGTGTCATCTGTGTTGGTTCAGGGTGAGGATGGGGAGCCTTTTAGCATGGTTGGTTGGAAGATTTTGCCCAACTCAGTTCCACCAGTGGGTCTGGGGGAGGTATATTGCATATAACTATGTACACATTTTTATCACATATCCACTGTTCTTTCTTATAGTTCTTCCTTAGGAATCTCTTTTTTCTGGTGTCTAATCTCAATCTTGGGCAACCTTACTCTTCAATTCTGTACTTTCTATCCCTCTTGTCATTCTTCTTCCAAGAATCTCTTGTTTTATAATCCCTGCTGCTTTCTCCTTCTCTCATTCAACAGGCATGTATTGAATGTCTTCCCTATGCCAGGCACTAATTCCAGGTGGCCAGGACACCCAGCCAATAGGAGCCCAGAACCCCTGTCTTTGTGTGACTTACATAGAGACTGGCAGGAGACAGACATTAAACAAGAAAATGATGGGTATGATAGATGACAACAAAAGTAGTGTAGGATGAGGATGTAGGCTTGCTGAGTAACCCAGTCACTGTTTTTAATAAAGTTATCAGGGTACGCCTCTGTAGAGGAGACATGTGAACAGACTTGAAGGAGATGAAGGTGTTTGCATATTGCAGAGAGAACACAAAGGTGGAAGATGCCTGGCTTGTCTGAGGATCTGCAAAGAGGCCAGAGTGAGCAAGGCATGGAGTGCGGCTGTAGATGTGGTCAGACAGTGGGGTTGGATTGTGCGAGGGCCATGAAGCAGGTCTGAGGGCCTTGGGAGGCTTTGAACGTGAGTGATGTGATCTGGCTTGTTTGATAAGGATCACAATCTCCTTTGTTTGGAGGACAGTAAAGGTCCCAGGGTGGCAGGAGAGAGGAGTGTGATGAAACTGTTGTGGGAACCCAGGGGGAGGAATGATGATGGCTTGCACCAGAGTGGGAGTGCTGAGAAGTGGTTGGATTCTGGATATATTTTGAAGATAGAGAGAGCCCCTAGGCATTATCAATGGATTAGCAGCGGTTGCCAACTAGTGGTCCACAGACCACTGGTGTCCATGAGTTCTGAAAGGTGGGCGACCACTGGATTCGAGCATTCTCCATTGAACTTATCTCAAACTTAAAAATTGCAGTAGAATGTTCTTCTCAGTAAAATAGATATATACTATACACAGATTCCATTTGTAATACAGTTTTTAAAAATTTAATATCCCCCTTTCTGTAGAGGAACTTCAACTGGACATATGGAATTTTGCAGGCAGGAACAACTTAGCATTGTGGTTAAGAGCACAGTTTCCAAAATAGAATTGCTTGGTCCCATTACTTCACAAATGTGTGACCGGGAATAGTTATTTAGCTGCTCAGTGACCTGCTTTATCTACTGTAAATTGTGGGTCATAAGAATTCCTACCTCATAGACCTATGAGGGAAAAAGAGGAAATATACATATAAAACACTTAAAATAATGTGTGGTATGTAGTAGATGTTAAAGTAATTACTAAAATTTTATTAGCATTTGCCTTAAGTTCTAATAGCTTCTTAGATTATTAAAAACCCAAGTATTCTTTCTATATTAGTGTTCTTAGAGACTTTTCAGAGGACCTTTTCTGTTCTCAAACATGTCCATGGTAGTAGAAATAGTCATTCCTTAATTCAGTGCTTCTCTGCATTCATAGTTAATTCAATGTTTTGTCATTGCACACTTTATTGTACTGTAAAATTGCTGTTTTGATAGTTGAAAACCAGTTGAATATTGGTGATTGCAAGAGATTTAACTAAAAATGTGCATGTGCGTGTATGTATCTATATTTGACCATATAGTTCTTATATGGGTGTAGCTCAGGAATCAGAACACCCAACTTTGTAATCTGGTTCAATTGTTCATACCTGTGTAACCTTGGACACATTGTTGAATCTATTTCTGCCTCATTTACCTCTTCTATAAAATAGGAGTAATGACAGAATCTATCTCTGTGATGGGAGAATAAGGCATTCTCATAGAGTAGCTCTTAAAACCCTTCCTTGCACAAGATAAATGTTCAATAAATTTGGTTCTTAGTAAAATAGTGATCCCTGGACTGGACACCATGATGTAGAGTCCCAATGCCTGAATACCCCTGGATAAAATAATCACTAACTCCAATTCATAAAACATTAGGATTATATTTATTTAGACATGATTCCTATTAGACCCCTCTAATTACAAGACCCTTATATCATCCATCACCTAAGATAATCCTGAATGCTCCAGTGCATTTTCTTTACCTTGGAATAAAACCATAAATGATCTTTTTTTTTCTTTATGGTGAAGAATTGTTGAAATTCTAGTAATGACATTTAGTGGGGTATGAGTTCTATATGCCAGCTGTTAAATATGCTCCCATTTTATTGACACATTACAATGAAATAGGCAGCCAGCTACAGTAATAGGTTCCCCTCAAAGAGTGTGAATATCAACAAATCTGAGGCAGGCACTGCCAAGAAAACCAGACATGTGTTCAAAAAACAACTAGCTTCAGAGAATATAATGGGTACATTCATTTTTAACCCAGTGGCTTCTACCAAGTACTTTAGGTAATTGTTTAAAGATGTAAATAGGTGGTCGCTATTAACGGTTATTTTTACGACATCCTTCTTTTGAGGAATTCTTAACATTCAATTTAATAATCTGCTTTAGTTTCATTTTACTCTTCCTGTTTCTCAATGTGCCTACACATAAAAAAATCACTCAGGGAATGTTAAATATACTGATGCCTGGGCTTCACTCCCCAGAGGTTCTGATCTAATTGGTTTGGTGTAGAGCTCAAGCATCTATATTTCAAAGTTATTTTTAAATTTAAATTTTCACTATGAAATATTTCAAATGGACACAAAGTAGAGAGAATCATAATAAGCCCACATGTATCTATCACTCAGCCATGATAATTAACTTCAGTTGCTATTTTTAAAAAATCCCCTCAAGTGATTCTTCTAATATACAGCCATACAACCACCACTCTATTCTAATAAAATGGAAAATGGAAGGAATATTTCAGTGGGTATCAAGAGAAGCTGAAATTTGCTCAAGGACACAAAACAATTTTAAGATATCATCTAGTACTCTGTTCCTCAAGCCATAACGGCATTCATGAGCAAAATATGATAATTGCATGCCTGCTTGATTTTGTTAAACAGTGAAATAATTGGGGAATGGGCACTGGAACACCTGAGGAAAATTCAGAAAGACTTAGAAATATAATGGTTTCCCATTTAGAATCTTTATACCTTGACTCAACATCATGCCCATCCACCTAAGGCAACTCAGTCAAACCTGGCTCAGAGATAAAGAAAGGTCTGATGAATAAGGGCGGAACAAGTGGATTAGAGTTGATGGATCAGAGAAGATGTGTGAGAGGGAAAAAGGTAGTGGAAATTGCCTTGAGACTTTGGAGAAAAGCACCACATCAATGAAAGACTAATCTCAAAACAGAGACATTTTGTAGGCTATTCAATAACAATGTAAATATATAGGGTGTCCCCCAAAAATGTATACACACACTTTGAATAATTATAAAGGCAGTGTTTATTAAAATACACTTCATTTTCAAAATTGAGCTATCAGCTGTTAAAGTGTATTTACATTTTTTGTGACACCCTGTACATATAGTCAGTATATCTTCATGAAGTCAACATTTGAGTTGCTACCTCAACAGTGAAGACTTGTGTCCTGGTGCCTGGGTTTAAAACAATTTGATCTGAGTTGGGTGGATGCTACATACGATCTTACCCAAGTACCTATATGATAGAGGAATCGCTTCAGGGGCATTATTGGTAGATGTCACCTGGTATCTGTCCGCTGTCCATTCTTGCTGGAGATCCCAGTGCTCATTAGACAACCTGGTTCCATATGAGAACAGCAGTCTTCTTTGAGCTGAAATCTCATTCTTTAACACCCCTCTAATGAAAGAAAATATTTAAAATGTCCCTCATGTTGTCCTAAATTATTTTTGTTACTTAAGTATAGGTATCTATCTATCTATCTATCTTTATATTTATATATGTAAAATGAGAGTTAACTTTATCATGCTATAGGTTTCATCAACTATATAATCAAAATAACCTTCTAAATTGATATAAAAATAAAAGGCCTATAAAATTAATAACATATTAATTTAATGAGACTAAGGACATATTTTTTTCTGAAACAAAATTCCTCATGTTGTGCTTAAGGGTAGAAAGATGTAGCCTCTGGCCAATTTCTTTAATTGGGTTCGCTAGTTTTCACTAATCAGTGCAGGGGATTCTTGTTAGCCTATGTATGGTATATCAAACAGTGTTAACAATTTAAAGTCTCTATTTTCTTGCTGGGTTGGGGATAGTCAAGTCTCAAACTCAACCAAAACTGCCAGCAATTAGTTCTCCATTTCCCATTTTAATGAGACACACCTTGGCAACTTTGTAAAGTTGTTTTGTGCACTTGGAAATTAAGGTCAGAGTTGTAGTGTTATTGCAATCTTCAATGAATGTGCATCTAATCCAATTATTGTTGGAATTGGGTACAGAACAATCTTTCATTGTTATTTATTACTATACTTATTGTTAATGAACTGCTCTTGCAAATTGATGCATATAACGACAGGATCCAAGCAATACATCTTGCAAAATGTGTGCTGCCTGTTATAGTATAGGCTCCCTTTAGTTCAGCTCACTTATATGGCTGAATGAGGCTTGCCCTCCACACTGTTCTCTGCTTCAACTTCTATTAAACATCTATCTGAATAATATACCAACTTTGTCACCTGTGTATTAGTGTTGTACACTGGTCACCTAGATCAGTGGTTCTCAAAATTGAGTGTGATTTTGAATATCCTGTGGAGCTAGTTAAAAGTGCCTGCTCTTTGAACCCCACCCCGGAGCTTCTGATTTGCTTGTTCTGGGGCTAGACCCAAGAATCTACATTATTAACAAAGTCTCCAAGTGATTCTAATAGAAACTAGAGGCCCGATGCACAAAATTCATGCGAGAGTAGGCCTTCCTCCAGCTGCCAGCACCGGCTTCCCTCTCGCACCCGGGACCGGACTTCCCTCGCAGCCTGGGCTTAGTCCGGAAGGTCGTCCTGAAGGATGTCCAGTCTAATTAGCATATTATGCTTTTATTATTATAGTGTGAAAACTTTTATCACTTTCCAAGATTATTGTTGATATGAACATATAAAAGGTAAACTCTTCGCAAACAGCCTGAATCGATAAATTCTGGCATCCTCAGATTTGTATCATCCGCAAATAATCCCATCTTGTATGTTCTGACAGGTCCCGGATAACCATCTTAAACAGGAAAGAGTCAATAGCAGAGGCTTCCTTTAAAATGGCTTTGACCTATTAAACACCAGATTTATTTCAGGGATATGGATATTCTAGATAACGTTTTCATTGATTCCCAGAATGTTTTGGAAGCTGTGGGCAAGAGTAGAATCACATTTTCAGATTGTACCCACACTATTAAAGCATGCATGTAGTTACGCTAGCGATTTTCAACTGATATGCCGTGAGAATTTTTAAAACATGCAGTGCCTGACTACTCAGACAGGGCACTGACCTCTTTTCTCTTAGACTGTCAAATTTTAAAAATGACAACAGCTAACACAACAGTAGCTCTCCGGTGTGAATGAATCAAAATTTTACCTGTTTTCTTGTTTGTTTGTTTTTCTGGCAGATTGGCAAAAATGTAATATAATTTTTGGTGTGCTGCTGAATTTTAGAAATTAGTTTCTGTGTGCCATGAGATGAAAAGGTTGAAAATCACTGAGTTAGGTAACTGATAATGGGGGGGGGGGGGAAATTCTGGAAAACAGGAATCAAATTAAGCAGCAAAAAGATGGCGTTTTTCTTGATGTATTATAGCTGTAAATGTCTTAGTTTATAAAGTTATCTATGACATGTTTGCCTAAAGAGAGGAACATAAACTTAGAGTCAACAAGTTAATAAACAAGACATCTGAATGTCTTACTTATTACCCGTTTTTCTCTCTTGGTTAATTCTTGTTGATTGCTGTTAGAATGAAATATAATAGCTGGCTAAGATGATTTATAACTTTACAGGAGACTGAAAAGCTTGCTGGCATTTATTTTATGACTTTTGGGGGGAAAGTGATTAAAATGTTAAGTGTCCTTGGCATAACCCAAAACTGACCATCTCTTTGGGATATCAATGTTGTTTCAAATAGTGAATAGCTTGGGAGCTGAATTTAGTAATATTACAGATTACCTACTTTCTTTCTATTTTGCCATTATATATAAAATGCCCTAATATAAAATATCCTTAATGGATTATTATTTTCACTTAATGGGAGGAGAATAAAATTAACCAGCATTTAAACCTTGTAAAAATCTGAGGATTAGAATAAACCTTAAAACTTTGTTAGAAATTATTCTATTTAAAAGTGCTGGGATTTACTTCTAAAATGTACTAGAAGTGGGAAAAATGAAATAATTTAATAAGGGTAGTATATTTTAATACATTGGAATTTACATAATATGTTGATCCTGCCTTTATAACTAATATTTTTACAAGAGAACAAAGGAAGCAAATAATGAAATTTTGATGAATAGGAATTATTTTTTAATGATGTGGTGTGTCTAAGCTTTGGCCCGCTCATATGTACATATTTTGTACATTTTGTGCTGCATTTGTACTTGTTGGTATTTTTTAAATTTCATTTTGCATCTGTGCTCTATATGTATACATATGCCTGAAATGATGTATAGGGACCCAGAATAAAGAGAACATCTGGAAGCCTTAATGAGCCATAAATTTAACATTATTCTAGAACCTAGAAACTCTTAACCGAATTTTTCACAAGAATTAGCTTTGTTGCTTTTGAATTATGCACTCATCCCTGTATTTCTCTTATTTATGGTCCCTGGTAATATTGTGGCTGCATACTTTGTGTCCTGATTTCAAGGACTTGACATGCAATTCAGGTTCCGACATACTGAGCATACATTAAGTCTCAACTAGTTACTGCAAGTGTAGGCATTTTACCAAGGCAGCTTAGGTTGAAAGAGGTAACTTAAAGGACTAAAGAATATGGAGATACTTTTCAATATCACAATTCTCTAGGTAAGGGTGGTCTGAGGTTGTCAGAGAAATGAGTGGTGCATGTCTTATTAATGTTTGTAGGGTTTGGTCAAGCTTCAATATTCTATCAATCCTTGTGTTTGAGGGCAAAGTTCCAATGGACAGATTCTCTATCCTTTTTTTCTGGAGTCTCGTTGATGAGACTGTCACTATGGCTGTAATACAACCTGAAAACTCTGCCCTTGCCTTGGCTCTCACCTTGGAGTTATTATTGTTCTTCAGGTAGCAGAGTATCAGTGATTACCAATGAGTATATATGATATTGCTGCTTGTAGTTAGACTGAGGTTCATGGGAAATGCTGCCGCCACAGCTTGGGATGAAGCTACATATGTAACTAACTTGAAGTGAGCTGTGCTCCTTTCTCTGTACCACGGCTAGAATTCTTGTTGGTCTTTAGTGAAGTATCTTATATGTACTAGAGCAATTTCAAGAAATCCATAAGTAAGATTAGGTTGTAAGGTAAGCTTTAGTATGGCAGAAGAGACTACAATGAGCATGTTGACACTAGGCTAAAGTCAAGGAATGTTTTCCCATGTTTCATGGATTATTTCAGGGTTTGCCATGTGGACATATTAAACTAGAAATCTGACTGAGTTCTCATGCCATGTCTGCATTAACTCTCTGGTACTATGTAAAAGGCGGTTTTTGGACTTAAGATCTACTTTTCTGTAACTTATTGGAAAAGCACCATGAGGGGTTATATACTGACAGGAATAAAAAATTCTTTTCTTTGTTGTTAATCTTCACCTGAGGATATTTTTTCATTGCTTTTTAGAGAGAGTGGAAAGGAGAAGGAGAGACAGAGAGAGAAATATCGATATGAGAGGAACACATCAATTGGTTGCCTCCCGCACACGGCCCAGGACCGGTGATCAGAATCGAACCCGGGACCCTTCAATCTACAGGCCGATGCTCTATCCACTGAGCAAAACCAGCTAAGGCTAAAGAATTCTTTTGAAGTGAGAGGGATTAAGGGAGAAGTTAGATTTTCATGAAAGGAAGCAAATTCAACTATAATCGCATCATTATATTGCTTTCTACTTTGTTACTTTCCTTCTCTTTCCATGTGGAAGAGCTCATAATTTTCTTTCCTGATGAGAGTAAATAGCTTTTTCATTATTGCTTTTACTCAGCAGGTATTAAGATGTGATAATGTCTTTTTATTTTATAGAACCTAGTATTTTTTATTAAATTTATTGGGGTTATACTGGTTAATGACATTATATAAGTTTCAAGTGTACAATGCTTTATCATCTGTATATTGCATTGTGTGCTCACCACCCAAAGTCCAGTCTCCTTCCTTCACCATATATTTTTCCCCCCTTTATCTTCTTCATCCCCCCCCACTTCCACCCCCACCACTGCCTTTCCCTTCTGGTAACCACCATACTGTTATCTGTCTATGAGTTTGTTTTTGTTAGTTGTTTTCTTTTTTCTATCCCACAAGTGAAATCATATGGTTCTTGTCCTTTTCCATCTGACTTATTTTGCTTAGCATGATACTCTCAAGGTCCATCCATGCTTCACAAATGGCAGAATTTCATCCATTCTCACGGCTGAGTAATATTCCATTGTATATATGTACCACATCTTCTTTACCAATCATCCACCAAAGGACACTCAGGTTGTTTCCATGTCTTGGCTACTGTGAATAATGCTGCAATGAACAGGGGGTACATATATCTTTACTAATAAATGTTTTCAAATATTTCAGGTAGATACCCAGAAGAGGGGTTGCTAGGTCATAATGGTAGCTCTTTTCTCAACTTTTTGAGGACCTCCATACTGTTTTTCAAGGTGGCTGTACCAGTTTACATTCCCACTAGCAGTGTCTGAGGCTTCCTTTTTCTCCACAACCTCTCCAACACTTATTTTTGTCTTATTGATAAGAGTCATTTTAACAGGTGTGAGGTGGTATCTTGTTGTGGTTTTGATTTGCATTTCCCTAGTAGCTAGTGAAGTTGAATGTCTTTTTCTATCCCTGTTGGCCATTTGTATATCTTCTTGTGAAAAGTGTCTGTGCAGATACTCTGCCCATTTTTAATTGGATTATATTTTGTTGTTGAGTTGTATGAGTTCTTTATATATTTAGATATAAGCACCTAAATGGAGGTATTGTTTGTAAATATCTTCTCTCTTTGGTCGGTTGCCTTTTTGCTTCATGGATGATTTCTATTGCTGTGCAGAATGGAACCCTAGTATTTTTTAAACATAAAAAATTTTGAAAATAGTAACTTATTTTATACATGAGAAGCTGAATACTCAAAGTTAAATTGAAAACTTAGTTCATTATTCAATATTCATTCATGAAAATGTTCAGTGCTTGGCTTGCAATGTACCCAGTGAGGCACTGTGGGGAGACAGAGTTGCCTAAGTGGGCTCCTACATTTACCCAGGTGGAAGGAAGAGAGTTTATTACAGAGATGCAAGCAAGTTACTGACGGACAGAGCTATGTGCTGCTCTTGAGTTTGAGATTTCTTTTTCTCCATATCAGTGCTGGGAAAAACAAAAAAAGAATAGTGGAAAGTGCTGGTTAAGCCCAAAAGGTTTCATAGTCATTGCTTCCCAGATTTACTACTAAACTAGGAAGAAGTATGTTTATTTTACTTCAAATTTTGAATTCATGGAATACTAGGATAATTAGCTAGGTACTCCTAGCTTTAAAAAAATATTTAGGATTCCAACATTTTCTCCCAAGGAGACAAGATATTTGTACACTATTGCTAATTTTCTCCATCGTGAGAAAGATTGGTTCATGAATTAGAGAGAAACAAGTTTGCTCTCAATTTAAAAAAATAGCAAAAATATGGCAATAAAATGAATGAAAATATGAAACCATCTGTGTCTCAAATGACAATGCCAACCGTGTTTGTTTGTAAACAATACAATTTGTTAACGTCCACTTTTAAAGGAGTGTGCCATAGTGTGCACACAAAAAAGGAAAATAAATCCCTTCTTCATTCCAGATCTTATATGAACATAGGCAGCCATGTAAGTACAGATGTGATATGTGCATGTACGCCTCTAACATTCATGTGACCCTGATAGGAAATTAATACAGTGATCCCCAAATACATCACCCAGTATTTGAACTATCACCTTTATCTGCCACTTAAAAGGCATTGCAGGCCCTTCTTACCTGTTCCTTGGAACAATGCCATAGTCACTTCCTATCAGCCCCTGGTATTTGCCCATCCATTCTAGTCTTTGCTGTGTCAACAGATTATTTTTCCAATAACGTAAGTCACATTTTCTTGCTAAAGATTTTTTCAAAGCGAGCACATCTACAGAAAACAGGTCCATAAACTCCATAGCAACAGAGTAACACCATAATTTTCGAACCTTCTCTCCCATACAATCTGAAAAATGTCCCCTCTCCTTTTCTATTGCGGTATTCCCTGTCCTGGAAACCCAAGCCAACTCTCGGGGACAGAACAGACCCACTGGTCTCTGCCACCAGCATCATGATCTGCATCGCATCTTTGGCACCCAACAGTAAATGCAATCTTCTTGTGAGTCCATTTTCCCTTTCTATATGACTGGTGAGCTCCTGGAAGGGTGATTAGGGAGGAATACATGCAGAGGGCCTTAAACATTGTAATAAATACGCCTGGATTGCTTGGTTAGAACTTAGATGTGAGATAAACCAGAGTGTGAGCCCCCTTCTCTCCATTTCAGTGTAAAGCTTCTCAATAATGACTTCTTGTTAGTCTGGGAAGCTTGGGAGAACACCTGTAACTGTGAACATTTATGGTGGGATGTGCGGAGGAGGCGGCCGCAGAAAACCCTCTTCTGTCACCTTTAGTTCATTCAGTTCTTCTCTATTAATATTTCTTGGGGGCCCACGTGTGCAAGATACCAACAATTTGAATTTATTTATTTAATTTTTTTTACTTTCAAAAAGAAAAAAAAATATTACTGCAGTCCCTAAGTTAATAAATAACTCACCTGAGGTCAGGAACACCCTCCCCCACGCTCAGAGCCGGCCTGTGGGAGGGCTGAGAAGGGGATAGAGGGCCCTGGCGATCATCGAAGTGGACATCCAATGGCTAACGCTATTGGCAACCGTATCGAGGCGTTGTCCCCACGCCAGGACGAGAAGGTGGCTAGCAAGTAACTGTCCTGAAGTACTGCGGCGGCCCCCTCCCCCGCAGCCGGAATCGGGGTGGGGAGGAGGCCCGTGCGCTCTGCGCGCTCGCTGGGCGTGTGCCCCCGCGCAGCTCCGCCGAGCCTCCGAGTCCCCTGCAAAGGGGGGCGGGGAGCCGCGCAAGCAGCCCGCGTCTGCGGCTTCCTCCCCACGCCCGCGCCTCCTGCGCACCGCCCGGAGGACGTGCGCCGAGCCGTCCCCACGCCGCCGCGCGCCCGGCTCCTGCCCAGCCAAGGTAACTTTTCTGCCCGCCGGAGCCGGGGTCTCCGCGGGGGTCTCCCGTGGGCGAGGTGCGGAGGGTGAGCCGGAGGCCGGGGGCGAAGCGCGCGCGGCTGCGCCCCTGACGCGTGGCCCCCGCGCTGCCGGGTCGCCGGAGCCCAGATCCCACGGAGCCCGCCCCGGGATCTCGCCCGCCCGCCCCCGGGACCCCCGCCGGGCCCAGCCTGTGCGCCCAGCCCGGTGCCCGGGGACGCGCCGCTCCGCCCGCCGCCGCGCTGCAGCATCTGCTGGGCCGGCGCTCGGAGCCTGAGCGCCCGCCTCCGGCCCGGGGGGCTCCCCCTGGGAACCCTCGCCGGAAAGGGCGACTCGGTTCCCGCGTCGTTTCTCGATCCATTTGCCGAAATCCCCCGTTCGGGGCGCCATGTTTTAAGTTATCCCTGGGGGTGGGGGCGAGGGCCAGGCGGGCTGCGCAGGGCCGGCGGGGGCCAGGGGGTGCGACACTGCGGCGCCGCCCTGGGTGGGTGGCCGGCCGGCCGGAGGCGCTGGGCTGCGGGCTGGTCCTGGGTGCAGGCGCGGGGAAAGGTGCGCTCCGCACAAAGCATCCCCGCTCGGGAGCAGCCGGCGCTTTTATGTAACTTGTCTCCTTCCTCGAACTGGGGCAGCGTCCCCCAGACGGTGGCGGGAGGTAGAGCCCGGCCGACGGGGGATGAGGATGGAGCGTTCTAAAGACTTAGCTCTTGACCCGGGCACCTGCGGGGCCCCCCTGCGCGGGGAGGCCGAGGCTGGCCTGCGGGGGCTGGGGCCGGGGCCGGGGCGGGACGCTCACCTGGCGCCCGCGGGGCTGCGAGCTGCCTGGGGAGATGTCTGGGAGCGCGGCCGGTGGGGGTGGGGAGGCCGGGCTTCGGGCGCCTGGAGTCGTGGACTCAGCCAGTTCCTGGGGGTTTCCCGGCTCCTACCGCGGGGGCTTGCTTTCTCGGATTTCCCCTCTAATCTTGCTCTACTTCTTCCCCTCCCTCTTCCCGCCTCCCCCTTTTACCCCCCCCCCCCTTCCCCCATCAAGTTCATGGCTTCTGCAATGCGGTGGGTGTGGTTACCCAGTAAATTGTAACTGTGGTCCTTTGCAGTGGGAGCGTTGTTTCCTTTCCGTTTGTTTTTTTTTTTTATATTTTTTTATTTAGGGATCCAAAGTTTTCTAGGGTTTTTTCTCCTCCAGCTGAAGTCCCGGGTTAAAGTTGGGAAGAGATTATTGCGGAATAGAATGATAAAGAAAACATGTGTTATTCATTACTCCTGGAGGCTGGGCGGACAAATCCTGAGAGGGCCAGGCAGTCCTGCTCATGCAGTGCTTCCATTACGTGTTTAAGTTGGTGTTTCAGCTTTTTTTTTTTTTTTTTTTTTTTTACATTTGCCTCGTGGAATTGCTTTTGCAGATTTCCTGCCTGTCCTTTTTGGGGGCCCATTTTTAGGCTCCCTGAGGCGACCAGGTGCGGTGGAGTTTTCCTTGCTAGTGTTAACTTTCCCAGTGGAAGAGTCATCACACCAAGTGTTAAAAACCCTCTTTTTAAATTTTACACTGACTTTTAAAGTCTTAAGGAAACTAAAAAGATTAGACTCCACTTATATCTGGGAACCCTGGACGTAACATCAATTACAGCAAATTAAGCAGAAATGCCCTATTAAGAAAAGGGCGAACACCAAGCCGGAGTGAGCTCTGGGGAATGGGAGGTGATTTATGTCTTGGCTGAGACAAGGCTATAAAAAAAAAAGCATGTTATTTTGGCATCAAACTTTTAAAACTGTTGTTGGAGTAACAAAGCTATTGTGAGAAGAAATAAATTCTAAATTGAGAAGTGTGACTTAATTTCAGAAGGCATTGATAAAAATAAAACAGCGGAATACTAAGTACCGTCTTACTTGCATTATCATTTTCTGATGGTTTAGGAAAGGGAAATATAAAATGCACAAGTTACTGCATAAAGTTTATACTTCAGGCAAATAAATTTATTTGCAAAATAGAACATGTTTTTTTGAATGGTATATCAGTAACAAGAAGAGTGCCACTTTAATTTGTAAATCCCTTTTAGGTGTAGGTACAGGTCAAAGGTCAGTGTCTCTGAAATATTTTTCTTTAATGTTTAAGTGATTTCTTCTACATAAAAGCAATTTAGATTAAAAGTCTTTTTTTTTTGTCTATTCTTGTACAGTGTTTGGACTTTGGCCAACTTTGAATTGTTTTGCAATAGGAGATCAGGGATTTTTTTTTTTTTTTACTTGATTAGATGCTCTTTCATATGTGCAGTGGCTTTTTGAAATTGTTTGGTCAGATGTATTGAGGGACCACCCAGGTAGAAGAGAGGCAAGCCTTCATGTACTGAGAGATATGGTATTGTCATTATTTTGGGAATCCTTCTGGATTGGGTTAAGTATGTTGGGTTAAATATGTCAGAACATGCTATCCAAGAGATTTTCCTACATGCTGTAAAATAAGTATTTATCTTTTAAGTTAGTGCTTTAAAAAAAGTCTTAAAATTCACAAATTAGAATTCATATCCTCGCCAGTAAAATGGAACTCTAAGAATGGGCTGGAAACAAGTACATGGTTCTTTTCTATGAAAATTTGACTCCACTGCAGAGAGAGGTTTTTTAAATAGTCTACTACCTAGGTCATTTTTAGTTTCCACAGTCTCTTCCAAGTATCCAACCACAGTTTTCCTCTGAATGTCAGCTTTGTTATGACTTACTATAGAAATTATAGACTTGCATTGAAAACCATGAGTCAATTTGTCTTTAGCACCACTTCATGTAGAGAGATCTTTAATGGTGCCATTGCTGCATGTATTTCTTTCAAAAGGCTAGCTAAGTGCTAATTTGTTGGGAATGCATCAGATGCTCCTGGAGGGTTCTGCTGTCATTTGATTTGCCTTGGCTGCAAAGAATTATGTGCTCACAAGCAAAGACTGGAGCAGTGAAGTCATTGCCCTGCCCAGTGTTGTGACATCACTATGGCTCAAAGGAAACAAGGGTGGGGCAGACAAAACCAGATGGTCCGAAGCTTCTTGCTGGCTTTAACTTTGCCTGATAAATGAATGAGACTCGCCTTTCTCAAGTTGAACCACGCTATAAGGTATTGTTTAGAGAATTGGAAGGTAGACATGAATGAATGGGAAAATGTGTTTCATAGATAAAGGAAGAAGGGGTTTTTTGGTGCAATGGTAGAAATACTTAACGATTCCTTTTTTGATGAAAACGCTGTATTTTTTTTTTAGAGGCCATTTAAAATTTTTCTTAGCGAACAAGAATGAATCTATATATGTTTTTATGCATGGGGCAATATATTTCTTACAAGTCTTTGAACCAAAATAGCATTCTTGCTAAATTCTTGATTTAGATTATTGGTGTTGTCTTTTTTAAGTGCTTATCATGATGGTTTATTTTCTGGGTAGGCAGTGTTCTGATTTCTTTTCAAGTGACTTGATTGCAGTTGGCAATTGTGAAAAAGTGGAAAAAGCTACAGATTTCACAAGGTTAGAAGATACCTGCAGTGATTTGGGGTAGTTTATTTCTGTTTACTTTTTTGTTTTATTTGTAAAATGTTTCACAATTTAGCATTTTATTTCTAACTTAGAATTCGAGTGCAAAGATGATCACAGACACTTTTCATCCAGATAAGTGATGAATAAATTATAAGAGGAAGTCTGAAGTTCTGAAACTATGAAGCACATTTTATGCTTTGGCTTCTGAACTTAATGTGATGGAAGCATAAAGGAAGAACCACAGAATAGCTGCAGCTTTCACTGGCTTTTCTGTGCCTCCTTTGGTAAGATGACTGTCATTTTTTCATGTGAGTGTTTTATGTATAGGGGCTCTGGCAGTTCTTATTTAACTGTGTAGCTATTCCAGAACACATTTCCCAAGCAAAGGGAAGGGGAAAATAGGAAGAATGGCATAAAAAGAGAAGTTGAAATTAGGTACCAGAACTGCAGAAAACTTGGTTGAAATGTCTTCTGTAACTGCATTTTTAGACCTGGCTGGCGATGACTGGTTAAATTGCACACTTTAGAATCGCAAGCTTCTATTAGCACCAAACCCCTAATTCTTTCGTAATTTGCAGTACAGAGCAAAAGCTGACAACTTAATGTTTAGATTGCTGACATTTTGATAAATTGTTCTTATAGCCCTTTCTTGCAAACTTAAAAAAAAAAGCAAAAGAAGCAGAAAGGTCTATAATAGATCTAGATAACAAAACATGATATTTAACCTGTCTCATGCGTCTGTTTTTCTCTCAGTTACATGGAGTGATTGCTTGATGTGAGTAGGAACTTTTTTCTCTTGGAGTTTCATCCCCAAACCAAGTACAGGTCTAAACACAGTGTTGAGTAAATATTTAAGGAAATGAATAAAAAAATGAGGCTTTTAAGTGGCTTACCCTTCACTACAAAAAAACAAAACAAAACAAAAAAACAAACATTTGAAAAGGCTTTAAAAGCACTGCTGCTTTATTTTAAAATTGAGAATTACTGGACTCATGAATGTAGTCATTATTTTTAATGGCACCATACTCTCCATTACAAGCTTGCTACTTGGTCCATAGCTCAAGTTAGGTAGGTTCTGCAGGTTTTGCCAAATCAGAGAAGAGAATGCTGCAGGTACCGAGAGGAAAAAAGAATGGCTTTTTTGAAGGGAGCTCTGCAGGCCGCCTGCTTCCTTTCCTGCCAGCTGTAATTGGTGCCATGGAGGACATCAGTGTAGAGGGACTACTCAGAAGAGGAGGGATCAGACTGGAGTGTGACAAAAGCTGAAAATAGATTAGAGCTAGGTGATAATATTGATCTTGATGTTGAACTAAAAAGAGAAAACAAAATTTTGTTGTAGATCTCTCTTCTTTGGTTATTTTTATACTAGAGGTCCCGGTGCATGAGATTCATGCACTGGGTGGGGGGGGGGGTGCAGGGGGAGTCCTTCAATCCGGCCTGCGTCCTTTCGCAGTCCGGGAGCCCTCCTTGGGCCTAAGCTGGCAGTGGGACATCCTTAGCACTGCCTCGAAGGTGGGAGAGGCTCCCGCCACTGCCTCTGTGCTCACCAGCCGTGAGCCTGGCTCAGGGTTTCTCTGGCTGAGCAGTGTTCCCCCTGTGGGAGCGCACTGACCACCAGGGGGCAGCTCCTGCATTGAGCATCTGCCCCCTGGTGGTCAGTGCGCATCATAGCTACTGGTCGTTCCGCCATTTGGTGGATTTGCATATTAGCCTTTTATTATATAGGAGGAGGATATATAGTGTTTATATTTTCAAACAGTTTTATTTTGTGTGTGTGTTATAAAAATTATTTTAACAACTTTCATTATTTTTAAAAGAACCCTTTTTTCACATTTTAAGATCTCTGAAATTGGTATGTGTCTTACAGTTGCTCACAGCCATGTGGCAGAGAGAAAGCTGCCAACTTAATTCATTGATTAGGAATGTGCATCAAAAATTAGAGAATTGGCTGGGTTGGTGTGGCTCAGTGGTTGAGTGTCGACCTATGAACCAGCAGGCCATGGTTCAATTCCTGATCAGGGCACATACCTGGGTTGCAGGTTTGCTACCCACCCACAGTCGGGGTATGTGCAGGAGGCAACGAATCCATGTGTTTTTCTCACATCAATATTTTTTTATCTCTCTCCCTCACCCTCCTTTTCGTTTACTCTCTCTGAAAAGCAATGGAAAACATATCCTCAGGTGAGAATTAACAACAACAACAAAAAAAAGAATAAACCTAAATAAATCTAAAAGAATTCTTTAAAGAATTAGAAAATAAAAACTCCAGTGTATAAGTCATAGCTTAATTGGCAGAGTGCTACCTAATATGTTAGCACTTGCAATTAATGGTTTCATGAATTGTATGAAATATGACTTGTCATTTGGCTATGCACATTTTTTCAGAAATGCTTTATAATGTTCCTTGCTTATTTACAAGGCTCAATCCATGTATTATTAATTATATTTTTATGTGCATCTCTTTATAGGAAAAATCTATTGAGTGATCTTCATTTTCCATTTTGACTTTTCCATTGTGTTCCTTGGATTATGGTTGGACTTTAAAAGATATTAGTCATTCCAGAAGTCAAGAGGCCTAAATTTAGCTGGAATGCAACCTTTACCATGGGGAGTAGCAGATGAAACTAAGAAGGGAGTCTGATTATGGAAGGTTTTTGTTCTGTATATGAGACTAAGGGATATTTTGGATTTTCCTCTATAGTGGGGAGCCATTGAAAGTAGTTGAGTAGGGAAGAAGAATATCTGGGGAGAAGGTAGGATGTGTATTAAAAGAATAGGAGTCTGGAGACAGATGGTTTTTATTAATTGATATCCAAAAATGTTCAGATATTGAATGTTATGGTTTTCCTTTCAGTGATTGATATTTGGCAACTCATGACATATTTTTTGTGGTCATATTTGCTTGAAGATTGCATATTACTTTGGACTGTTTGGAGTAGGAGATAAGATATACAGAAGCCGGAGAGATTTTCGTTCTTACTCTTATTTATCCTTCCAATTAAAACATTCTCATTGTTTCAGATATTAAAAATAATGCATGCGTGCTCTAAAATATATTCTAATAATACGATAAAACAAAAAGAAATCTCATCATCTAGAGATAGCTACTGTTAATATTTTTGGCAAATATCCTCATAAAACTACCTCTCTGAATGTATAATGTATTGTTGTGAGTCTTGGAGTCAGACCCAAGTGGGGCTCCCAGGCTCACTATTTAATAACTATGTGACATGGGTCAAGACTCTTAACTTCCTTGAGTCTATTTGCTTATTTATAAAATGGCCATAATGCTTAAATCTCAAGGCTATGAGGATGAAATGATTATGAAACATGCAAAACACTAAGCATAAGTGCCTATAAATAGCAGTAGCTTTATTTTGTATATGTATAGATGCATAGATAGGTACATAATATTTTACATGAATTGACCTCTAGTTGAAATATTAGTATATAAACATATTCTTTTTTATGTGACAGTATGTCCTGGGAAAGCCTTTTCATGTATGCAGCTATATGTCAGCACTGTTATTTTTAATGGGGAATCTTTTCTTTCAGTCCTGCACAGCACTGACCTTAGCCATGATGGTTATCTGAAGCCTTGTCCTCCAGCCCCTCCCTCTCCCCATACTTACTGCCTGCACTTTTCATCATTGTCTTCTAGCACACACATCCGAGGGCTGTGGTGAAACAGGACAGCTGAGCAAAATTAAAATCTCTAATGATAGTACCTCTCACTGCTGTGTGTGAATACTTAGTTTTAATGAACTAAAACAGCCTGGACTCATATATTTCCTAATTTAAACTTTAATGCAGAGTCCCTTCACAGAGGGCTGACCTCCATGAGCACCGTCTGACCTTGAGGTCCCAGCTGCCCACTGCTTCACACATGTGTCCCAGCATGCCCCAAAGGGCAGCAGATATCACAGCCTGGGACTGAGCTAAACTCTGGATTCAGAGTCAAGACATTCCAGAGTCTGGGGTAGTTTGGGAGGTGTGAGGGTACAGGGCTCCCAGAGATAGAAGTTACATTTCTCTTGGTCATGTTCTGAATTCTGAACCCTTCCTTTGCCCTCAGCAATAGCTAACAAATCAGTTCACAGATTTCATGCAGATTCTCTGGGGATGTGGGCCACTCGCTTATGTTACTGATAAGCACATGGTTTCTACTGAGCTTAGGTTTACTTGAATCCAGTCTTGTTTTCCCTATATTTATGCAGCTGAGGAAAATAACGTTGTAATCCTAAGGTGGTGCTAACTAGAATGGTGCTCCTAGACTTCTGTTATGGAGCCTATGCGCTTAAGGCTGGGCCTGTGAAGTGCTGGCTTTTATGTAACTTGTTTCTAGAGTTGCTCACAATACAGAGATAATAGAGAGTTTTTGGAATTACATTATAGAGAATTCTTGATTTTTGTCTACTTTATCCCATAATTTTGTACTGTTAGGTGATGACTTTTAACTGTAAGAGGAATACTCTTAGTGGACTAAGTATAGGGTTGGAAAAGTAGAGATTGGCTAATTTGTCTACTCAAGACATTTAGAAAGTTTTCCTCGATTTTTGAAGTCTAGATAGCGGTAATTCATGGGCAGGAGCTGTTTTGTAGGATAAAGAAAGATGTGAGTTAGAGAAGATACAGATGGAAACATCTGCTAACCTTCAGCTAGGACAAGGTCCCCCAGCTGTGAAGTGCTAATGATGATGCCAACCTCAAGGATGAAATGAGACCTATATATTCAAAGACATCTGGAGCAGTGTGTAATGAGAGTGCGCCCATAGTAAATGTTTTCTCATTTCTGCCGGTAATGTTGTTTACCTACTTTGCTTGCACCTTGGGACCTATTGGAAGGAATTGTGAAACTCCAAAGATAAATTCTCACTTATGACATTCTGTCACAAGCCCCATAATCCAAAAGATGATCCTTAATGAGAATACAGATTTTGAATCTCTAAATAACAATAGTCGAGGTTTGCAAAGAACTAACCACAGTGGTTTTCAAATTTCCATATGCAACAGAATCACCTGGGGAACTGTTGAAAAGCAATTTCTAGGGGCCCATCTACAGCTCTCAATTAATAGGCCTGGAGTTGGGTCAAGACATTTGGCTACAAGTGGTCCCTGAACCAAATTTTGGGATGGGCTGTTTTAAGGGATCTTATCTTAATGACTTTTCAGCTTACTGGCTATTGTCTGGTATACATATAATCTGGAAAGATAATCCATTGTGAGTAAGGAGTACTAATTTTTGAGAGAAAGTTTAGCTATGGGAATTAGTCTTGATGTAGGAATGAGTCCTGACCTTGGATTGAGAAAACCTGGTTTCATTCTGGCTGGTTCACTACTTACCACTTTTGTGGTCCTAGGAAATTTTGTAAAATTTAAAAGGTAAAGGCAGTAAGATTAAGGGATAGCTTTATTATCTATTAAATAGGAATGATAGTAATTATGTAGCACAAAGGTCAGGAGTATTAAATGAGAATCTGAGTAAAAATACATGACTCTTAATACATCTTCAGTTGGAGTTAGTTTTCTTATGATTGATGATAGAAAAGTGGGGAAAATCAGATAGTGAAGAAAGGCTGCTCTGTGAATAATGTGACTGCTGATCACATCAGACTGAGCCATTCAGATCTTGTAGATGTTCTCAAGATATTATGACATTCTTAACTTATATTCATGAAACTTAAAATGATTAGAGGCATTGTTTTCTTTATAGATGTTATTATTTTTATTGATAATAAAGGATAAATGGTCAGATTACATTATAAAATTCGTTAGCTTTTTTTTCCCCTACACTCATATTCAAGAAGGTTACACATCTCACATAAGCCATATGTAAAGGCTACAAGACAAAACCAAGGTCACTTGTAGTTCACATTTAAATTTCTTAGGATTCTAAGATGGTTCCTAAGGGAGCTTCTAGTCCTTGGTGCTACAGTTGCAATACAGGGTTCCCCAGGTCTTGGTAGAGAGAGGCAGCAAGACTCAGGAGTTATTTAACCATCTTCAGACAACTGATGATAGTGTGCCAAACATGCTACTTTGCACTTTTGTAAATTTCTATTTCTTGGTTCATTCCTTTCTCCTTTTATTAGCTCATTCCACAAATGTTTGTGGAATGCTTGTGACCCTGGCACCTTGCTTGGTGCTAGGATTACAGCAATGAACAAGACAAACCAGGCCTCTGCTCTCCCGGACCCTGTATTTTTAACAGGGCACAGGTAATGCACATATAAACAAATATGGTTTCCGATAGTGCTGAATGCCCTGGACCAGGACCAGGTCACAGTGACTATGCGTATAGAGCAGCCGTGGGCAAACTACGGCCCGCGGGCCAGATCCGGCCAGTTTGAAATGAATAAAACTAAAAAAAAAAAAAAAAGACCGTACCCTTTTATGTAATGATGTTTACTTTGAATTTATATTAGTTCACACAAACACTCCATCCATGCTTTTGTTCCGGCCCTCCGGTCCAGTTTAAGAACGCATTGTGGCCCTCGAGTCAAAAAGTTTGCCCACCCCTGCCAGTGATGGCGAACCTATGACACGCGTGTCACCTCATTTTTTGGTTGATATTTCTTTGTTAAATGGCATTTAAATATATAAAATAAATATCAAAAATATAAATCTTTGTTTTACTATGGTTGCAAATATCAAAAAAATTCTATATGTGACACGGCACCAGAGTTAAGTTAGGGTTTTTCAAAATGCGGACACGCCGAGCTCAAAAGGTTCGCCATCACTGGTATAGAGGGCTATTTTAGATACTGTCATTTGGGGATGTTTAATATTTTATTAAGCCCTTCTTGTCTGCATCCTTCTTCTCTGCAAGCATGCTATCAGTTCTCGATGGTAAGCAATAATGGGCAGGGACCACATCTTTAATCATCTTTGTGTCTTTGGCCTAGTACCGTGGTCGGCAAACTGCGGCTCGCGAGCCACATGTGGCTCTTTGGCCCCTTGAGTGTGGCTTTTCCTAAGTCTTAGGAGTACCCTAATTAAGTTATTAACAATGTACCTACCTATATAGTTTAAGTTTAAAAAATTTGGCTCTCAAAAGAAATTTCAATCGTTGTATTGTTGATATTTGGCTCTGTTGACTAATGAGTTTGCCAACCACTGGCCTAGTACAGTGCCTTACAATGGACCCATGTTGACTGCTTAGTAAATAGCTTTTACTCTTGCCTCCCTTTTCTTGTACCTTATCTTTCTTGTGATATTATTTTTACTTAGGATATACATCCTCTTCTTTCTTGTTTGGTTTCTTGTACTATCTCACTTAGATGAAACTAATGAAGCTTGTACTTAAATTTGAATTTGTAACTTTATAATATTTTTCTTAGAGCATATTCCCAAACAGTAAAAGCTTCAGTGCTTACAAAACCTGCAGCTGCCTCTGAAGCCAGCCCACACTCAACTGTAAGTCTAGTTAACCAGAATCCAGAACTTTGTGTCCCAATTCATTCTTTTTTTTTAAGTATCTGATGGGCACATAGAAGAGACATATTCACAGGCATGAATTTACTTGTTACTTGACTAAAAGAAGTCACTGAACCTCTCAGAGACATAAATTCATATATAAATGTGCGGAACAACCCCTTTCTATTTGTTACGGAATTACTGTGATGTGACACAGTAGCACTTTTCGAGCTATGGAGATGCGTGCGACAATAATTGAGAGTGTTTTTAGGGAGTTAAGATGGCAAACACTTAGGGGAAGGAACATCTGATTTCTTTCATGCTCTGCTCCCACCCGTCTTCATTCGTTCTCGTAATAATGGAGAATATCCTGAGTACTTACTGAGAGCCAGCACTCTGCAGATGTTGGTGATAGCACAGTGGACAAAATGAACAGCAGTGCTTACTCTCATGGGGCTCCCTGTCACCCAGGGCACAGAGATAAGTAATTGCCTGCTTGACAGTTGCAATCCACAATGACATATGCTGTGGTAGGGGGTTTGGGGCACTAAATGAGCAAAAGGGAAGCTCACCTACCACACCCTGGGGTGTGGTCATGGGAGGAGCGGTCCAACCTAAGATCTGAAAGATGACCTAGAGTCAGCATATGATGGAGAAGGCAGAAGGCCTGATAGGGTCTAGAGGAGGTGAGTGAGCACATGTACAGAGGCCAAAGGGTAAGGAGCTTTGAGGACGATGAGATGTGCCTTCGAGGAGGTGAAGTCGGAGTTCAGAGCCTCAAGAACCATGTCATCCTGAGGGTGATGTGGGGCCAGTGAAGAGTTTTGCCTTGTTGGATGACAGGGTCAAGTGTGATTTTTAGGAAAGTTACTATGGCTCTTGTAGTAATTCAAGGAATTTACTTTTTTAAGAGACAATCTATCAATTGTAGTTAAAATTACAGTTATTGAGTCATTTTTTGAGTGAATGAATGAATCAGTAAACTCAATAAATTCTGACTTCAAGGCATTCTAGCTTTGTAGGAAATAACCTTAAAATGTTACCTTTCTATAAAATAAAAGTAATCACACTTTACAATATACCCAATTATTTCAGCAAGCCCTGTATGTAAGTCCTTTGCACATGGAAGTACTCAGTGGCCAGTAGCAGTATTACAGAAGAATTAAGGGTGGTCTGAACTAAAGAAGTGATAGTAGAGATAGGAGGAAATTAATCATCTGAAAAATGTTGAGATGTGGCAGTTGGAGGCTGTTGGGTTTGGGAGGTGAGGGAGAGGGGTACGGACCCTGGGGTACTGTCTCTGGGCTGGTATCCCCTGAGGAGGCCCAGGGGATGGGGTGTTGCTGATGGTGGTGTAGAGGTCAGAGCTAAGCCCGAGGGTCCTGTGTGGACATTGGAAGAGAGATGTCCAGGAGCCTTCATGCAAGAGTGTGCAAGCCAGAGAGGTTCAGCTTCAGCATCAGGACAATCATTAAAATAAGATGGTCCTGAAAGCCGTGGAAGATTATTTCCCAGAGAGAGGGAGAGTGAAGGGAACCTGCCAAGGAGGAAAGTGGAAAGGAAAAGGGGAGATAAAATGTATTTCAAGAAGGAGCAGTGGCCAGGATGACTGAGTATCCAGGCGGTACTGTGCTTGGTATGCAACTCTGCATTAAGTTGCAATGATGTTGGTGACCTCACAGTGAGGAGCCCAGAGAATAGGACCAAGTTCCCCTTTTGTGCTCCTGTTCTTCTGCTTCCGAGCTTTCCTTTCACCCCTTGACCCAGTTCATCCTGAGGATAGAGCAGACACTGCGGGAGGAGCAGTAAGAGGAAAGTAAGGAAGTGGGAGAGCTGGCGTGCACAGCTGGGATGCCTGGATGCTCATGGGAAAACTGGAAGCACAGGTGAGGTATGAAACAAATATTTTATCCATGGTGTTCTCTCTTTCTAAAGAAGAACAGTGAGAAGCAAAGGTGACATTGCTAAAAATACCTACTTCCTGTGTAGAAAAGGGGCTGTATTTAAAATTGTGACAGGCAGCTTAATTTAAAATGCTAAGCATAGATTTGCCATATTTTCTTTTGTGCAAACCATAGCAGGCTCTAATGTGTAGTTTCCGAGTGCCAGAGAAGGGCTGACAGCTTTTTTATTCTTTTAATTTGCTCCCTCTCTCCTCATGATAGCAAAAGTAATGCTACCAGTGGTAAAATATTCTTGATTGAAGTAGAACAGAAATATCGGTGCTGTCTTGTCTTTTACTCAAAGATAAACACCAGAATGACCCATGGATCGTTAAGTAAGAAACCAGAGGATGCTGAGATAGGCATCTTTTTTAAAGATAGTGCAAAGTATTTCTGATCCAGGAAAAGGTAGAATAATAGTATAATGACCAGCTGTGTACCCAACATCTATAATAATTCTATAATAATAAAAGTATAATATACTAATTAGACCAGACAGCCGAACGACCTTCCAGATGTCATTCCAGATGTCCTTCCAGATGAAGCTGCCATGGTGGGGGCTGAGACAGAAGCAGTTAGGGGTGATCAGGCAGGCAGGCGAGCGGTTAGGGACGATGAGGCAGGTAGGCGAGTGGTTAGAGGTGATCAGGCAGGCAGGAGAGTGGTTAGGGGTGATCAGGCAGGCAGGAGAGTGGTTAGGGGCGATCAGGCAGGCAGGAGAGTGGTTAGGGGTGATCAGGCAGGCATGCACAGTGGTTAGGGGCAATCAGGCAGGCAAGTAGGTGAGCAGTTAGGAGCCAGCCGTCCTGGATTGTGAGTGGAATGTCCAACTGCCAGTTTAGGCCCGATCCCTGTGGCAGTTGGACATCCCCCGAGGGGTCCCGGGTTGCGAGAGGGTGCAGGCTGGGCTGAGGGAACCCTCCACCCCCGTGCATGACTTTCGTGCACCAGGCCTCTAGTCAACTTAAATAAAACATTACCCCAAATTGCTTAATCTCCCCCAAGTCCTTCACAACTGTATCTACCCCTGCAGAAGTAACTCTTCTTCTGAATTTGTGTTTATCATAACCATAAAATTTCTTAAGCCCTTTCCAAATCACTACTTATATATTGCTAAGTTTGTGGTACTGTTTTTAATGTTTAAGAATCTTTAAATGGTATGCTGTATATATATATCCTTCTGTGGCTTGCTTTTTTTCATTCAGCATTATGTTGGTCTCTGTCGTATCTGTATCTGTTGTATTCCATAGTATATTTCGTACTAGTGAGGACTGGATGCTTTAACCCAGGTTCATGACTCCCATACCCATCCTTGCACAGGGTCATGCTTCCACCTCTGAGATGCGGTACTGTCCCCTAGCCTGAAATATTCTCCCCCCGTGAAGATTTCCACAGCTTGCTCCTTGCTGATCCACCCCCACCACCTCTCATCCTGTTTAACACTGCCTGTTTCCCTTCCTGGTTTACGTTTCTTCATATTACTGCATATTTTAGTTACATTTGCTGCGTGTCTCCCTCAGCTAGTATATCAGCTTTGTGAGGACAGGGCTTATATCTATTTTGTTAACTGCCATAGATTCCAGCTCTTAGAATAGTGCTAGGCACATAATAGGTGCTCAGTAAGTATCTACACTAATAAAAGAGAAAGATGCAAATTGGCCATACCTTCGTGACACCCACCAGCCAATCAGGAGTGAGTATGCAAACTAACCCAACAAAGATGGCGGGTTAATTTGCATATGCAGGTGCCAAGCGACCAGGGATGGGGCAGGATGCATTCCACACCGCCCCAGGCATTCTGGGCCCGAGTGAAGGCAGAAAGGCAGCTCTGGGCTGGAGTGAAGGTGGTGCCGGCAGCGAGGGGAAGGAAAGCCCATTCTTGCTCAAATCTTCATGCATCGGGCCTCTAGTTTAAATATAATGTGAAACAGTCCCATGAACTTATGAACAAAAATTGTGGATAAATATTTAACATTTTATTTAGTGGGTATGGTTTTGTTAAATGCGACTTAACTTTCAATTGTAAATATTACCTTAAGCAGTAAGACTCCTGATGAGAAGACATGATCTTGCCCAAATGGCCCACAGGATCTTCTTGGGACAGAAAAGAATTAGTGTGTGTGAGGGACCAAAATCTTACTTCACTGATAAGAGGTTTAGCCATGCGTTGCAGGGTGACAGTTGGGTTCTGGTCATTTTCAATTAACTGGGACTTGGGACACTTTATGCTCATTATAGTAATTGTTCCCCTCCCCCAGAATTAATGCTTATACATTGTTAATACTTTCCCAGACATACTCTCTGGCCTGCCCCCTTCATTCCTTTCTAATTTTAGCAGTCTAAGGTAAACAGGGTTTTTTTTTCTTACCAATGAATATTCCATTGTCTGGTAATTTGGGAAATAATTTGCACACCTCTCATTTTCAATCTTTGTATTTAGTACTGGGAATTGCAAAGTGTGGTTGGTTTTTAATTCTGAGCTCTTCAGAATTAACAAGTAGGTAAGTGAGGTTTTGATTAGGCATGCATTCTAATCAAAGGAAAATGAATGATAATTTTTCATTGGGACTACTGTAGGAAATTATAGGTATAAAGATAGAGATTTGTGTTTTCTTATTGGAAACATCATTTATAACTTAGTTTTGAAGACTTTCTTACCCCAAAAGAAGTTTTATAGGAAATTAAATTTTTCTCTAAGCCTGAGTATCATGTCTACACTTTTAGAGGGTAGAGATCCAGAAGTTGTTTTTATCTAGCTCCCGGTGCTCAGAAGACCTTGGAGAAATTAAATGGTCTCTTTTCATATTAAATTTGATTTTAGTTCCTGTCTATGCTTTTCATCTTGTGCCAATAGTGACTTATACATGGATAAGGCTCTAAAATCAGTCTGATGCATTGAATGTGATTAGTAAAGGGGAGTTGATTGAGTGGTAAAGAAGATACCAGGTAAAAGAACGCCAACAAATAGGACAGCTTGAAAATGTTCTATTAACTGAAGGTCGGGGACCTGCACCCTCCATAATCATCCCTTGGGAACCACTTATATTGATGACCCACCTGAATAGGTTTAAGAGACACACAGGTGTCCACTTCTTGGGATCCATCTGTATTTGGATCACTGACTTTAGGATAACAACCATTACTCAATTTGAAGCTATTGTATTCTTTAGCCTGAGCAGTCAGGATTCTGTCTTCGGCCCGGATCAGCAAATTTGATGTTTGGAAGCTCCTTTGAAAGAGTCTGTAATGACATGGATAATTGTTTTTATGGCTTTCTAGTGAAATGGAATTGCCTGATAGAGCTGTCTTGTTTCTTGGTGTTCTTTTATCTGATAGCGAAAAGGATATAGGGTTGAAAAACGTTTCAGGAGAAACACCAGCATCATTACAACCCTCATAAGCATTAAATATGCATTGACTGTTTCTCCTACAGAAAGTGTTTTCTTGGAGGGGGTACTGAGGACACTGCAATGATTTTAATGCATCCGCCTGATAAAGGGAAGTTGACTGAGTGCTCGAGAAGATATCAGTTTAGATTTCTCTAATAACAGAAGATTTATTTATTTTTTAATATATTTTTTATTGATTTCAGAGAGTAAGAGAGAGATAAAAACATCAGTGGTGAGAGAGAATCATTGATTGGCTGCCTCCTGCACACCCCACACTGGGGACGGAGCCCACAACCCTGGCATGTGCCCTTGACCGGAATCAAACCTGGGACCCTTCAGTCCACAGGCCGACACTCCATCCACTGAGCCAAAACAGCTAGGGCATAATAACAGAAGATTTAGAAGGCCTGTGCTCTCTAAAACCTTTAAGTTCTAAGAAGATATATATTTTATATTGTTATTACATACATAATTTCTGTATTATATAATCTGCATATTTAATCCCAGTTCAATCGCTTTTTACTAGAAGTGCAGTCATAGGCAAGTTATTTAGTGTTTCTTAACCTGCACTTCTTTACCTGTATCGTATGGCTGGTAATACTAGCCTAACTGGGTTTATGGGAAGTTTATGTGCATGACTATATCCAAAATGGGAATTGTAGTAAAGTTGACCTCATTATGTTACTGTAAGGGTGATTATTGATTTTACAAATACTTTATAGAGTTCATTGTGAAATGCCAGTCCATAGAGCGGGATCAGGTCCCTGTGAAAGTTTTCTTGGCCATGGTGTCCCTCTGGGATTAACTCCTCATTGCTTTGGTTGTCTGGGTCTCAGGCAGAACATCAGCGCAGGCCGCCCCCTGGGCTGTCAGGCTCTGCTCTTGGACCCAGTGGGGAGCGAATGGAAGAAAGGTCATGGAACTGGGGAATTTTGTTACTGGGCTGCTCTTGCATATCATTTTAAATTGAATGAAATGAAATAGGGCATTTCTGTTAAACTGGGTTTCCCACAATGAATGGTTAAAAGTGAAGAACTGAAATAAGCTTGGCAATTGATCTCACAGAACTCCTCCATTGCATTGGAGAACTGCGCCTCACTCCTTTCTTGTGATTACTTGGGACTGTCAGTGTAGGGTGCCTGCTCCCAGGATAAAATGATAGGCAGGTGGTCCAGACCCTGTTCCTGGGAAGTTGAATGTATCCTCCCCAAGACTTTCATAGTGGGACTTTCATAGTGGATAGTGGGAAGGTGGCCTTAAATTTCTGAGTGGTAGGGGTATAAGAATGTGGCCTTCTTGCTTGTCCCGGAGAGCATGGTATCAACAAGGGAGATGAGATTATGTTTTTGCAAAGTAGAATCCCTGAGGTTTCTGGAACTGTTTTGTTTCTTGCAAATGACCAATGGAAATGGCCCAAATATTTTTCTTTAGATTTTAGAAATGGCCAAAAATATCTTTTGTTAATTAAGGATAGTAGGAACGTGGCTGTTAGCAGTATAATATAGTAGTAGAGAGCCCAGCCAATCACTGTATGAGAAAAAAGTTAAGTAATAACCTCTTTATGTTCAATTTCTTCAATTGGGAATAATAATAATAGTACCTGCTTCATAGGTTTATTGTGAGAATATATGTATATTTAGCTGAATTAAATATACATATATTCATATAAATCATATATTTAATATACATACATAAATATTTGTAGGGCATTATAAAGATGTAAGCTATTTTAAATCTTTTTTAAAATATATTTTTATTGATTTCAGAGAGGGAGGGAGGATAGAGAGAGAGAAACATCAATGATGAGAGAGAATCACTGATTGGCTGGCTCCTGCATGCCCTTCACTGGGGATCGAGCCTGCAACTCTGGCATGTACCCTAACTTGGAATCAAACCATGACCTCCAGATTCATGGGTTGACACTGAACCACTGAGCCACACCAGCCAAGCTAAATCTTTTATTATATTTATTTTATTTTTTTAAGCTTAAATATTTACTTATTTATTCATTAAAATAACAATGAACATTGTATATATTAACAACATATTGTTTTGAAAATAACTGTTTTCTAAAATAAAAGATACATTTATTGAGAAGAACAGCATTGGCATATATTTTACAATCCCTAATGTCTGCCTTAACAGAAACAGCTGGGTTTTCACACTTGTTTCTGTCTTCAGTATATTGTGAAACACTGTTTTGGTTGGAAAATATTAAGGAAACCCAGCCTTACATAGACATGTAGTTGGAAATGGAAGGAGTCATTAATAGCTTTTTCAGAGAGTTGTGGATATTCTTGTTTGGTACTATGCCAAATTGAGACAAGTTTCTGTTTTTTAAAATATATTTTTATTGATTTCAGAGAGGAAGGGAGAGGGAGAGAGATATAGGAACATCAATGATGACAGAGAATTGTCCATCAGCCACCTCCTGCATGCCCCCCGTTGGGGATCGAGACTGCAACCCGGGCATGTGCCCCTGACGGGAGTCGAACCTGGGACCCTTCAATCCGCAGGCTGACACTCTATCCACTGAGCCAAACCAGCTAGGGCAAGACAAGTTTCTTAAGAAAAGATGCATTATGAGATTTGAAACCATAATAATGAACTTTTCATACTCTCTTACATTAAAATTTATTGATTTTTTTTAACATTTGGAATGAATACTTTACCCATGCATGATTTTGTAGCATCATGTGTTTTGGTCATTTGGGAAATACCAGTATGAGTTCATTGAGATATGCAGATCTTCCTTATACAATATTAAATCTTTTATTTTTAAAGAAAAGATTTTTTTTAGACTAAAAAACATAGTAAGAACATGATCTTGGACAATTCTCAAAAAGGTCAATTAACAAGCTATATGAAAACATTTCAGCAGTTATGAAAACATTTTAAAGTTAGATATATTTTAAAAAATGAAAATGGAGGAAAATTACATTTATTTTGCAACAATATTATACATACCTAACTTATATAATGTAATTTATAGCATCATTCCTTTTTCAATTTGGAGTGTTTCAGTTGACAAAACCCCAATTTAAATAATCTGAGGAAGAAATGGAGAATTTATAAGGAGGAGACTGTGATGGCCTAGAATCAAAGGAGTGAAATGGGAGAACTTGCAGGGATCCATATCTGAGTAGCTTCTACTTGGAAGTCATTATGCATAATTTTTGCTTCCCTAGTCAAATCTACACCATCTCATGTTCAATAATGTCAACTGACCAGTTTGTGAAATCTAAACGTGCAGAAACCATGGCTTTTCAGGGCATTCGTGTCCCTTGTATAGTGCATTCAGGATACACATGTGTCTGTCCTTGTGAAAGATTTTAATGGGAATACTCATTCTGTATATTCCTGTTTGCTAAACCCAATGGTTTTTTTGATGCTAGGTCCTTGATATTACTTCTCTTTCAATATTAAGTTATAGTCTGTATAATGTGATTTATGCTGCATTGTAGTAAAATGGAAAACGTGTCTGTTATTTTGTGTTTGTTGGTTTGCTTTGTTATGAATTCATTGTTTAAGATTTGGCTTCAATTAGGATGACTTTTAAGACCAATTTTAGTTACTCATTTTCTCAGCTCATTGAAATTAGACATGGTCAAAAATTAAGGGAATAGGTGTGTGCTTTGAAGGTTTGAACTCTAATGAAATTTTATGTTGAAAGGCTGATGACTGCACTTGAGTGTATTTGAAAGTGAGTACAAAAAGATGAAGTATAGCCCTAACTGGTTTGGCTCAGTGGATAGAGCATCGGCCTACGGACTCAAGGGTCCCAGGTTCGATTCTGGTCAAGGGCATGTCTTGGTTGTGGGCACATCCCCAGTAGGGAGAGTGCAGGAGGCAGTTGATTGATGTTTCTAACTCTCTATCCCTCTCCCTTCCTCTCTGTAAAAAAATCAATAAAATATATATTTTTTTAAAAAGATGAAGTATATAAGTTTCTAAAAGATAGTCTGTTGAGTATAACATGCATGACAAATACCTTATTTCATCTGGATCACCATCGTATCTCCTAATAGACATTGTTTTTATTATTATTCTGTAACTAAACATCTATTTGGCATTAAAGGGATAAATGTTTCTGTTCTACAAAGATAACTCTTTAACTTGTAAACAACTTCCCAAGGCTCATAGTTTGATAACATTTAATTGCATTCTTGCTACAAGTTACAATTTCAACTGTTAATATTACATATTATGACTAAGGTTTTTTTTATGGCTAATGTTGAGACTAGTTGTCAGTATTTCAATATTTTATGGCCAACATAGTATTTTGGTGCCAGCTGAGTTAGTCATTTACATTCACTCACTTATTCACCAAATATTTCCTGACTACTTATTATGTGCCAGATACTTTCCTACATAGCAGAGAACAAAACACAGAAAAACTTCTGCCCTTCTGGATCTTATACTCTAGTCTGATCTTCTGTGACCTCGAAGCCGACAACACCATTGTTTGGCAGATATTACCCCCAGTCTATAAATCCTGAGTGGAAGTTTCGGCTTTATATGCTTTTTCCTTGGGAGGTGAGGAAGGGGTGCGTGAGTGATGTGACCTGGAAGAGAAATAAAACCAAAGGTAATTAGTGCAGCATTTTCTTATTTTGTTCCCCCAAATAATGGAGGTCAATAAGAATGTTATTCTGTGTAACATAGTTGGGGAAAGGCTAATTGAAAGTGCAACTGTGATGGCCAGGTGGCTCCTGGGTGGCTCCGTTTGTTGGAGCATCATCCCTTACACCAGAAGGTGGCAGGTTGGATTCCCTCTTGGCACATACCTAGGTTGCAGTTTGGATCCCTGGGCAGGGAGTGTGCGGGAGGCAACCAATCGATGTTTCTCTCTCACATTGATATTTCTTCCTCTCCCTCTCCCTCTCCCCCTCCCCCTCCCCCTCCCACTCCCCCTCTCCCTCTTTCCCTCTCCCTCTCCCTCCTTCCCCCTCTCTCTCTCTCCCTCCCCCTCCCCTCCCTCCCTCCCCCCTTCCTCTTTCTGAAATCAAATTAAATTAAAAAATAACCTGTTTTATTATTAATCTGATCTCACGTAAATTTTTAGATACTCTTTTAGCATTTTGATCATGGAAACATTGGGTTTAAATTCTTGGAAGATATTTTTTAAATGAAAGAAAAGCTTTATATTTATCTCTCTTTTTTTTTTTGATTGGCAGTAACCTCAGTAATACAATAATGTTCATACGGAAAATCTATTATTATACTTAGGCATTTTCTAACCAGAACATTTTAATTCGCAGGAAGGTGCTGCGCCACCCTGACCTGGCTCACGTCTTCTATTATGTGGCCGGCAGCTTGGTCGTCTCTTCTAGACTAATCCTCTGTGACTCTGACACACATCCATGTTATGCAACTCAGAAATAAATCCACTGACCTAGTTTATTTGGCCTTATTTTCTCCTTGATTTGAATCATATTTCTTTTGGGAACATCTTTCATTTGACACCTTTGAAACATTGTGGATTACTATGAATTGTTATTAGTCAGTATGTTATGGAACAGGAAATGCAGTAGGGTATCCTGGACAAATCCTGGACTTGCTTCAAAATACAGAACAATCCCACCCTGCCTGAGTAGCTCAGTTGATTAGAGCATTGTCTGGATATACCAAGGTTCTGGGTTCGATCCCTGGTCAGGGCACATATAAAGAATCAACCAGTGAACACATAAATAAGTGGAATAACAAATCTCCCTCTCTCTCTCTCTCTCTCTCTCTCTCTCTCTCTCTCTATCTTTCCCTCTCTTCCTCTCTCTCCCTTCCTCTCTCTAAAATCAATTAAAACTTTTATAAAAAGAAAGAACAGTCCCACTCCTAAACATCTACTGCTTTGCCCTGTGCAGACCTTTTAGGTTTGGATTGGTTGGTACCCACCAACATTTGTGTAAAACTCTACATTACAGATCACGACAGTCATCATTCGAGTATTTCCTTGAAAACGGAACAGTGTGTGGTTCTGGGTAACTGCTGGAGGAAAACTGATCAGTGGTAACTGAGCTCAATCTACTCCTCATGTAGGAAAAAGGTAAATGCTTTCAAAGGAAAAACAGAGGCTGTCCTGTGTTTGGGCCGGCCTCACCGCTGAATGTGAGCCGATCCCAGCGTCAGAGAGGTCCTCAGTCACCCAGCAGGAGACGCTCACATACGAGGTCCCAGCATTGTCCTCAGGGCCCCCGAGGGACCAAGGTGGGGGGTGAGCTGGAGCTAGTGGCTTCAGTGGCTTCTTTTGGAAAGAGTCCAACAAGTTCAGAGGAACCAACCTCTGCTCTTTTAATATACTGGGCACTTGGTGTATTGAGGTATAGATAGCAATTCTCAGTTATAGGTGATAGCTGACTATTTTCCTCAGTATTTTTGAAATGGAGAAAAATGGGAAATGACATGGACATACAAGGAGTAACTTGAGATGAAGGGTGGGAGAAGAACAGGACTGAAGAGGAAAGAGTGTCTTCAGAGCCCATTTCCTCTTACTGTACTGAAGCTCTGAGCTGTTTGACAGGCTGTTGGAAGATGTTTGCAGGCATGTCTGCCTCTGTACCCATGGATGGGCCCTGCACATCACGGTGCCCCAGGGACAGTTTTTGCTGGGAACGTGGTGCTTTCACCAAAAAAAACAACTGTTGAGAATTTGTTGTTGTTTTCGTCTTGTTTTCCTGTCTTCAAAGCTTAGTGTGAGTCGTTTTCCCTGCTATTTTTCTGTCTTACCAACCCTATAATTTTATTGTAATAATTCGCTGTGGGAAGTCATTTGACACACATCCAGGCTGATGTCTTTGCCAAGCAGATTGCCTGCTAATTTGCTTAACGAATGGGTTCAGACACTTTTTAGTGAGCTTCTGCTTATTCTTGTTAACTTTTGGGATATTTGTATCCAAAGAAAAAGCTCAGATCTTTTCATTTCCATGCTTGCTCCTTTTTAAGTGCACTTAAGCCATTCCAAGAACATTTGATGGAGCAACTATACCTGTTCCTCTCTCCTCTTTTCTTTCCTTGCCCTGCTTTGAGTATTTCTTCCTGTGGTATCGTGCTAAACCCTCACCTATCAGACTCTCAGATTGCAATCAGTGCATCCTCTCATTCATTCATTCATTCATTCATTCATTCATTTACTTACAAATATTGAGTGCCTAATTGTGCCAAGCATTATTTGAAATGTTTGGTGGTAGAGCCATGAACCAGATAGACAAACTGATCTGCTTGTTTTTAGAGCAGTACCCAGCCCTGCTTTCCCATAGCTAATCCCTGCTTGGTGCAAGGAGTCACGTGGGCTTTAGGGATTCTACAAAAATATGGTTCATATGCATTCCAGTTTAAGACTTTTATGACCAGCCCTTGAAGCCTAACTATAACTTAGGACATCATTTCTGTGGAAAACAGGGCTTTTAGCTCTCAATAATCATTTTGCTAGTAGCTCTTTGGAGTATAATTAATTGGCAACTGGCAACTTCCCATAATCTAGTTTTAACTATTCTCATCAGATTTTATGTAATAATTAACTTTTGGTTATCTCTGTTAATAGAAATATGCATAGTAGTATCAATATGTAAGCTTTGCTGAGTTAAAAAAATCAGATTTGTTTTATTGTTTTGCTTTGGGTAATATGAAAATGAGTTTAAATTTTTCAAATTGGTACCAACTGATACCTATGACAACAATGTAATCATGGGCTGTGAAAAAGGGGATGTATTTTGGGTTTAAGGAATGTATTTTGTGGGAATGAATGGAACCTTACAGTTATTTCCATCAACATATTTTTATTTGTTCGTTTGTGTTTGGTACTGGAAGGAATAAACATTAGTTTATCGAAGAAGTCATGTGGAAAACAACTGATAACGTCAGGTGCCAGCATGCAGCATGGACACCCTAGTCCAGCCGTGGGCAAACTACGGCCCGCGGGCCAGATCCGGCCCGTTTGAAATGAATAAAACTAAAAAAAAAAAAAAAAAAGACCGTACCCTTTTATGAAATGATGTTTACTTTGAATTTATATTAGTTCACACAAACACTCCATCCATGCTTTTGTTCCGGCCCTCCGGTCCAGTTTAAGAACCCATTGTGGCCCTCGAGTCAAAAAGTTTGCCCTTCCCTGCCCTCGTCTCTACTTGACCTGTGATTTCTGGCTTGAGAAATTCTCTTACTGGTCAATGGAAGAGTAAGAGGAACGGAATTCCTCGATGCTCTCTTAAATAACAGAGAGAAATAACTAGGCGCGGGTCCTCAGTTTGGTGGGAGAGCTGGCCCTTACATCCATCCCTTAAATATTGCCTTCAGATATCTTAAGTTTGTCTGCACTTTGCCATTTCCAAAACCCACAGAATAGATGGGTCCTTAGTCTTAGTTTTTGTCTTGTTGTTTCAAGTTGAGGGACACGGTGATTTCCAGTCGTGGCAGGTGGCATTGCCCAGGAGGAGCACCCCCAGAGATGGAGTGACTGTGCACCCCTGGACCGGGCTGCGAGTGTGGTCTGCAGACCAGAAGCATCTGTCGCACCTGGGACTATTTTTAGTCAAAGCGTTTATCCCTGTATCGGTTACCAGCTCTTGGCGGAGCTGACTTTATGGGCAGGTGGAGTTACAGTTCACTGTAGTAGTCATCTTCCTAGTCAGGGAGAGATGACTCCTGAGGCTGAGGACGATCCCACGCGCAGGCTCCCTCTGCAATTGCAGCAGGTCCTCCTCTGCCAGAGAATCTGCTCTGAGCCCTTGTTTCCAGGAATCCTTGGGCCAGAATCAGAGCGGTCACGGTGGATGGGGCTCTGCATTCGAAAAATGTTTCATTTTCTTAAAAAGCAGACTCCTCTTTGTTTTAAAGACTTAGTCGAATTTAATGCTTGCTTCCTCTTTTGCTTTTTGACTTACTCTGCTGTCTTTGACTTGCACGCTTTTTCCTGGCACTACTGACCTTGATTTTGAAACGGTCAGATTTTTGCCTGCTCTGTTAGTTCCTTCTTGCTGTGCCATTTCAGAGCATCTTGGTGATGCTGCCTGGAAAAGAGAATTACGTAAAAGGCTGCAAGAGTTGTTGTGACTGGCTCAGTGCGGATGTTCTCAGCACCTTTGAATTAGGAAGTTTCTGGTATTGTTTTGCACTTCCCCATTTTTTGTGCTTAGTCTCAAATTCGCTACTCATGTGGTTGGCTCAGAGTTCATTTAAAACAAAGCTCCCTCCTTGTAGAACAGACCTGTTCAGAGCAAGTGGTTAATGAATTCATATTTGCTCTCCGAGCTGAATTCCAAACAGTGTTATTGCCACAGTGCCATCTTTAAGAGGACTTTTTAGGGGATGCTGGAAAGCAGAAGACTCTCCGTTCCACCCAGCAGTGCCCAGTGCGGCAGCTGGAAAGTCTAATTATAGGCTGGGAAGCCCCTTAGGAATTACAGAAAGTGTTAGCAGAAGGCCTGCCCGTAAGTGACAGCTGTCTGCCTTGGGCACGAGGGAGCCAAAGTGCATATAGAATAAAATAAACTGTCCTGCCCAACATATGTTGGCTCTAGACACTTGTGAAAATCACCCCACTTAGTGCTGGCAATAATAAATTGATGGTCAATCACTGTAATAGGCTTGGCTCCAAAAGCGCTGTGAGGGAGAGAGGACATACATTATTTTGTAGTTCAGAATCGTGTGTTTGAAACATTTGACCATTCAGTGCATGTTGATTTGAAGATGGCATAGGAAATAAATGTCATATAGCTGTAATTCGGAATATCAGAATATTATGGGCACAGCTGTGCCTGTCTTCACTGATAGATTCTAGGACCAAGGAAATCTCACCTTCTTGTCAGAAACATATGGCCTGGGAAATATTCCTTCTGTTAAATAAAAAAAAAATAAATAAAAAATCTTGAGTGCTGAAGTAATACCAAGAAAATGCTAATGATTACTCCGGATAAATATATTTCTCCGACTTAACATTTTTCACAAGAGTTTCACTTGAAAAATACATTGTTTCTTTGTGACGTTCGTTAGTATTTTGATATTCCTTAATAAAACTAAAATGGATGCATACATTAATAATATCTGAGGCGAATAAAGCTCAGTTTGTGTACCTGTTTTTTACTGAGGAGAAAGCGACTTTGAAAATAAAAGAAAATTATTTTCAGGTGGACTGTAATGCTTATGGAAGAAAGACAATGTATTTCAAGAGTAATCTTGAATCGTATAATCTGTATTTTTACCATATACGTAATGTGACATCTTATTTTGGTTATGTGTTCAAGTTACTTCTATGACAGGTGCAAAAACATGTCTGTAATTTGTGACTGGCATCAGATAGACATATCAACCTAACTTTCCTTGTTCCTGTAAAGCGGAACTGAACCGTGCACCGTAATCAGTGGTGAGGGTGGCGCTGTGCTGACAGCTGTCTGGCATTCTCTTTGAATTAGGTTGGGGCAGGAAGGAGGAAGGCTTCATACTGAAGTAATCATTGCGTGAGGGTTGGTGTCAGCTATGTTGCTATTAAGAGTTGTAATTTAGCCCTAGCTGGCTATGGCTCAGTGGATAGGACATCAGCCTGTGTACCATAGGGTCCCGGGTTCAATTTCAGTCAAGGGCATATACCTCTGTTGCAAGCTCCTCCCTGGCCCTGGCCCTGGCCCTGGCCAGGTCTCATGCAGGAGGCAACCAATTGATGTCACATCGATATTTCTTTCTGTCTTTTCCTCTCTCTAAGAAATCAATGGAAAAATATCCTCAGGTGAGGATTTAAAAAAAAGAGTTGTAATTTAATACACAAGACATATTGAGGAAAATGCTCATTTTCTTCCACTTTTGTAACCTTGTAATTATATTTTTGCCACTGTATTAACCAAAGTCATTACTACTTTTTTTTTATTGACGTGAATATCACATGTGTAATGCAGCTTTAGCTTTGCTGTGCCATTTTTATCATCAGGTTTCTGTTAGAACATACATTAAGATTCTCTTCATTTTCTTCTTTGGATAAGCCATTATTATTATTTTTTTTAATATATTTTATTGATTTTTTACAGAGAGGAAGGGAGAGAGATAGAGACTTAGAAACATCGATGAGAGAGAAACACCGATCAGCCGCCTCCTGCACATCTCCTACTGGGGATATGCCCGCAACCCAGGTACATGCCCTTGACCGGAATTGAACCTGGGACCTTTCAGTCCGCAGGCCGACGCTCTGTCCACTGAGCCAAACCGGTTTCGGCTGGATAAGCCATTACTGTAAGATATATTTGATACATATTGGATTTAGGAATCTGAAATATATATGATGATGTCTAAAGTTTGAGTACTTAATATGTACTTACATGTGACAGAGATATTATGAATTATCTCACTTAATCCTTATAAGCAGGTAAGATATGCAGATATGATTAATATATTTATTAAACTAAGACTCAGAGTCATTAAGTAACTTACCAAAGTTACATAGCTGATTAAGGTGGAGCCAGTTGAATCCAAGCATTCTGACTGTAGGGTTATCATTCTTGTTCTCTCTATTGTGTTGTTTTTCCATAACAGAGGGAGACCATGAATGGTGTGAGCAGTTTCCTGACCTCATCACAGAGGAGGAGCTCCATATATATATGGGGTGGGGCAAAAGTAGGTTCACAGGTGTTTGCATGGAAAATAATGCAATAATTAATAAACAATAAGACAAAAATAAACTGTTTCCTGTCCTCACAAGTGTAAACCTACTTGCCCCCCCCAACCCCCCGTATTAAAATGTCCTATCTTTTGTATTGTCTGTGTCTTTTAAACACAGCACAGAAACCTCACTTTCTCTTCTCTCATTACACTAGACCTGTGGCTTTCTCCAGCTCACTTAGGATGGGCGAGGTTATGCTGCTATAACAACCCCAAGTCTCTGAGGCTTAAAACAGCAAAGATTCACTTCTTGCTTAAGCTATTTGTGCATTGTGGTTTGGCAAGGGGTCTTTACTCATGGTGATAACTGAGGGAGCCATACTGACAAGGATGTGCAATGCTACTGTGCGCCTCGAAAGGAGACCCAGAAGTTCTTGGGAGAGCGCACTGTTAACTGTTCTAGTTGTGTTCCCCAACCAAGAGAACTGCATTCACCATTCACCAGTGCCCAGGCACCCTCCTCAATGCCTTGTCCCTGTCCCACCATATTCCATGGATCCCTCTCGGTAGAGTACACTCTTGTAGAGTACACTTTTTGCTCTCCTTCAATTCCTTTTAGATTAGTGTGATTCTAAGTAGCAAACCATGAAATAGGAAGGTTAATGTTTCCAACCGTTTTTCCTCTTGCTACATTTAACTCTCCTTCAGGTCCCTGCTATCAGCTGCCATGACTCTGATGAACTAACTGTGTCCCCAGGAATGGACACCTTTGTGTGGTCCTTTAAGATTCAGTACTCAACTCAAGGGAATGGGTGCTCACTTTGGGAGGCCAGAAGGGGAATTGTTTGGGCCAGGTGAGGACCTGAGCCCTCCTCTGCCACTGGGGCCGGCCTTCTTAAATATCCTCTGGCTTATTTTCTCAGAGTTGAAGCATCCTCTCTGGCAGATGCCAACCAGTTGGCATGTTTATAAAGAATTTCTCAGCATTGCTGGTGTCTGGTCATGAATATTGTCTCTTTCATTACCTTTAAGTGCATCTGTCTGACCAGACTCTGAAGTCTAGCCTCTTCTAGGTTGGTCTTTGTGACATGAGAGACTATTGAGCACTTCAAGGCTCATTAGGAAAATCCGCTAAATATCATCTTTGTTCTTACTGTTAAGCTCAGCCTGCTTTTTTATGTTTATACTAGAGGCCTGGTGCACGAAATTCGTGCACATGGTGGGGGGGGGGGAGAGTCCCTCAGCCTGGCTTGCGCCCTCTCGAAGTCTGGGAGCCTTGGGGGGATGTCCGACTGACTTATGTTTACTGTCTCTGTTTAACTCATCTGTGTGTTGCTTATCAGACTTATTAAAAACTAGAGCCCCGGTGCATGAAAACTCATGCACTGGAGTGGGGGGGTCCCTCAGCCCGGCCTGCCCCCTCTCACAGTCTGTGAGCCCTCAGGGGCGGGAGGCGACCCGGAGATCAAGGGAAGGCTACGCCCCATCACACCTCTGCTGATGCCACTGCCAGCTGCGCAAGCCTCAGCCGACCCTGGTTACCTGCGCCTTGGGCGGCCCTGGGTGGCTGGGCAGCTGCCATCTGAGGCTTGCCTGCACCTCAGGCATCGGCTGGGCATCCGCCATCCAAGGCTTGCCTGTGCCTCAGGCCAGCTCTGGGGGGCTGAGGGGACTGGGGAACTCTGGTAGCAGGCACGCAGCAAGGCCCCGATGGGGCTCAGAGAACTGGGTGCCACCATCTTGTGGCTGTGGGCGCTGCCATCTTTGAGTGCAGGGGAGTCAATTAGCATATTCCCTCTTTATTGGCTGTGCCGCCATCTTTGCGATGGTGTGAGGGTCAATTAGCATACTCCCTCTTTATTAGATAGGATTCCTACATGGTGATGGGGAATATGTGGAAAAAATAGAAAGATGGAAACAGAAATACTTTGCACAAATTTTAGGAAAATTAAATATTTCAGTGGAGGTATATATTTTGCTGTATTGGACAGTGTTAATATAAAGTGTTAATTGTGCTCTTTTCTACCGTTAGGGGGAGAATATAGCTTGGGAAGTGGAATATGGTTTTGTTTTTGTTTGTTTTTTATCATGCCTTCTGGAAGCTAAATGAATACAAGTTATTTATAGGACCAAATAAGAATTAGGCTCTGGTAATTATGACCTCATAGTCGTGGTTCCTGGATACCCACTGCATTGTCTTCCTGGCTAACCACGGGCATCATTGTCCCATGTAACCTTTGCCTGACCTCTTTTTCCTTATCGTCCTCCTGAGAGAGTCCTGGGCTAAGATAATTATTTCCCAGGCTCAAATTTTCAACAGAGTTCATGTAATAAGCACATTACTGGAAATGACGAGTGCACAGCAGTGATGGATGCTGCTGTGATTTTTCCTGACACAGTGGCAAGGGGCTAGTTCAACCTGTCCCTTACTTTGTTTATTAATTATGATTATACTACAGGCCCGGTGCACAAAATTTGTGCAAGGGGCTTGGCCCTCACAGCCTCGGTGGCTGCCTCAGCCCTCACAGCCCCAGCTTCATCTGGAAGGTTGTCTGGAAGGTCTTCCGGAAGGATGTCTGGAAGGTCATTCGGCTGTCTGGTCTAATTAGCATACTACGCTTTTATTATTACAGATTAGTACTAGCAATCCTTAAGGCCTATTAAGCTCCAAAGGAGGAGATAATATTTAAGGAACTTTTCCCAAATCATCATTGGATTTTAACTCAATGATCATGTTTTTCCTCTCACTAATATTGGAATAAATTGTAGCCAAAAGATAATAATGAGTGGAATTGCTCCACTGATCTAAAACTAACGATAGCCTATTCATTGAGTGCCTCCTGTGTCTGTTGTACTATATTAAATACTGCTCTATGTGCATTAATTTACTTACTTCTCCACAATCATTAGAGGTATTTTATGTGCACTTTACAAGTGATAAAAATTCATCTGCAGAGAGTTTAACTTTAGTTCACAAAGCTGGTAAGTGACAGAGCTAAAATTTTAACATAATCTGTTAGATTTTAACACTTTGTAGGAGATTATTGACTGATAACCAAAAGTGATTAGCAATACTTATCAATGTCTTTCCTGTTTTAAATAATAATGTTCTTTTGGCTTTTATTGTTAATCTCCTTTTGAAAGAGACAAGGTACATACCAATTTGTTAATGCTGAATAGAAGCTGAGTGGCTTATGTGATGCCTCTTGGATCTCACACTATTTTCTGTGTCCCTTTGGTTGCTCTGGGTTTTGGTTTGTTGGGAGTTCGGATAAGCAGTAATCTGCCTGTGGCTGAGCCTCGTCATAAGGGAGACATCACAGGGACATCAGGGTTGCGATGTGGGATAGATGGGTCATTCTTTGAAGTGCTTTTCTGGATAACAGACACTTTTGTCATTTTGATTTTACACCAAATGTAGTGTTCCTCTTTTAGGTAAATGTGGAGCAGGTGTGTTCTGTATGAGATGGGGCAATGTACTAATGAATGTACTTTTAATTCCGGTCATGCCCAGGGTGTGCCATGGGTGGGCCTTATTCAGCCCCAGTATCCAAACCGCCCTGGAGGTGCCATGCATGTGAGGAGCATCCTTAGAAGTGGACTTGAGGAGGGTGAATCCCAGCATTCTTAGGCTCCGGACATGGAGACCCTCATGCTGTCTCCTAGTCTTGTTTAGAGAGACAATAAAAGAATATATCCAGCCGAAACCGGTTTGGCTCAGTGGATAGAGCGTCGGCCTGCGGACTGAAAGGTCCCAGGTTCGATTCCGGTCAAGGGCATGTACCTGGGTTGCGGGCACATCCCCAGTAGGAGATGTGCAGGAGGCAGCTGGTCGATGTTTCTCTCTCATCGATGTTTCTAACTCTCTATCTCTCTCCTTTCCTCTCTGTAAAAACTCAATAGAATATATTTTAAAAAAAAAAAAGAATATATCCAGTTGAAGACACATCTGTGGCTCTGCGGTATGGCAAGAGGAACAGGCCTCAGTCCTTCCTCTGGTTTCCAAGGCATCTGCACTAGAGGTAACAGTGACTGTTTTTTTTCTGGTCAAGCACCAGGATATCCCTTCCTCCCATAGTGGACCAAGCCTTCTTTTAAAGCTGGACTTTTGTCTCACCTCCTGTTCTGTTAAAGAATAGTCCACATTGGCAATTTCTTAAGACCATTCTGAGAAACTAATAAGAAAAACAATAACAGTAATAGCTATAAGTTATTGGGGATCTGCTACGTGCCAGATACTTTCTATGCATCATCTTTATAGGTAGCTCATTTAAAGGTGAAGAAACTGAGGTGTGTGAGTTCACACTGGTAGAGCAAGAATTCAGCCCATGTCTGTCGGACATCAGTGCCCAAGCCCTTTCACTAGATTGGGCTGTCTTTGATGATAAATGATTCTAGGAATTGTAATAAGCATGTCCATTATAGTGCCATTTTGCATAAAAATTAACTGTAATGGGCAGCACAATTTCAAATAACATTTCAGGAATTTAGCAGATGGGTTCTAATTCGGCACACGTAATCTAATAGCACCTATTAATTCCCCGGCACTCACTGTTCAAGGGCCTGAAGACTCAAAGCTGAGTCCATACATTCAATAGCAAATATTCATTGAGCACCTGCTCTGGGCCAGAGACTCTTTTAGATGATGGGGAAACAACAGTGACTGTTACAGATGAAAATCTCTGCCCTCCTGTGCTTGGAGCCTCAGTGGGAGGAGACAGATAAAAAGTGAATAAGTGAAATATTTCAGAAATCAGATTAGTGATAAGTGTTATGAAGAAAAACAGAGCAGGAAAGGAGGATAGGGAGTGGAGGGGGTTGACAGGGAAGGCCTCACAGAGGTGAATTTGAGCAAAGACGTGAATGAGGCTGGAGAACCTATCATGGTGGGAGCATTCCGAGTGGGAATAGCAGGCCTGAGGTGAGAGTGTCCTGCTGTGTCAGAGCTACCTTGGGAGGCTGCCAGAGTGGGTAAGTGAGAGAGAAGAAGGCAGGGAAACATTTGTGCAACATTTTGTTAGGCAGTTATAATGATTATAACTTCCTCTTCATGAAATAGGGAGTCATTGAAAGATTTTGAGTGGAAAGGTGACACAATTTGATTTATATTCCAAAAGGATCAACCTGGCTGTTTATGGAAAACACTACAGAGAGTGCAAGGGCAGAAGGAGGGAGACCAGTTAGGAAGATACTAGAGTAACTGGGCAAGCAAAGATGATGGGCTGGAGGGGTGGCCATGATGGACGTGGTGACAGTGATGGTCGTGAAGGGGTGGAGGAAAGGCGTGGTCATAATTCTGATGTGTTTTGAAGGTAGAGCCACAGGGTTTATGAAGGGACTTAAAGGAAATTTTTGTTAATCTGTTTCGTATTTTCTTTGGCCTAAGATCCTGGAAAGATGGGTTGGCCACTGGGGGAAGACTCAAGGATGACCTGGTTTGGGGGAGAAAGCTCAGGAGTTCACTTTCCGATGCCTTAGGTTTGAGATAGACTTCTCATAGAGAGTGAGAGTAAAGACCTGCTCTTGATTTAAGAATCTTGCGTCTGGTAGCAGAGACTCTGAGAAGCAAATGTCCCTACAAATACAGTGAGATGTACATGTGCACAAGTGCAGTGGTTGCCCACAGAGACTGTCTGGGTGGGGAGGGGAAACTCGTTGGAGTGGAGGAGATGTCAGAGCTGAGTTTGGAAGCCTGCGATTTAATAGTGCTTGGGTAAAGTGGGATTGGAAGCTTCTAGACCCAGGAGCAGCACCTTCGAAGGCGTGGAGCTTTTGGAGAACCACACACTGCTCAGTAGGCCTTGATGCTGAAGCTTGTGTGGTGAGGATAAAAGTGAGGCTTGAGAGTCAGGAAGGCATGGGAAGTGGCTGCCCTTAGTGTGTTACCAGGGAGAAGGAAGGGATGGGGGACTACTGGAAATATTGTTAAGGAAACAATTCCAAATGTGCCAAGGTCCAGCTGGAGAAAACAATAGAGCGTAGGTAGTAATCTGTGCCCTTATTTAGTTACTATTTTTGTTGTTTTCATAGCCAGTGTTTCCCAGGCTATAAAAGTGCTGTGTTCCTAGTTCTTAGTTTTGACACTGTAGATCAGTGGTTCTCAACCTGTGGGTCGCGACCCCTTTGGGGGTCGAACGACCCTTTCACAGGGGTCGCCTAAACACATCCTGCAGATCAGATATTTACATTACGATTCATAACAGTAGCAACATTACAGTTAGGAAGTAGCAACGAAAATAATTTTATGGTTGGGGGTCACCACAACATGAGGAGCTGTATTAAAGGGCCGCGGCATGAGGAAGGCTGAGAACCACTGATGTAGATCATGGACTGAATTTGGTGGAAGGCGCTTGACATCTATTGACCCCACTGCTGGCCCGACTCCCGTCCTACTTAGGGGAAAGTTCAGCAGGGCTGCCAGGGTGAAAAGGACATAGTAAAGATGTCATTAGAAAGGACTTGGCCGGCTTTCTTGACATTTGGAATGGGGTGAATAAGAGGTTTGGTCATGAGAGCCTTTACAAAGAAAGATCTTGACGTATCTGTTACCTTTTCTATTCGGTGTCAGAGACCCTGCTCAGCACTTCTTGAATTGAATTGAAAGCATTGGGTATAGGCAAGTTGGGTGACCAGACTGGAGTTGTCACTAAAGCAGCAACCGAAGGTCGCCTGTGAATTATAATTAACAGGGTTTTATTTTTCCCCCTTTGCTGTTCACTCCTCTTTCCCTTCCCCTCCAAGTGTCCTGTTCTCAGTGGAAGCCCATTTCAGATTCAAGGAGGTACTTCTTTGGAAAGAAGAGGAGATGAGATTTTCTCAACTTTAAGGAAGTAAGATGTTCTCAACCTTGTTCAGTAATAATCGTACTCATATAGGTGAAAACTAGTCTTCTTTCCACAAGTCATTACTTAACATTCTGTTGTGAAGAAGATGGAGCATGACTGAGATGGAAGAACATGTCTGTGGTGAAATATAGCTTGTAGTGAGTATTGTATATGATTGAAGTGAAGCTCTATCTGGAATTCAGAAACATAGTCTGCATATGCCTTTTGCTTAGAACAGCATAAACAGAATGGCATATAAACTTATGAAATGCAAAAAAGCAGTAAGATTGCTAGGCTGATTTTGTAGCAGTAATCAAAATGACCACAAACTGATGGCCTTGAGCAGGGCCAAAGATCTACTGTTATCTACTTGTATTTCTGTCTCCAAATGCAGATACTCAATAGTTTTAGGACTGATAATTTCCTTGTAGGCCAGTGGGTTAGCAAACTTTAGTCCAAGAATCACATGGGTGCTTATTAAAAGTGGGAAATGCTATCCCACTCTTTTCAATCCAGCCTGCATTTTAGAATCCCAGGGGAGCTTTTAAAGATTACCTGTGCCCAGGAACTGCCACCAGAAATTCTGGTTCAGTCGTTAAGGGTGCAACCCAGACATCTGTACTCCAGAAATTCTCTACACCAGCAGGTGAGTCTGGGGAATATGCAGTTTTACCAGAGCCCCTGGCGGGTCTAATCTAAGTGGTTTGAGTATCATCCTCTGCCATTCTTAAACCTCCACCCAGTGAACTGGCCCCTAGTTATATTAGTGGAGAATAAATACGCACATTTCAGGTGTGTTAAAACAAATTATGTTAGGATTAATCCTTTAAAAAAAAAAAACTAAGTTAAAAATTAGGAAAGTGACCTAGCTAAAAGATTATTTTAAAGAAGTGATAAATGCATCTTTAAAAAGAAGTATTTTGTTGATTTATTTTCTTCTGATGACAAAAATAGTCCTTTTGTAGAAAGTCTGAAAAAGAAAGACAGTTGGCCCTCCAGAGATGATCACTCTTAACATTTTGGTTTATCATTTAAATAAATTTATATCTCCTCGTGGTGAGTTTGGATGTTGAAAACCCCAGGCTAAATCCACAGCCTGTCGGGCTAGCCTGTGTAGGGTTAGTCGTTAGCTCTATCCTCTCCACCTGTAGGATCTCTGTTAGGAGCCCATCTCTCCATCCCTGCTCTCGGGGAATAGTTTAATGTCTTCCTCTGTCCCTTCCTTTTTCCTGTTCTACATCAGAAGCACCAGTGGGAGTCCAGGAAGCTCTCATCCTGAGCTAAATCTGTGGGTCTCTTTCCAGGAAAGACAGAGTTTCCCTGGTGACTAAGGACCAACATCATCTTCTGTTCTCATCCATCCCAGTTTCGCTTTTGTATCTTTGCATTGCAATTGTCTTCCCAGCATGACTCTGCCCATGGCTACTTTGGGAGCGCAAACACCCTTTTCCCCTAACTATTTGAGGACCCCCTTCCCCAAACAAGAGTTTTAAAGTAAAGAGTTAGAGTGGCTTCCTTAACTGTATATAAAGCTTCCAGCTAGACATTTATTTTGCTTTCATTTTATTTTATTTTTATTTTGCTTTCATTTTAAATAGACAAGTTAAAATTTTAAAAACTAATTTCATCGTGAAAAGTGTAGTAATTATAAAAATTATCAATGTAGGAAGTAAAGCAGGTTTTGTTGTAATTAAACTTTTTTAAAAAAAACTAGACCATAAAGAACCTATAAAAACATCTTGAGATGAACTGCTTTTCAGTTTTTCCGTTTTTCTCCAAATTTATTTTTGTCTGTAGGGCTTTACGTTAATCCCCATTGAGCTGGAAATATGTGCATTTAAAAATTGAAAGAGCTGTTTATTGACTTAGTTGCCCGTTAGAGAAAAATAGTATAAATGACACATCACACCTGTAGCTGTTCAGTCATTTTTTGTACATTGTGGGAAATTCAACCCCTAAAGGCAGCTCTAACCTCCAGCTGCGTTTTTATCTACTGAGTCACAGGGACTGAGCGGGTTCCTTAAAGCTTTAATTGCAGAGGATTTGGGGCGCAAATGGGAAACCTTGTCAGTGCTCCAGGCACCCCATGGACAGCCCTGGAGTAAAGAGTCCTCTTATCAGCACCTCAGAGAACTGGAGGAGGAACGATGCTCAAGCCACTCCTTCGTGTGCCAGTGAGATCTTTTAAGAACATTCTTTGTAGTCTTCATCCATTACGAGCAGCCAGATGAAAGCTGATGCATTACAGTAAAAACAGCATAATTACGTGGCCTCCTATTTGTATCGAAGGATGAAAAAATTCAACAGCCTGTCAAAACCCCGAAGTACAAGAGGCCAGGGGAGCTCCCATTTCTTCTCTCTGTAAGAGTTGTGATAGGAGCTGTGAATTAGTAATTCAATGTGTGGTAATATGGGGGAAACCAGGTTTATTAATGGGGCTTTGGAAGGTAGACGTGTCCTAGAAAACATCAGGGTTAAAAAAGAAAATTGATCAAAGTTAGCTATTCAATACGGGGAAGAGCTGAGAGGTATTCACTGGTATTCCTTTCTGCTCAGTGCGTGTACCACACGGCAGACAGTGGTTTAGGGATCAGGCTGAATTGGATCTGATTTCCCGAGACATCGTTTGTACACATGTGACTTGGGGCACATTTATGTTCAGTGAAGCTGATATATTCGATTATTCATTCATTTATTTATTTAATGACCGCTAGGCTGCCCATAATGGTTGCTTTGTATGATTTTGTAAGTATTGAATGAAAACAATACTAGAATGCCTGGAATTTTCCCATACACTTGGTTTCTTTTTCTTAGCAATAGAAGAGCCTTTCTTCATATTTCTTTATTGATTTGATCCAACGGGATTCCTGCTGTGTGAGTCTTCATGACTCACCACCTGGAATTCCTTTATAAGACAAGATACAAATATTTACAGGCAGCTTACCCCCCCGGTCCCTGGAAGGTCGTTTGCCCCTTTGCTTTCTTTTTCCTTCTCACCACACGTCCTTCTGTGACTAGTTTCAGGTGCCTGCGTGAAGCTTGCTATTAGGAGCTAACCACAGAGATAAAAGCCTAGAGTCGTGAAAATGGACAGGCCAGATCTGTGTTCTGCTGAATTTATAGGGCTCCTCCATACACGCGAGAACTGCTGTTCTGTCTTGTATTTGTGAGACTTCGACACACAGACTGTCCCTTCGTTCATCATTTGTCCATTGGCTGTTTTATGCAACATACCCCTGGACAGACAGTGAGTTAGAGAACAGGTATTTGCTGTTAGGTCTTTGTAAGACAGCCATCATTGTAATTCCAGCTGTCCTCAACCCTATAAAGGTTGTTATACTGACACCTATAATTAGAAACCCAGATTGTGGATTCCCAGCCAGCTATCCCCAGGTATCAGGGTATTGACCCTCACTATGGTGCAAAGTTTGGAAGTTGTAGCCACAACCTTTCCCTTATTTTTATAATGAATGGTTCTGTGGAAGAGAGACACATTTCAGAACGAGTCGAGAGCTCTTATGTGGTGGTAGATGACTGTACAGAGTCTGACTCTGTTTTAATTTATTCACTCTCTATGGTTCACGCCTCACTTCTCACAGATGCAGAGTCAGGTGTTGGGTAATAGAAAAATATGCTCCTGCATTAAGGTATCTTTTGCTAATAAGTTCTTCCCAGAGATAGGATTGGCCAACAGTACAGAGGAAATACACTATCTCCTCTTCTCTCCTCTTTTGATGTTAGCCGTGGAATTCTTGGAACATTTTAAACTGTGGAGTTGGACATTTATAACTAGAAACATTGTACTAGCTCTTGTCAATTTGAGGCCTTCTGCTAACAACACTTTCAAAGTTGGAACTAATTAAAATTTAGGCTTGTCCATTTGAGGCTTAAAACCACTCAATGGAAAGTTATAACTTGTTGAGAATCTAGAAGCAGAGTCAGTACCATTCATATTTCTCTAGAGGCAACAACGATCATTTATTTATTTTTTTGTTTTCCAGGAATAAAATGGCAACTTGGGACAGAATCCTGAAGGCTCACAATAGATTAGAAACCTTTTTTTTTAATAAAGGAAGAAACTAGTATTGTGATGTTTTATATCTGTATTTTTAAAGATAAGTAAGTAGGAGGGAAAATAGTCTTTAAAATAAAATATAAGTTTATAGAACTTTGAATTGAATAATGTTTGACTTACATCAAGTCGAGCAGTAAGGTAGCATATCAGCAATGTGGAATTATAGATGATCATATAAAACAATAACTTTAGAAAGTTGTCTGATTCTGAAATAGGAATAGGAGGTTAAGAGTAGATTTTGTTGGTGCACTAAAGCACAGAGCTTGTGTGGAACAAAGAGCTTTGTTATTGAAGGCAGCAACTCAGATTTCATTCTTGGCTCTGGTTTATATAACCTTAGGCAAGTTATGCACCAACCTTACTGTCCCCATCTGTCCTGTGGGGGTAACATCCACGTCAAGATGGTGGCGGTGAGAGGATGTGAGGGAGGGTTCTTAGCACCACACACTTGTATGTTCCCTGTGAACAACTTCCTTTACTTTTGTAAGCACTGTACTGTTAATTAAAAAATAATAAAGCTCAAAGGGTTTATGAGAAATTATCTCAACGGTCCAACTCATGAAGATCCATTGCATTTTAGGAATTGAATTTTCCTTTTAGGAAACCATAAGGCAGTATTTTATAATATTTGTGGCGAGCTTAGTTAAGAAGCAAATATACCATGTTTGGGAAATGATCTACACATTGAGGCCATACAACAGTTTCTTCCTTAGAAAGAGTGATTAATGGTTAACAGAAAATGGAAAAAAAAAAAAAAGAGTTGCTGTTTTTAGCTTGTTTTCTTACACTTTCCAGGATACAATTTGACATAAGCATTGAACACTCTGCTCTTATGTATTTCATTGGCCCTCTGAAATTAGCATTTTGATTTAATTTGTTACTTAAAAACTCAAGTATACTGTGGGAGTGCCTTTGGCTAAGGGAAATGAAGTCATAGTCAATTCTGAACTCTATTTCAATGATATGGAACACAGATGAACTGCTATAAAAATAGCCATCAGGAAACTGAATTCAAGTATTTATGTTAACTATTGAAAAATATATATATTATATATATTTCCTCTCCCGGGAGCAGCTCTTTAAAAGTATTTCTGCTGTATATTGAATGATACATTAAAATGCTTGTCAAGGTGGGAAAATGCAAACACGTGTCGGGAAGCACTGCCTTGTGTTTTGTGAAGTGGTTCTCTCCAAGTCCACCACAGGACAAGATAAGATTCACCTGTGGACAGTGTAGACATGTAAATTAAACCCTTTAATAGCACCAGCAGGAGTCTTACCTAGTCACTGACAGCCTCTGGGTGATAATCATGTTAAAATCTCAGGGAAACTAAAATTTTTTGCCAGGTTATGTGGGAAAGGAACATAGCGGCACAGGGGCCACTTAGCCATGAGTTGGGCTCTCAGATGAACTCCAGAAACTTACTGTAGAAGAAAAGACCAAAGCTTCCCATGTTAATCTGGGTTTGGTGGGGGGTTTTGGAAGTCTGGAGCTGCCACTTAGACCACAAGAATACATTCCTTATCGATAACCAAACATTGTTTCTCATCTGAATTAGATGTTTTTAAAAATGATCGCTGCCGACGTTGGGGTCAATGATGACTTCTGTGTTCAAGGTGATGGAGCACTGCCCAGAATAACCGTTGAAACTTGATATTGGTTTGTGGGTGGGCCCTCTGCCTATTGGAGAAGGCAGTGCTTGCAGTCTTCTCACCTCTAAGGGTCCCTGTATTTATAAGACACCTAACACTTGTAAGAGATTCGGCTTACCAGCTTGATCCGTTCTCCCTGTCTTTGCTGAGCTCTGATTAGCAGTGCTGATGACTCTAGAAGGGCATCACTTATTTTCTCTCCTGCTGCCCTGCTCCAGCATTTTCTCTCACCTGGACTTCTGCCAGGGCCTGCTAACTGCTCTCCCTGCTGCCATCAACTCCTCTCCTCAGGAGTCAGAGGTATCTTTTAGAAGTATTAAAAGGACCTATCATTTAAAATGCTCCATTGCATTTCAGATAAAATCCACTGGGCACACCAAGCTCATTTCCTCCTCAGGACTTGGGCTCTAGCCTTCCTGGAGGGCAATATCCATATATCGTCACATGGAAGATTCTTCTCATATTCGAACATCTGCTTACACATCCCCTCCTCTGAGAAACCCTCCCTAACCACCAATGTAAGCAACTACCCATCTACTTTAGATTGAATTACCTAATAGCATCGATCTGTAGCTGACATGTTTTATTTCCTTTTCTCCTTCGATTAGAACGGAAGCTCCACTAATCGGAGCAGAGGTCCGTCTTTATCTGACGTAACCCCAGGTTTCAGAACAGCTATACAGGGAATGTGTGTTGAAGGAACATCTTCACGAGTGAAAGAGTGATGTAGCCAGTAGTTCCAGCCGTAGCCAAGAACTGTTCAGCCAAAAGCAAAGAAACTTGATTAGTGCAGCTGTGCTGTTGCTAGCTGTGTACTCTCCTTTAAAATCTCACAATAAACTCCGATCCCTGGGCTCCTTCCCCAGCCTCTGGAGTTCAGGAACCCCAGTTTTGGAATTTCCTTATTTTTAACAGAGTGATAATGCAAACACCCCGAACAGAACCTGAATTGTTGTTCTGCCACTCTTCCATAGACTTAATTTGCCTGTAGTTTTGCCTCCCCTACTATTAGTGCTGTCACTGGATGCTATTAATGTCCTGCACTAACACAAGTCGCCCGTCCTCCAGAGAGGGAGCCAGCGGCTTCCTTGGCTTACTAGAGAGTTGTGGGGACAACTGTGGGGACAACTCTTGCTCTTTTGAAATACTCGTGGTATTTCAGAGGTATATAGAATTTTATGCCCTGGTACTTGGCACCAATTTGATTTGAAAAAACAAATACATGTTCATAAGGTGGATGCTTCCATAATCATAATCACTATATCCGTCTGTCTATACATCTAACAAACTACATCTGTTAAGTGCTTAAACACAGAGGTAAACATTTTTTAACTTAAAAGGAAAGTTAAAAACTTACTAAAAATAAACCAGGTTTTTCCAATGTATTGAGTAAACTAAGAGTGTTTCCTTCGATTATCTGGGTTAAAAAGTATTAGTTCAGAGAATGAAATAAAAATATAATAGACTCAGTCAATTAAAGAAGCCATCAGCTGCCTGTGTAGTGGGAGGTTGTCTTTCTCGCTAGAGTGCTGGTGATTGCCTGCCCTACTTGTTGATGCCCTTGGAGCTGGTCGGTAAGATCACTTAATATCTGCCTTCACTTTTCTTAGAGGACAAAATTTCCTTAGGTTTCATGCTGTTACTACAACAGTGTCTCTGGTTCTCAGGAATTCCAGAATTTCGGAATCTTAGAACAGAAAGGGATGTCAAATTCCATTGAGGTCACAGAGCATGTGGCCACCTCGAGGCCAGAAAGCAATCTCTCCCAGCTGGTTCTCACCCTCCTGCCCCAGGCTCTGGCCCCATCATGGCGCCTCTCCTGTGTTTTTATTTATTCCTGATTTTCCTTTTATCTTCTGAAGTAGCCTGTGATTTTTTAGTTGCACCTAAAGTTTAAAGCTAGTGCCATTGAACTTGGGACTAAGGTGAGTGATAATTTTCCCATCAGACAGGGATTATTTCCCAGGGAAGCCCTCCCTGCCCCCGCATATTTATTGAAAGCCCCCTTCTGTGGGCTTAGTTCTCGTACCCTGGGCACTGTGGTCGATTTGCTTCTCAGGGTAATCTGTCAGAATGCACATTCCTTGAAATAGGGGACTGTAGCCTTACTATTATTTTTTTGTCTTGTTGAGTGTTTAAAATTCCCAGCACTGAACTGTAGATGTGCACTGCTGTTAATGAAATCACTGCCCCCATGCTTGATGGATCTGGGTAATCCTCTGCAGGTATACAGTGTTTATTTGGAAAGTATTTTTTAAATTACTGTGTCATCATAAAAAATCCAGCTTTCTGTTTCTTTTATAATCTTGAAAAGTTAGCTCCATAGAGGTAAGTATATTGGCTTAATAAGACTTGAACTTTATATGACCATAAAGGTTATTAAAAAAACAAACAAAAAGAACAACCAGAATTGTCCCTGCCATTAGTCACAGACATTTAGTGTCTCAACTATTCTCAAGTTTTCAAAGCCATCTTATAATGACTAGCCCTGAATTTCACTGCTTTGTGCTTCGAGGAGTAACTGGTACATTGCTGCCCCGTCAAGGCCTGCTTGGTACATTAGTTTGTTCTCATTTTGAGCCAAAATAGTGGAAAAGTCCAGCTGACCCCTTTCCTATGTTAGTCATCCTGCCAGAGTGGTCTCTGTACAGTGAGATAAAGTCTCCTTAATGAAGATGAGGCCACCTTGCAGGACCTGACTTCTGCCTGGAGGGTCTCATCACCCTCATCACTCCCTTACCATCCTGCCACAGCAGACTACACACCCTCACACAAGGAAGTACATGTGATTTTGCACACTGGTCTGCTGTAACTGACTGGGAACTGCTGCCTAGAATTATCTTTTGTCTTCCTTCTTTCTTTAAACACAACTCCAGAAGTGAAATTGACAGACGTGAAGTGGATTGAGTTGGGAGTAAGGAGAGGTGGTGTCCCGATTCTAGCATGAGCAGCTGGGCAGATGGGAGCTCACCTACTGAAATGGGAAGACTGCAGTAGAGTGGATTGGGGGGGGCTGGGTGGGTGTGGGATCAAGGGTAAGGTACGAATGGACACTTTAATTTTAGATGCCTCTGAGATATCAAGATAAGAGAGGTGAGAAGTAGAATGTATGTCTGTATATGGACCAAGCCTTAGAGAGGTCCCAAATTGAGGAACCTATATTTTGGAATTGTCACTATATTTGAAACAAAGTAAAGGAACTCTCCAAGAAAGAGGATTTGGAGAGTGTGACTGATTACTAAAGAACTGCAAAGTTTAGAAATGGAATATGAGAAAAAGCCTATGAAGAAGCAAATGGAAGTGAGAAAAGAGTAGCCAGAAAAAGAAGGAAAATCAAGAGAGTGTCAGAAACAGAATTTAAAAATGAGAGGAGATGTCACATAGGATTTATTGGCTTGTAGGGAAGTCGTTAGTAACCTTAATAAGGTTTACTAGACTAAGGGGGAGTATAGTTGACCCTTGAACAACATGGGTTTGAACTGTGCAGCTCAGTTGAGAAAACAGTATATAGGTCAGTGATGGCGAACCTTTTGAGCTCGGCGTGTCAGCATTTTGAAAAACCCTAACTTAACTCTGGTGCCGTGTCACATATAGAAATTTTTTGATATTTGTAACCATAGTAAAACAAAGATGTATATTTTTTATATTTATTTTATATATTTAAATGCCATTTAACAAAGAAAAATCATCCAAAAAAATGAGTGTCATAGGTTCGCCATCACTGATATAGGTGGTACCATGTAGGAGAGGTAGAGATGGGGGTTGTAGAGGGAAGAATGTGAGACCAAGAGCAGGTTGATACAATTTCTTATGGTTTTTTAAAGATGAATAATACTACGGCTTTTTTTTTCTTCTTTTAATGCAAATAGGAAGAATCCAGTAGAGAGGTCAGGGAATATTACTATCTTTTAGTTTGCTTGCAATTGGTGGTTTTTAGTGGACTAATGGATAGGATTCAGTAGTTATAAATATATTTTAGTGAGTATGTATTCATCTACTGGCCTCTCATTTCCTATAAATTTATGTTTGAATTATAAAAAAGAAAAAAAAGGCTTGTTTTTTTAAAAAAATTGTCCTTGGTAGTGCTACATTCCTGTAGGCAGGTAAACTGTGTTCCGTGGGAATCCTGTTTTATATGTAATTTATATTAAGCATTTTTCTCCACTGTCTTAGGTTTGTCTTTTAATAAACTAACACTGAATTTTCATATCAGCAGGAGAGATAGATAAATTTGAATAGAGAAGCTGATTTAGCAGTCATTTATTTAGGAGATGGGGATTTTAGTGGAAAAGATGAGGATAATCTGGCTTTTTTTTTTTTTTTTTGGCTTCTGTGGAACAAAAAATTAGAGCTGAAAAGGAACAAAGCCTGGAATGCATGACAATGACCATTTCTTATAGATGAAATGAATTGTGAATATGATTTCATTTACACCTGCATGATGCTGCCTTTGTAGCTCATTACCATTTCCTCTGGCATTCACTTAATGAACATATGCCCGAGAGAGGCAGAATGAACCACAGCTTGTTTCTTAAAAAGTAAAGCACTACTCTTGCCATCACCCCAGCATACTTAATGAATGTCCTTACCCCAACTTTTAAGATTAGGAGTTTCTAGGCATCCAAACCTTGTTAGCTTAAGCAAAACATAATAAGGTAAATTTAGTATTTAAAAAAAGGGCCCAGTTTAAGCCAAAGCTACGCACAAACGTCTGTATCGCTTTCTGTTTGGGATTGTAAGTGACGGTGTCTACTTTGAGCAACTCGATCATCAACAGCTGTGTTTCCTCCAAAGTGAAACTATCAGGAGAAGAGAAGGGAACATCTTTGATGAGTTGGGAAGGGAAAGGTGCAATCTTAGGTATCAGGGATCATCCAGAAACGCAAGGAATGGGTATAAGAAAAAGAAATACCAAAACAATGTCAATATCTTGAAAACCTAATTTTTAAAAATATTTTAGCATTTAGGTACAAGTTTGGAGGTACACACTGTAAAGTTATTAAAATAATGAGCAAAAGTTAGAAGTACTGTATTTAGATGCTTATGATTTTGTTTGGCATTTATTTATTTATTTATTTATTTTTTGTTCTTTTTTTTTTTTTAAATATATTTTATTGACTTTTTACAGAGAGGAAGGGAGAGAGATAGAGAGTCAGAAACATCGATGAGAGAGAAACATCGACGAGCCGCCTCCTGCACACCCCCCACCGGGGACGTGCCCGCAACCCAGGTACATGCCCTTGACCGGAACCGAACCCGGGACCCTTCAGTCCGCAGGCCGACGCTCTATCCACTGAGCCAAACCGGTTTCGGCTTGTTTGGCATTTAAAAATCAGTTTATTGCTTGCTTACATTGGCATGTGGGTGTGGAAGAAGACTATTTTTAAAAGTTTTGAATTTACTGATCTGGGCCGTCGATATCATTTACTCGTAGGTACAATATGAACTGATGGCCTTTCAGGTATGTGGAATTAAATATTGATTCTAGGGAGGTTCCAGAATTTAAAAGCCTTACGTTATTAAAGTTTATTACTTTACTTTCTCTCAACAGGGATGGAAGTTTTATTGTATTAAAATTAGTCAAAAAAAGCAATGATTTTTTTCATTTATTATATTATGCATATAGCTGGAAAAATAATATACCTAAGAAATATTTGACAAGGGAATAGGTGTTTACTTAAGATTTGAAATTTTGTGATTTATGTAATATATAACAGGCAAGGTATTATACAGTATATTCATAGGTAGAAAATAATGGTAGGTTATTTCATTATTTAAATAGTTGATCAGTGCTTGCTGGGCTCTATCCATTTTGCATTTTTATTCAGCGTTTGTATATCTGGCTCTTTGCCTTAGGGAGTCATGGAATTAAAGACAAAAGCAGGTGCAAAATGGTTTCATGACCAGAATAGTAACATTGAAACTCACTATTAGAATATTTTTTTAGTATAGTGAGTCCAGAGGCTAATGTCATGGGTTTAGAAAGCCTTCCATTTTAACATATATTTGACAGCTTTTTTAAAGTTTAGAGTGCACTGATATGTGATGTATCTACTGCAACTACATTTGTGTAGAAACTAAAAAGTAATAAGGAAGTTGGAAGATGATGAAAGAGGTGACAGACTTGTTGGCTTTGGAGTTTCTTGCCTTTCACTACCTCTCCCCCCCCCCCACACACACACACCCTCACCTACATCACTAATTTCAGATCTGAACCCCTCATTTTATCAAAGAGGAAGTAGGAGACTAAGTTAGTCATCTAGGTCCTGGCTGGTGTGGCTCAGTGGGTTGGAGTGTCGTCCCATGGACCAAGAGATCCCAGTTCCATTCCCAGTCAGGGCACATGCCCAGATTTTAGGTTCAATCCCCAGTAGGGGACGTGCAAGAGGCAGCCGATCGATGTTTCTCTCTCATCAATGTTTCTATTTCTCCCTCTCCCTTCCTCTCTATCAAGAAAATCAATAAAAATATATTTTTTTAAAGAGTTAAGATTTAACTTCAAGCTCATTGGGAAACTACTAAAAGGTTTTCAGTAGTGCATGATATGACTAGATAGGATTTATGAAGATCAGACAGAATAGAGGTGGGCAGGAATAGAGGCAGGGAAGAGGAGATTATTGAAAGAATCCAGAAGAGAAATGATGGCTTGCTTAGTGGCAGGAAACCAACTCAAGATACACAGTTTATCCTTGAACAATACAGGTTTGAATTGCAAGTATCCACTTATATGCAGATTAATTTCAGTAAATATATTGGATAACTTTTTTTTTGGATATTTGGTATCGATTACACTAAGCTACCATAAAGCAATTATATTGTTGCTTCTTTGTTATCAGTGCATGAATTGTTATATCTGTAAATAAATATGGATTTCTTTTTTATAATCTTCTTTTTTGATATCTAGTGTTATAATATCTACAGTATTTTATACCATAAAGACAATATTGACATAGGTACTGAGGCTATTCACCTTGTAAATAGATGATGTAAACACAGTATTGATAAATGCGATACTGTACCGTAAATTTATTTTCTCATGATTTTAATTACATTTTCTTTTCTCTGTCTTACTTTATTGTAAGAATACAGTATAAATTAAATGTAACACAAAATATGTGTTAATCAACTATGTTATTTGTAAGGCCTCTGGTCAACAATAGGCTATGAGTAGTTAAGCTTTTGTGGGAAGTCAAAAGTTATGTGCAGATTTTTGACCATGTCAGGTGTTTGGTGCCTTGACCCTTACATTATTCAATGGTCAGTTGTATTTTGGAAGAATATATTTTTAATATATATTTAAAAAATTATATATTTTGCAGAAATTTCCTATCCTATATATATTATTATTATTATCTATAATAAAAGGGTAATATGCTAATTAGACCGGCTCGACCGGACATCTTCTGGACATCCGACTTCCTTCCAGACAAAGCCATGGTGGGATGGGGGCAAGGCAGAGGCAGTTAGGGGTGATCAGGCAGGCAGGTAGAGTGGTTAGGGGTGATCAGGCTGGGAGGGGAGTAGTTAGGTGGCGACCAGGCTGTCTCATTGGTCAGACTTGATCAAATGGCCACAACTCAAGCTGGATGGAGGAGTACCAGCAAAAACTGAAAGTTTAGTTACTAAAAGGAAAAATAAAGAAAATGGACTCTAGGGAGTGTCTATCACTGCCACAGATTATGGGATGGGAGAGGGGCTTTTTGGCATCTTCATCTCTGTTTCTAAACTATAAGAAGTGCTTGACTTATATTTGGTACTTAATAATCGTTCGATGAATTGAACTATTAGCCCTAATCTCCCCGCTTCTGAAAGGGAGAATTTAGTTGTAGGCTCCACTGTTTTTTTCTGTAGACTCATACCACTTTTCAGTATAAATATACAGAAGAGAATATAATATTTACTTTCAAGATTTGCTTGAAAATCTAAAATGTAATATAAGAGGAAAAAAATGTGTTAGTTTTATTTGGATTATCATCTTGCTCTGAACTTGGACTTGATATTTACATACACTTTGGGCAGCTGAGTACATGTCAAGTTGATATGTCTCTTATTCAACAGAAGGAATACCTGGTGATTGTAAAAAGTAACCCTACATAGGAGCACTGATATAGCATTAGTTTATTGCATAGATTGGTATTTAATTTTTATGTTTCCCCTTCAAATTACTAAACATATTCCAGTGTTGTTTTTGAAGGTAGGAACTAAATAGTTTTACTACAGAGTTTTATTTTGCATAATTTTACATTACACTAATATGTGTATCTTGTGCTTAAAGGATTAAACTAGCCCTTTGCTCATGATATTTTTAACGTAAAATTAGAATCAGGAAGGAAAAAATTATGACAATCTGAAATATTTGTTTCTGAGGTGGTTCCCACATACCCAAGATAAGAAATGACTTACAATGACATGTGTTAACCACAGGCATAACAGCTCTGTGGCTGCTTAGAGCAAAAAGCTGCTTTAATAAAATGGCATGTCTGTTCGTAGAGGGGAAAGTAGCACCAGAAAATAAGTTCTTTAGAAAGGATCAGGTCTAGCCCAAACCGGTTTGGCTCAGTGGATAGAGCGTCGGCCTGCGGACTCAGGGGTCCCGGGTTTGATTCCGGTCAAGGGCATGTACCTTGGTTGCAGGCACATCCCCAGCAGGGAGTGTGCAGGAGGCACCTGATCAATGTTTCTCTCTCATCGATGTTTCTAACGCTCTATCCCTCTCCCTTCCTCTCTGTAAAAAATCAATAAAAAATATTTAAAAAAGAAAAAAAAGAAAAGAAAGGATCAGGTCCGGTTCCCGCATTTAGCAGATGTAGAAACTGGGGCACAACATACTTAAGTGTCTTGACCAGCAAATGCTTAGAAGATGGTAGTTATATTATAAAGTCTCTTTTAGGATGTAAGAACAGATTATTATAAATTAAGATCTATTGTTTGAGTGTATGAGATATTTCCCCTTCAACATTCAAGGGAAATAGAAGGAAGCCAGGAAGAAGCCTATGAGAATGAACTTGTGAGGGAGGAAGAGGTGATGCTGTCCAGCTTCCCTCCAGCTGTGGCCAGTGCTTGTCCAATGTGGGACAGATTCCGTGTCCCTGGAGAGGCCTCTGTTGTAGTTGCTTCAATGAGAAATCAAAGAGAAAGGCATTGGTACATGCAAGTGTGGAGAGATTCAGGGGGTGGGGGAGGCAGAACAGGGTCCTCAGAGATAGGAAGGAGAAAGGGGATGAGAAAAAATATGCACTTCCATAATTAGATCATCAAAAACATAAGAGGAATCAAACCGGTGATCATTACAAATCAACTTTTACTTTAGTTAAACATTAATTTGGAACCATTCACGGGCACCCATCTTCATGCTAAATTTGACAAGTCGTTTGTTAGTTGTGTGCAGTAGGATCATGCTTTGGTTGTTAGCATTTCTCCATCTTTTTACTGTGGTTCTCTGCAGCCATCCTGTGTAGCATCCTGGTTTTCTTGTTTAGGGAAGGTAATTGCACCCAGTGATGGGACTGTCCCTTCTTCTGCTTGCAGAACAATCAACCATGACGACCGAATCTGGCTCAGACTCAGAATCCAAGCCCGAGCAGGAGGCCGAGCCCCAGGAGGCAGCGGGTCCTCAGGGTCCCGAGAGGGCACAGCCGGGACCAGAGGAGCAGCACCAGGCCTTGGAGCAGTTCTCAGCCGCTGCAGCTCACAGCACCCCTGTGAGGAAGGAGGTGAGCCCAAGGCACCCATGGGGCCCCGCACCCCGGCAGCAGCCAGAAAACCAATTAAAGAATATTTACTGAGCATTTTCAGGGTCTGGTCTGACCTTGGTCTCTTAGCACTAACAGGAACTATGAGGGGTCATCTGCTTCGCCCCTTCTGGTCCTAGGCAGTTGAAAATTTACGCTGTTTTAAGGCTTTCAGTGAATGACATTCCACAACCTTGCTTGGCAACTCCTCCATTTGATTAAAGCTGTTAAACTCACACTGAAATCTGGACAGCAGGTTATTGGTTTTATCTGGGTTTACATAAAGGCTAGACATCACACTGCTGGCTTTAATTATGCTCTTGATTTTTTTAACTTTAATTTTTTTTAATTCTTTATTGTTTAAAGTATTATATATAGTATTACATATGCCTCCTTTTTCCCCTATTGACCTCTCCCCGGCCACTCCCACCCCCAGCACATGCCCTCATCCCCCTAGTGTCTGTGTCCATTGGTTATGTTAATATGCATGCATACAAGTTCTTTGGTTGATTTCTTACCCCTACCCACCTCCCTTGCCTTCCCTCTGAAGTTTGATGGTCTGTTCAATGCTTCTCTGTCTCTGGATCTATTTTTGTTCGCCAGCTTATGTTTCATTATATTCTACAAATGAGTGAGATCATGTGATATTTATCTTTCTCTGGCTGGCTTATTTTGCTTAGCATAATCCTCTCCAGGTCCATCCATACTGTTGCGAATGGTAAGAGTTCTTTCTTTTTTATAGCATACTAGAGGCCCAGTGCATGAAATTCATGCACAGGTGGGGTCCCTTTGTCTGGCAGGTGATCAGGGCCAATCGGGGCTTTCCGGCTGTTGGCCGGGGCCTTCCTTCCAGCTACCGGCTGTGGCCTCCCTACCCCGGCTGCCGGCCAGGGCCTTCCTTCATTCTGCGCCACTCCCTGGTGGTCAGTGCACATCTTAGCAAGTGATCGAAATCCCGGTCTCCCTGTCTAACTCCCGAGGGGACACTTTGCGTATTAGCCTTTTATATATACACTAGAGGCCCAGTGCACAAAAATTTGTGCACTCGGGGGGTCCCTCTGTCCAACCTGTGCCCTCTCACAGTCTGGGACCCCTCAGGGGATGTCCACTTGCCAGCGGGGAGCAGGCCTAAGCTGAAGTCAGGCATCCTTAGTGCTGCTGAGGAGGCAGGAGAGGTTCCCGCCACCACTGCTGTGCTGGCAGCCGTCTGCGTGACTTGTGGCTGAGCAGAGCTCCCCCTGTGGGAGCGCACTGACCACCAGGGGGCAGCTCCTGCATTGAGCGTCTGCCCCCTGGTGGTCAGTGTGTGTCATAATGACCAGTCATTCCCAGTCGTTCTGTTAGGGTCAATTTTCATATTACCCTTTTATTATATAGGATATACTAGAGGCCCGGTGCATGAAAATTTGTGCACTAAGGGGGACCGGGGGGTCCCTAAGCCCAGCCTGCCCCCCCTCACAGTCCAGGAGCCTATGGGGAAAGAAGAGAGGGAGGTGGAAGGGAAAGGCTCAGGTGTGCTCCTGGGAGCTAGAGTGCCCCTGGGACCTTTGTGTTGAGGGGTTTTAAAGGCTAGGAGTTTAGAGGAGGTCTTAGGGGAGGATCTCAATAGAATATTCATCAGTTTTATGCTGATGTGCCAAAATTAGATTCCTTTAACTTCTGTCCTTGGGTATGATTGACACAAATGGCACTAATTGGATTTCTGCCATCTGTCTCCCTGGAGAGGGTGATTTAAGCTATCTACCCTCTGGTTGGGGAGGAGAAAGGCAAACCATTTACTCTTAAGTGTCCTTAGCTTAAGGAAGATAGGATTTACTAGATGGCTGCAAACTGCTTGTTTAACTGTCTGTCTCGGTTTCCCTATTCTGCTTGTCCTGGCTTACTAGCCTGTTGCAGTTCCTTTGCTCAGCAAATGGTGTTTGTTTGTTTGTTTATTCTTCAGAACTTCTCAAGACTTTTCCTTGAATTCCTGGGCAAGGTCGTAGAGGAAAAGGCTGTATTTGTAATCTTCTGAATGTAACATAAGATGCCATCATAAAAGCAGGAATCTATATTTAAAATCCAAAGTAAAGATAGGTAAAAATAACTTTGTGATTACATTAGAGTGTTGTAAAATTGTAGAGGCTAATAAAGAAGAAACATTGAAATTATAGACTGTCAGTACTGTCTTCGCTCTCAGCCCATGTACCCTTAGCTACTAGGACGACAGTATGTTCGTGAGAGAAGAAATTTCACGCTTATTCGAGGAGCCTAAACTGAATTTTGGAAGGAACTTTTCTTTGGACTGTCAGTGTATATGTGGAAGCCAGTGGAGCAGTAGTCTAGCCCATGAGTTGAATTTGCACTAATACCATTGGTGGTCATTTAATTGATAGATAAGGGGTGTAACAGGAGTTGTTAGCAGTGTGCAGAGAGATTCCAAGGAGAGAGATTCAAGGGAGAATTTTATTGTTAACGTAAGATGTCCTCTGCTGTTCTGAGTCTGGCCTGGACTACTGACTGTTGTGATTTGAAAGCAGATTAATGCTTTTGGACAGATTTTGTCTGTTCTTATGCTGGCTCATTACAATGAAGGGAAGTGGATTTAGGGGATTACTTTGTGATGAATCTCAGTGCTACTGGCTCCATTGAATTGATTTAGAGCTAAATCAAATATTTTAACAGTTGTATACTTACTGAGACGATGAATACTTGAAGTTCTGTAGGTCTTAAAGTTATAAGATAGCTTGTATGTATATTTGGTAGTTATGGGTCTTAGAATATAGAAGGGTCCAGTGAATGAAGAAAACTAAATACAATAGGTAAAATCTAGATGACTTATTTTAAAGACCATTACTATCCAATGCCTTTTAAAAACCCAGGATTCTGCTTGCTTTCCTTCTTTGCTCAGTGAAGTCTCAATGGCATTGGCTCAGTCTTCAAAGTACAGCCTTGAGTCAAGCTGAAATAAGGCCCTACTGGTGCATTTCAATGGCAAAAGTTATCTAGGTAAAATTGTTAGCATCATAAATGTCTATATTTCTCTCCTTTTCTGGTATCCTAATTCGGGTGCCTCTCATCCGTTAGGAAATAGGAATGCCTAATTCTAAAGGGCTGGTACTGCCTGAGCAATGCAGCATTTATTCCCTGTCTTGCAGTGAAACTATTCATTGTTCTTCACAGGTCACTGACAGGGAACGGGAATTTGCTGCTGGGGCTGCAAAACAGCTCGAATATCAGCAACTGGAAGACGATAAACTCTCTCAGAAATCATATAGCAGTAAACTCTCTCGATCTCCACTAAAGATTGTCAAAAAGCCAAAAAGCATGCAGTGCAAAGTGATCCTTCTAGACGGCTCAGAGTACACCTGTGATGTGGAGGTAAGAGTCTATTTTTAAACTTTCTTGTCCCAGATACTGAGAGCTGGGGAATGTTGGCATAATACATACATGATGCCTCTATTTTTTCAAAACTCAGAAAAAACACTCAGACCTAGTTTCTAAATACAGAATAGTTTCCAAACTTCCTAACAGGGATCAGATTACTAAAAATACTTTTGTAATTTCCCCCAAATGTTACAATCAAAAGAAAAAAGTGGTATTTTTTTTTTAATCTCCAACACTTTCCATGATAGGGAAAACAAATTGGAGGCCTTAAAAATCAAGTTTTCTTTTATATCCTAGCTATGAGCTATCATTTAAATGAATTTGGCATTTTTTCTTTGAATATTTTATGGCCAAATCTTAATGGTAGTAACTTGGAGATGTCTACCAAGGAGCTGTGGGGTGATTTGAACTGTGGGTGTCTTTTTCTTTCTGAGAGAACAAGTAATCTGTAAAGCACACATTGTGGTGGGCCTTGCAGCTTGAGTGTTCTTTTGGTCAAGAAAATGGATTCCTCTCAGAAAATAGACAGTTGAATGACATTTGTCTGAGATGTTTAGCAAACCCACGTTAACAGACAACAAGAAAGCCTGTTCATAGCTGTGGAGACGGGTGATCGCTAATTTCCCCAAATAGCATGGAGCGTACATGCAGGGCATGAATTCAAGGTGTAAGAGCAAGTCTCTGGCATCTTCTGCCGGGAGGGAGTAGTTTGCTCTTTTAGCAAGTGATTCCATTTCAAAGTTAATATTTTCATTCAAAGAGCTCATTCCTCCTGCCTCCAGGCCCCTGCCCTTTGTCACACAGGGATATTACCCACCTCTCTATACCAGCCCCTCCCACCACATGCTCACACAATTCATCTCTTCAGCTGGGTGTGCGAGAGTTGCTCCCAGGCTCAGGGGCAGTGTACCCTGTGGGTTCCACATTTCTATTCCTCTCTCCTCATGACACAAACAGCACCGAGCTCACCTGAATTCCCATGTCCCACATTCACTTATCTCTGCTTTCTCTGTCTATAGCCCCCATATCATTCCTGTTCTATTTTGCAGAAGACACTCATGCACTCAATGGTTTTCTTGGAACAGAAAATTCAAATCCATTTCATGTTGATAATGTCAGTAAGGCTACGAATGGAGTTGGGTTACTAAATTATTACAAATTGCAGGAACATAGAAAATGTATATTTTGAAAATCAATTATTGGAGCTAAAGTTGTTTAGTCTATCATATATTTATAGAATTTTTGTCATTGTATAACTTGACAAATATTGGCGGGTTGCTGTGGGGAGTAAAATATATGTTTCAAGTACCCTTTCTAAGATTGCCATGCTCAGATTCATTTCTTGCATTTTCCTGGCTTTGATTTTGGCTAAAATCTTAGTCCAACATGTTCATTTATTGATTTGGAAGTTTATTCTGGAAACGGGGAGATACTATGATATACTTCTACCTGTGTTTTGCTATGAAGCTTAAAGGACTTTGGTCACCTTGAAAGAGGTTGTATTTTTCCATTGTGGATTCACTTTCTGGAAAAATTGATCCAAGTCAAGAGCAGCTTTTTTTTGTTCATTTCAAGGAGAGTCTTTCTATTGATTCCATTATACAGTATAATGGAATGAATAGGGTTACTTGGCAACCCTCTAGTCATAGCTACAAGAGTTTTCTAAAGAAGAGTTTGTAGTGTTTTGTGTGGGAAGAATAAATGCCTCAGGACTGACCAAGGTATAGGTAATGTTGACCATTCTGCTAAATTTAATTTATATCCAAATTCATTATAGGTCATTTGTGTTTTTGAGGACAGAATTTTCATTTCGTAATTAACTTGGGACACCATTCAGTATTGCTTTTACTGTCACTGTGAGTGTTTGGAGTGGCAGGGCAATGTTGATCAGTTACTTTCCTTTATAATAAAGTATTTTTATGAATTTGATATTCTTAAAAGTAACATTTTTCTGTCACAAAAACCTTTGCCAGCAGAATGTTTTCAGTTTTACAACAGACTTCAGTAGTACGAAAAAAAAAAAAAAGTGCTCACTGCTGGAGATGGAGAACTTTGGACATGGTAAAGCGAAACGGATTTATTTGTAGCTAACCAGTTGAATAAGAAAAATGGCTGTGAATCAGTGGCCTGGTTCTCAAGGTGGGAATAAGGCACCAGTTGAAAAAACATATTCAAATACCTCTTGTCTTTATACAAACTGGGAACGTAAAACCTTGGCTGGGAAGGTGCACAGGGTGTGATAGGTACACAGATGTTAAAAAACTTTACCCTGGGAAAGATGTGCTTCAGTCTTTGGTCTCCATTAAAATAAGTTTTTTTGTGTGTTTATTTTTTTTTTATCAAAGTCTTGGATGAAGGCACCGAAAGCAAACCTTTCTAAGTGATACAGAGCTTTAAAGGTGACTAAGGGCGCATGTGTCGGAATTTATGTGTGGAGCAGACAGTGGAAGAACCCTGAAGCAAAGTAGCAAGATGAGACTTAGTGGGAGGTGACACTACTCTGTTTTTAAGGAGGAAGTACAGAATAGAGATGTCTTTGGGAAGGAGTGGTCACTCCTAATGTCAGTTGAGGTGAAACTCATCTTGGAGCTAAAGTCAATTACACATGCAACACAAACCAGCTGTCAGACGTGACCGTGCGACCCCAGGCCGCTCTGGAAGCGTAGCGTTCGGTTTACTGACGGCGGTGGGTCCCTGGCTCCCTATGCTGCAGGGGCCCCATCGTGGTGTCTTGTTTCGTTCACACGTGTTAGGAATGCTCCAAACCCACCACATCAGGGTGAGAAAATGGAATCGTTCACTGGTAACCCACAATTCCTTAAACTTTCTGAACCTAAGTTTCCTCACCAGAGAAGTGGGAGTGAGCCCAGCCTGTGTGGCTCAGTGCTTGAGCTTTGAGCTATGCACCAAGAGGTCACTGGTTCCATTCCCAGTCAGGGCACATGCCCAGATTCAGACTCTGTCCCCAGCAGGGGGCATGCAGGAGGCAGCCAATCCATGTTGATGTTTCTCTCTCATGGATGTTTCTGTCTCTCTCTCCTTCTCCCTTTCTCTCTCTCTCTAAAAAGAAAAAAATATATATTTTTTAATATGTAAATATATTAAATAATTTATATTTATAAAATATATTAAATATATTTAAATATATATATATTTTTCTTTTTAAAGAAAAGGAGGGGTGAAAGTATTTGCCTCAAAAAGGCATTATTGAGAAGATTAAAGCTGGTACTTTATTTGAACACTATCAGGGATGTAGCATATTCTTGATGAATGGTAGCCTTTAATTCACAATAATAAAAACAGTGAATTCTGACTTGAGTGTATTCAGCAGAGAATTATAGGATGGTGAGGGATTTCCAGATGGCCCAGATTACGGAGTAAAGAGAAACGATGGAGTTCATTCAAACAGGCGTTTCTTTATACCATCCAAAGATGCTACTAAAGAACGTCATCAAATTTCCTTCTAGCGGTAGGCTGAGATCATTGTAGTATTCAATATTTGTCCATTTGAGAGACCTTTTTCCAAATAATTTTCAAATTCTTAGTCTTGATTATCTAAAACATAAAAGATCTTTTTATGAGTAAAATATAAGGAAAGATGTATAAGTAATTTGATACATACTGTTGGGAAGTATTTGCATGCTACCAGATTTTCATATATGCCAACAAAATCACTAATACTGTCATTCCCTTATTATTATCATCATTTTTAATTTATCTTTATTGTTGAAAGTACTACAGATATCCCCCTCTTTTTCCCATTGGCCCCCTACACCCCACACCCACCCCTCCCAGGCTTTTACCACACTATTGTCTGTGTCCATGGACTATGCATATCCTATCTAATAAAAGGGTAATATGCAAATTAACCATCACTCTGTCACCAAGATGGCGGCACCCATAGCCACAAGATGGTGGTGCCCAGTCCCCTCAGCCTCGCCAGAGGGAGAGAGGGCAGGCGGGCCCCTGGCCAGAGGCTGGCCGGGGCATGGGGTGCAGGATGCTGGCATCATTGCAGGTCGATCTTAGGGGACCCCCCCCCCCACCCCAGTGCATGAATTTCATGCACCGGGCCTCTAGTATGCATATAAGTTCCTCAGTTAATCTCTCCCCACTTACCCCCACCCTTATTATTTTTATTGGCCATTAAAGAACACAAGCAACTTTCTATAGCCAGTTTGTTGTCATTGTTGCTGTATATTTCTTGGACATAAATTTTAAAAGAGAAAATAAAGAAAAAATATCCCAGTCACACACAGTAGAGAAAATAGTGCTCGTCACATTTATTTTAGTCTCATTGCTTCTGTGTTCAATGGACTAATTTGAGTCTAACTAATTAGCAAACATCATATTTGCTAATGACCATCCAATTAAAAATTATTTGGGTACCACTCTAGTCTGATTTGGTTTTAGGAAAATAAGTCAAATATGATCTGAAATTTGAGTCCATGTTTTATAATATAGGTTTGCTACTGCATATAGAAAATGTTCAAGCCATTTTTGGTATAGTTTGGTTTGTCCTCCACAAAGAACCAGATTGGTGGAGGAGTCCTGAGAATGATTGGAAGAGTGGCAGATGGCTCATCATGCAGGTGTTCCCCACAAAGGCTCTCCCAGCCGTGTGTCTCCATGCATGTGGGACCTCGGTTTACCCTTCTTATGCATGATTCAGCAGTGAGGGAGACTTAGTGCTTGAGACCCAGGTAAATCCACATGGAGGAGCACCCAAGGGAAAGACGCCAATGAGTCAGCCACATTGCAGAGAGATTTATGTTGAGATTGGGGCAATTCAGAAAGAGCGACTTAAGTCCAGAGTCTGATGGATTTGAAGCATTCCTGTCATAAAAGCCTGCCCCCAGGTTTGGCCCTGTGCAGAGGCTGTCTGGATGAATGAGCTCCATGCTTGAGACCATTCAGGGTCCTCCAGAATATCCCAGGATCTGGAGTTCGCCCAGAAACTGCGGAGGTCACTCCAAGAAGCATGTCTGATCACCATCCAGAGATGCTTCTGTGGAATCAGAGAGGGTAAGGAATTTATGGCATTAGATCCTAAATGTGCTTTGGTCACCTTCTAACTACTGTCCAGGAAAGGGTTATTAAAAACATTTCCAGCCGAAACCGGTTTGGCTGAGTGGATGGAGCGTCAGCCTGAGGACCGAAGGGTCCCGGGTTCGATTCCGGTCAAGGGCATGTGCCTTGGTTGCGGGCACATCCCCAGTGGGGAGTGTGCAGGAGGCAGCTGATCGATGTTTCTCTCTCATCGATGTTTCTAACTCTCTATCCCTCTCCCTTCCTCTCTGTGGAAAATCAATAAAATATATTTTTTAAAAAAACAAACATTTCCAAATGCTTTGTCTTGCCCATAATTCAATGAACTGTCTAAATCTATTGTACCACTGTAGATACTCCACTTACTGGGATTCAGTTGGGAAAATAAATTCAGAGTCTGAATTTTCCAACGTCTATAGATGTTACATGAATAAAATGCCTTACAATCCCTTTGGAAGTTCTTGACTGGACAGCAAAGAGAATGGCCATAATCCATAAAGTGGATTAGAGCACTTGTTGCCTTTCATAGATTATAAGAAGTAAAAATTGCCTGGGCGGAGTGGCTTAGTTGGTTGAGCATCATCCTGGTTTGGGGTTCGATCCCAGTTGGAGTGGGTATGAAAGTCAACCGATCAATGTTTCTCTCTCTCATTGTTTTTTCTCGCTGTGTTTCTCTTCCTTCCCCTCTTTAAGTATGTCCTCAGGAGAAGATTAAAATTAATTAATAATAATTAATTGTAAAAAAAATAAGGACTTTTTCCCAAACCAGTACAAGTATTGTTCACTCAATAACTACATAAGTGTCAGAGTTTTTGGTTCTGTCATAATGTAAATTCCGATTTAATCTCTCAGTGGGTCTCTGCTTAGCTGAAGTCAGTTTTCAAGTTTAAAGTATTACATCATACTGTCTGTCGTGCAATAGCCGAGTGGCCCCGTCTAACAGCAACAGCAGCAGCAGCTTTCCTGCTTAAACACCGAAGCCTCTGGGGCCTCCCAAGGATGGAACAGTTTTAATTAACTTGGTTTCCTTGTGTAATGACTGGTGCAGGCATAGGAACAGTTACATCCAAGGACTGTTAACATGCACCTTCTCGTTTACCTTACATAGTTAGCACTAAGAGTAGAACTTGGAAACAATACTTTTTGTTTTGAGTAGAAAGAGGAAAATAGCTGGAGAGATAACACAGAAGCTCTTCCAAGTAGTGTATGTAACAGTGTTCAAAGCTTGGCTTAGCTCTTACCTTAATATGGAATGATTTTAAGCAAGTTCTACAGATATAACCTAGTCCGGCTCAATGCAGAAAGGCTAATAATATAAACTAGAGATCCTAGCCATCCCTTCTGGAGAGAAACAGTTTCCATGTACACTGATCCCCTTCACACCCCTGCCCCCCAACTTTCCTGATCAATTGCAAGTTCATTTCGTAATTACAGCATTTCCCCCCAGGAAAGACAGGTTATAATTTTCAAGATTATAGTTCATCTCCCCTTAGTTAGCTTTTAAATTCATGCCTTTCTTTTCATGGAAGTACTCTTGTCCCTTCAGGAAGTTTGGGAAACATTCTACTGGTATGAGCCACAAGATTAGAAAATCTTCTCATAGATAGGTAATAAGCTGGGAAGATTTCCAAATGGTGGATAGTCTCTTGAATTTCATATAAATTTTTTTGTAACCTTCGATTTCAGAGGCTGGAGGTTTTTGTTGTTTTTTACCTTGGCTCCAAATTCCGAGGCCTGTGAGAGCGCCTGTGACCTCTTTTTTACTAGAGATGAAGTCTGGTAAATGACATGTTCTTAGAGTTAGAGAACATGAGCTCTAGTTTAGTTGCCCCAAAATGTGTGTGGTGTGTGTGTGTGTGGGCATATGCCTCTAGAAAAATACAGTAGTAGGCCAGGGAAGACTGGGGTACAGTATGGAATTGAAGGCCCTATTATAGGGACATGGTAAAATATTTACAGAAACTCGCTTTCATACGACTACTGGCAAGCACACATCGGCTGATCTGTCTAGAGAGGAAGTGCACATAGACAGGCAGTGATTAGTTTTAGGATTTGGCTGGCACATCTGCCTCATGGCCCGGTGTCCAACTGGCACGTGAAGAGAGGTGAATATGTGCTCTTAATTTGAAAAACATTTTTAAGGTAAAAGGAGATGTAAAACTGCATTTAGGAATACCTTTGGTGGTTTTACTATTCCTGTGATCATAACTTTTATAGCAGAGGAAGAAGGGGAAATCTGTCATAGTGGTATTTCAGTCCAGTCTTCTCTGCTGTTTGGATTACGAAAATTAAATAATTCAGTAGGAGTTGGAAAAATTGATGATGAAGTATAGAGAAGGGAAAGCTCTGCTAAAAGGTTACACAGTGAAATTGAATAGCTGCCTTCTTTTTGTTGGTAACACGTATGCCATGGCTAATATGAAATGGCAATAAATTAATAAATTACAGCAGCCAGTTCGGGCACTTACTTCAAGGCTAATGTAGTTAGCTTTCAATGCAAGCTTCATCTAAGGCTATCGCTACATGAAAAGGGTATTATTAATCATTCTTGCCAAGGTTTTATTTTTTTAATATTTTCTCTTGAAGTTTTAATATCAGACATACATTCTCAGAGTGTCTAATAAACAAGTCACTCCAGTAAACAGAGGGCCATTTTAAAACTAAATTAATTTAAAAATTAGATTCAGCTCTGACAAATTTTAACTTTCTTAAATAGCTGGGCACTTCTGCTAAGTAATTTGTCCTGTCAGCTCTTGTACTGTGCTACTCACAATATTAAGGTTCCTTAAGAGAAAATAATGGAACTGTTGAACTCAATTTTACCAGAATCCATTCACCAGTAGTGGAACCAGCATTAAGGTTTTCCATTACAAGGATAACTCACACCCTGGCCAGGTGGGTCAGTTGGCTAGAGCATCATCCTGTACACAAAGGTGGCAGGTTCGATCCCTGGTTGGGGCGAATGCTGGAGGCAACAGATGGCTGTTTCTCTCACATAAATTTCTCTCCCTCTCTCTTTCTTTCTCTGCCGTCCCTTACCCCCTTCTCTCTAAAAAAAAAAATTAAAAAAAAACACATATCCTCAGGTGAGGATTTTTTTTAAAAAGGACTACTCACATTGAGGCTTTTAAAAATGTGTTTATGAAACTTAAAATGTGTTTATGAAACTTAAAATAGCTACCCTAACAGTTGAATATCTGAACATCTATGGAAATATCATTAATCCAGTCAGAATGGAGGATTTTTGTATAGGAAGTAGGTTTTCCCAGTTGTGTCTGTAAAGAATTGAATTTTGAGCTTAAGAATCTTGAATTTTGGGAGGTAGTGTGTCACACTAGCATTAGCCTGGGTGGCATCTTGGCTTTGCCGTTCCCTGAGATCTTCAGTTTCCTCATCTGTCAACTGGTTGTTGACAGGTGTACAGAGTGAATATAAATATTTACTTGTGCCGGGACCCTGTTGGCTGACAGTAGCTAGCAAATTTGAAAAGTTCCCTAACTTTGCGGAACTTCCATCCCATAAAGCATGAAGTATAGCTTTCTAGGCCTTGTCTGGAAGAATATAAATATAAAATATTTTATAGAGTGGTGTGTGTTTTTTTTAACATAAAAAAAGTCATAACCTTCATATTGCTTAGAGATTTGCTTTTATCCTTCAGTAGGTAAATGTATAAATAAACTGTGTAAACAGTAGACAGTGGATTATTATTCAGTATTATAAAGACATGGAGGAATCTTAAATGCACGTCACTAGTGAAAGAAGCCACTCTGAAGGGCTACCTACCTTATGATTTCAACTATATGGTATTTTGGAAACGGCAAAACTATAGAGACAGGAAAAAGATCCGTGGTTGCCAGGCTTGGGGAGAGGGAAGGATGAATAAGTGGAGCACAGAGGATTTTTAGGGCAGAGAAACTACTCTATGGGATACCATAATGGTAGATGTATATCATACATTTCTCCAAACCCATAGAATGTACACCATCAAGGGTGAGCCCTAATGTAAACTGTACACTTTGGGTGATTATGATGTGACAGTGTGTGTAGGTCCATCAAGTATAACAAGTGTACCACTCTGATGGGACCTGTTTATAATGGGGAAGCTGTGTGTGTGTGTGTGTGTGTGTGTGTGTGTGTGTGTGTGTGAGGGTGGGGGGCATATGGGATATTTCTGTACCTTCCCCTCAAATTTACTGCAAACCTAAAACTGCTCTAAAAATACTGTTTGAAATAATAACAAAACCATGGGATCATAGACTCCACACTATTTAAAGGTTTGTTCTTATCACCTAATGATAGATTAGACACTGGAAAGTATTTCTTAATTCTGAGAAAATGAATTTCATCTTAACTCTGCATTTCTAGGGTGTGTGTGTGTGTGTGTGTGTGTGTGTGTGTGTGTGTATACTGCTAAGAAAAGTATCTGTGTTTTCACATCAGGTAATCATTAATTTGGCAGCTTGGAAAACGCTGAATGACTTTTTTAAAATACAAACAGGAAGTGACTGTGCTTGTATTTAAGATTTAAGCCCAGTTTAGCTAGAAGCTTTTTAGGATTGAGAAACTGACTTGGAAAATAGGAAATTTGCTTTTTATCTCTCACTGCCCGGCTTCAGCCTGCTGAGATTAGACAGAAGATGCAGCTAATGTTCTATTGCTTTTATGTCAGAAACCAGTAGGTGTTTAACAAGCCTGGATATGTTCTGAAAAAAATTATACACACTCCATTTCTGGCCCTTAGTGCTAGTCTGTTATCCTGAACTGATTCACCTTTTATGGCAAATAAGGAATTGGTGTTCCTTGGCTTCAGTAGTGAGCTCCCTCAAGTTCTGTAGGGAAGTCTATAGAGGAGGGGGCTGATGAAGTCACCCTGCTTTTCCCTTCTTTAGTCTCTTTGGAAGTCAGCACAAAGCTGAATGTTTCTAGTTCCACTTAGCCTCAACTTTCTGTATTTTGTGAATTCTTACCTAGTAACTCTGTTTTTTGTTTTTTTTTAATATAATTGATTTCAGAGAGGCAGGGAGAGGGAGAGAGATAAGAAACATCAATGGTAAGAATCAGCGTTTGGCTGCCCTCTGCACACCCCCCACTGGAGATCAAGCCTGCCACCCGGGCATGTGTCCTTGACCTGAATGGGAACCCTGGACCCTTCAGTCCACATGCCAGTGCTCTATCCACTGAGCCAAACCAGCACGGCTAAGTAGTTTATTTGAAGAGGCTTCTGTACTGTTCAGTTGTACTTTCAGTGTCTAAACATGCAGGTCACTTACGTGCACTGTAGGCTATGGGAATCTTGCCTCTTATCATATCAGGGGCTCTGTGGCACCCTAGGTTTTAATAACATAACTAGGGACACCGCAAAAGCAGCTAGGAAGAAGGAAAGAGGTGGAAACCTACCCAGCCCACTTCCTTTTCATGTTGGGACGGATCCTCTACTATTGTAAAGAATTTCTCTTGCCTGGAGAAATTGGGAGTGGCCATTGGAAACACAGTTCTTCATTCTTCTTTTCTCTTTGAGGATCTACGCTTTGAAACAGGGCTGATATCTAAAAAGCAGATCTTTAGGTGGTTGTAAAAACCTCCTTTAGGAGGAAAAATTCCTCAACAGTGGTTCATGTTGTTAGAAATGGTGAGCACATGTCACTATTTAGCAGGTAGATTTTAATTATTGGAAAATGTTGGCTGACTATTCCTGTGGTGGTATTTAAGGGAAACTAAAATCAAATGGTACTCACATATTGTATTTATTTTTAAAATTATGGAACAATTCTAATCCTGCTCAGGATATTTACATAATTCTGTTTAAATATTGGGCAGATAAGGAGCAGTGAAAATCGAGCATGGCGAGTTGCAACATCTGGGGCAGAGGAGCAGATGAAGCTGGAAAGGAAGGCAAGGAAGACTTAGGAAGGATGGGTTAGACGTGCTAGCAAGGTTGGATGTTGTTTGGATATATTGATTCTCTGTTGCTGTTTAACAAATTACCATAAACTTAGTGACTTCAAACACACTTGTCATCTCACATTTTTTCAGCTGGTCCTCTGCTCTGGGTCTCAAAGCAGAAATCAAGTAGTTCCCCAGCTGTGTCTCCTCTAGAGGCTAAATTAGGGAAAGAGCCATCTTCATACTCCTTTGGGCAGAAGGCAGACTTCATTTCCTCCTGGTAGCAGGACTGAGGTCCTCATTGTCTTGCTGGCTGGGGACCACTGTTGGGTCCTTGTGGTGAGGCACCCTCTGTTTCAGTAACGAAGATCCTCCCTCGCCTTGGATTCCTCTGCCTTCTCATCTCTCTGACTTCTGCTACCAGCTGCTTTTTAAAGGCGCTCTCGTGATTGATTGGGTCAGGCCCTGATAATGTCCCTATATAAGGTCAGCGGTGCCAGCTAGTAACCTAGCCACAGGAGTAAGAGCCTCTGTCCGCAGTTTCAGGGATTATGCAGGCTGTGTGTGTACATCAGGGAGGCAGGAAACCTTGGGGCATCTTAGAATTCTGCCTGTCACAATAGGTGAGGCGGGCTGCCGAGGGGCTCTACGTGGGGAAGTTGTTTGGCCTTTTGTGTTTTTAAAACATGCTTCTATGCAATCGAAGAGGGAGAGACTCGAAACTGGGACACTAATTGGCTCTATAGTGATGAACCAGGCAAGAGATGCTGAATGGACTTGATTAATTGGATGTGTGGGGAGGATATGTATAGGTTGTGATAAGAGACAGTAAGTGATAATAACTTCCAAATGTCTGGATTGAGTGAGTGCATGGATAAATGTAGAATACAAGAAGAAAACTTCATGGGGAAAGATAATGAATTAATTCAAACCAATTGAAATTGAAGTGCCTGGAATATGAAAGTAGCAATCACCATGCAATTGGATAAGTTGCTCATGTTTGGAAGGTCAGGCTGGCGACTTTGTGGGAGCCATTATCTTTTATAGTAATTCAACTATGGGAATGAGGAGATTGTGTAGATAGTTAATGAATGAGTACGAAGAAAAGAACCCTAATAGCAGAGTTCAGGGCAATACTAACATTTAAAGTTGGGAGTGTGGAGTGCTTTGTCAAATTCCCCCACCCCACCCGCAGGTTTTTTCCATACACCCAATCCCTGACCCTTTTTGACAGTAACCCCAGCTTAAGAACTGGGGTTGCCTGCCCCCTTAGGGGAATTACAGTAGTAATTATGGTTGAGTAAGTCTTCTTCAAACAATTCAAAGAGAGAGTCTACATAGAAAAACATTCCCAGCATCATTTTCTTTTCTTTTTGTTTTTTTTTTTTTTAATTTTCACCCGAGGATATAATTTTATTGATTTTAAAGGAGGAAGAGAGAGAGAAGCATTGATGTGAGCGAGAAACATCAATCGGTTGCCTCCTGTACACGCCCAGACGGGGAATGGAACCAGAAGCCTAGGTATGTGCCCTGACCAGGAGTCGAACCTGCACTCTTTTGGTATGCGGGACAGTGCTCCAACCAACTGAGCCACCCAGCCAGGACCCAGCATCATTTTCAAATGCCATTGAGACATTACACTATATGGTGTAGGGAGCTGGAGATTGTATAAGGTACCGTCCATTGAGAAATAATTAAATGTTATCATTAATTGTGATTGATTCTTGGGCTCCAGTTCATTGCCAGTTCTCCTTTTATTTTTTTTAATCGGGCTTTTTGCTGTCTTTTTGTCCATTAGAATTTTAGTTACACAAAGTGATAAGAACCATACATTATACTACATTTTTAATTGAGATAACATTGAGTAATAACACTATGTAAATTTCAGGTGTACAACATCGTCATGTGATATCTGTGTACTCTATTGTGTGCTCGCCACCAAACGTCTAGCTTCCTTTTCATTACCATATATTGGGCCTCCTCACCCTCCTACCGCCTTCCCCTCTGGTAGCCGCCGTTCTGTGGTCTGTGTTATAAGTTTGTTGTGTGTTTTGTGAGTTTGTTACTTTTTGTTTTATGTTCCACATATAAATGAAATAATTTATTTTTTTTCCAACTGACTTATTAGCATAATACCCTCAAGATCCAACCATGTTGTCACAAATGGCAATATTTCATCTTTTTGATGGTTGAGTAATGCTCCATTCTATATGTACCACATCTTTATCCAATCATCTGTCGATGGACACTTATGTTATTTCCATGTCTTGGGCTATTATAAATAACTAGAGGCCCAGTGCACAGATTTGTGCACCCCGGTGGGGTCCCTCAGCCTGGCCTGCACCCTCTCGCAATGTGGGACACCTCAGGGGATGTTGGACAGCTGCCTTGGTTCAGTGCTGCCGCGGAGGTGGGAGAGGTTCACCCTGCCACAGCTGTGCTTGCCAGCTGTGAGCCCAGTGTCTGGTGCTTGTCAGTCAGCTGAGCAGTGCTCCCACTGTGGGAGCACACTAACCACCAGGGAGCAGCTCCTGCATTGAGTGCTGCCCCTGGTGGTCAGTGCATGTCATAGCGACCGGACAAACAGTTGTTCGGTCGCTTAGGCTTTTATATATATAGATAGATGCTGCAGTGAACATAGGGGTACCTATACCTTTCAAATGTGTTTTCACGTTCTTCAGATAAATACAGTGGGGCCTTGACTTACGAGTTTAATTCGTTCTGAGACCGAGCTCAAATTACCCTATCAACTCAATGCAAAAAATCGGCTGAGAGACAACTGGTATCTCAAAAAACTCATTAGTTGGGACACTCGTAAGTCAAGGCCCCACTGTACTCAGAAGAAGGATTGCTGGATCATATGATAGTTCTGTTCCTAATTTTTAAGTAACCTCCATACTGTTTTCCATAGTAGCTGCACCAATTAAAGAATGATTAATCCCTGACTTCTTTGAACAACTTAAGAATGTTAGGAGTAGTGGTACATTAGCATACTGTATAATTGTGATTTTAAAGGCACTATGATTATACTCTAAACAGTGAAGGACTGGTGTTATTTAGAAAATTTTCTTAAAATTTGTATCTTGACTTTGAAAACAATAAACCCCTTTGCATAGTCTTCAGCATTTTTCCAGTTTGGGGCTGTAGTAATGCCCTGCTCTTCACTCAGGCAGTACCCCTTCCTCCTGGTTCAGGATAGAAGGGCATCTACTGCTCAGCCCTTGATTGGGTTCCTTCTCTACAGCGGAGAAGCAAAGGATTCCTTCCCTCCTCAATGTGTGGGTTGTGTTGACAGCTGATGCACTTGAAGCTTTTATTTGCTTCTTCTAGAAGAGGTCACGGATTTCAAGTTGTGCAAGGTTTTTGTTGGAACACATACCATTTCCATCAATAACATTAACTTATTATAACTTGTGGGGTTTTTTTCCTGGTCAGACAACTATTAAGGGCATCTTGTTCCTAGATAAATGGAATTTAGTTCTTCCTAGTACTTCTCCTGCCAAGACGGCCCTATTTTGTTAGTTGCTTAGTGACTGTTTCCTGCAATTAAGGTCCAGGATATCTCTGCAAATGGCAAATTAAAGTGGCCAGAGATATTAGTGAGATATTCATTTCATGAGATATTAATTCATGAAATGCTGGGATCAGTGGAGATTTCTTTTCGTCAACAGATAAAACATCTTTGCTGCGTGGGAATGTATTTGTTCCATGTGACCGACAGCTGTGTTTAACTGGTATGTGTACTTGGAGTCCATTTTCTAATAAGGGCGGAAGAAAATCCTATCTCTAAGTCCTGTTTACACTGAGGAATGCCCCTATAGGAATGCGTGATGGTGCGCAGATGTACAGCCGGCACAAGGAAGTGGTTCTTATGATGGTGTTTGGAAAAGTAGAAGGAATAAAGAGACTTGTTATTTCTTATGGAATGCCATGGTGACAGCACATAAAGTCACTAAAGAGCCACCGCATTCTTTAGGGAAATGCCATTAGCCTGAGCCTATAAAGCACATGAATGGCTTTAGATGTTTACCCTGAGCAAAATGCTTCAGTTATGTCTCAGTTGTTCCTTTAGGAAAAAATACTATGTAGAACGTCATGACTTGCAGATAGTACAACGGTCAAGAATTCATCATCGTAAGAAAAAAAACCCCACAAAACACCAAAATTATAAATGTAATTTGTTTCAAAAGTACATTTTATTTTACCTTGGAGCTTCTATTATTAATACCCCACCATGTTCTAACAGGGATAGAAGGTGTTTGACATAAATATATTTAATATAATGAGAAGAAAATACGTAGACCAAGAAAAACAAAGAAAGAAGAGGGGATGATTTGAGACGATAAAGCTCGTGTTCCGGGCACTGTAGCAGGCGCTGAGGAGGAACCTCACTCAGTGCCCACACAAGAAAAACTCCCACTTGTTCAAAAGAAGCACGTTTATCCTGAGCCTAGTGGTTTGAGAGAAACTGTCTACTGTAGCTTTCTTCTGGCTTATTCCAGGAGCACATCATGAAGAGCCACCAGGAAAGTCGCAGGGACTGATTTCTCTCCGTCAGACCTGTAATAAGCATTAAGTAATGATTTGTCAGATTGAGATTATGTTCCTCGTTAAGTATTCTAGATGCACAGCTTTTTATGTTGTCATTCTAATGGGGAGCTATGTTTTTTAGTAGTAGAGGTAGTGATGATATTGACATCTCAGGAGAAGTGAGGATTTGACAAGAACATGTTCGAAAAGAGAACATCATCACGAGGTGCCTGCGGGTGGTGTGAAGATGCACCTCCTGTACTCTTCAAGATAACCTCAAAGCAAAATAGATGCCTAGCTCCGGCGGGGTTGTCCTATACACCAAAAGGTATTCCCAGTCGGGGCATGTACCTAGGTTGTGGGCTAAATTCCTGGTTGGGGCTTATACAGGACACAACTGAATAATGTTTCTCTCTCACATCTGTTTCTCTCTCTCTCTCTCTCTCAATCAATAAAAGCATGTCCTTGGGTGAGGATTAAAAATTATAATAATAATAAAAATATGCCTAGATATGTCAATGAGTTCATTTTCTTTATGAGATTAATAACTATAAGTAAGCCCTTTAAATATTGTGACTGCTACAGAAATACGAATTCAGTTTTAGAAAGGCTTTTAAGTAGCAGAACCAGTTGCACACTTGATAATTAATTCTCCAATCTGCTATCCACATGTTTATCTTTCTATTTTGCTGTAGTTAAGGAAGAGAGAATATTTTTCTTGCTTATCCAGGAGTTTTAAATAAAAACTTTAAAAGAGAATCCAGGTGACATTCATCAGAGACAGACCCCCCTGGCAAGTGTGGCTCAGTTGGTTGGGTGTCATCCCGTGCTCCAGGAGGTTGCTGTCGATTTCCGGTCAGGGCACATGAGTGGGTTTCGGGCTCATCCCCCCTAGGGGATGTGCAGGAGGCAGCTGATCATGTTGGGCTCTCACATCAACGTTTCTCTTTCTCCCTCCCTCACCCTTTCTCTCTCTCTCTAAAAATCAATTTTAAAAAGACCCACTAAGCAGGTAGTGTGAAGATGCAAGTCTGGTGACACCTTGGAGGTCAGGCTGCTCTAATGCAGTTGAGCAGAGGGAGGTCCTGAAACACCATGACCCGCTTTATGTGTGCCATTTCAATATGACGGTGTATCCATGAGTGTCAGTGAAAGTAATGGAGTACATCCATGGTTCAAGACCACTTGACCCTTGATGACAACCTAGGAAATTTCTCAGCAAGTTAATCTGCAACATTAGCGCTAGAATTTTAAAAACTAATAGATCTTTTATTTGTGGAAATAAAACATTGTTTCCTTGCAAAAAATTGGGTGTGGGGAGAGTCCAGCACTCTAGATCAGGCCAGAGCAGATTATACTCATGTGGTAGAAAAATATAAATAAACGTGTTATGAACAAATTTCAAAGGTCAGGGCAGTTTTTGAAGAGTTTTGAAACAGGAAATCAACCTCAGATGCATTTACTTAGCTTGATTTTCTTTCCTATTTGAAAAATAATAATCCTACTCTCTGCCAGGCACCATGGGACGTGCTGGGAATCTAAGGGTGAGTTTAAACTGCTTACCTGAGAGGCTAACACTAACATTACTCAAATCATAATACCAACCCATATAAAATTGCCACCATGACAGGTGCAGAGCAGGAGCTGTAAAAACGTTCTCTGGGATTTGACCTAGTCCCGGAGGTCACAGGTGGAATCCTGAGGAAGGGGTACTGGAGTAGAGATCTAAAGGATGGGCAGGTGCCCTGGCCAGTGTGGCTCAGTTGGTTGGGCATTTTCCCGTGCACCAAAAGGTTGCAGACTCCTTCCCGGTAGGGGGCTGGCAGGAGGCAGCCGATCAATATTCCACTCTCACAACACTGCTTCTCTTTCTCTCTCCCTATCCCTTTCTCTCTCTCAAATATTTTTTTAAAATAAAGTAAAGGGTTGGCAGGAGGACTATTCCAGGATGTGAAAATCGCAGGTGCAAGAGGAAGCCTGGGGGGAGAGGGGCTGAAGGGAGCAGGAAGGCTGAATGATGGAGTGCAGAGAGCAAGGGTGGCTACTGTGGTGGGGGAGACTAAAGAAGCAAGCAGGGCCTCCCAGGCCATGAGGGGATCTTACCACATTCACATTGGCCATCTCTGTCCCAGAGCGGCTCTCATTACTAAATCTGATGGCCACATACTCGTCTTTGCATGGACTTACTCTCTCTGAGAATTTTTTTAACATGAAAACAAAAGTTAAAGTATATTTGATACACTTTTGAGGGCGACCGTCTTGGAATTTCACTTCACATCCTACCAGGCATCCTAGATCTAGGAATTTTGCTTCCGCTATAGAGTCCTTGCTAAACCAGGTGAGAGCAGGCAGGACTGGTTTATGGGAGCAACATTAAAAGAAGGGGGATCAGCATCACCTGAGTCCCTAGGAACATTGGAAAGTCCCAGGTCCTGAATCTCCCTGGCTCAACCCTGAGCACAGATAAGCTCCAGGGAAGATAGTGGCTCTCTTGCGAGCAAAAGAAAAAGCAGAATAACCTGAAAAAATGTGTGATGTTTTTCTTTTTGCTTGAAGAGAATGTTTTAAGTTTTCCTGTAAATCAAAGAATCGTTGTTTATTAGGTCAAATGGCTGTACCTACTTTAAAAGCAATTTGTCTTAATTCAGTTTGCCTTATCGTTTCAATTTTTCATGTAATTTACTTGCCATTTCTAAATGTTATTCATTCATGCCTTTCAAAAACCTTAAACAGCCATCTCCCGCTCAGCTAAATGAGTTCTAGGGAGGCTGGAGGGAGGCTGGAGGGAGGCTGTCTTCGTGTTGCTCCAGGTCCTTTTAATTCCGCTGACCTGAGGAGAGCGGGCTGAATGACCAGGTTTTAGAATTAGGACCAGGCCTCCCTTCTTAGCAGGGTGAGCAGCCTCGTCCGCACCCCCACCCCTAGATGTGGGGACCGACAGGCAAAGAGGATTAGTGCTGGCTTGTCAGGACTGTGAGCTCAGGCAGCATTAAATTGGGATCCCCTGATAAAGTGGTGTCAGAAAACAGTATCAATCATTGACCTGGAGATCCAGCGGTAGCCCAGAACGGTTCTTTGGGGTATTAAATGTGCAAGAAAAAATTGAAGAAAATGTATATAGAATCAAAATATTTAATAATTAAAAAGGCCTTTTCCCTTTCTACTGGATTTTAAATTCTAATCCAAATTATGATATGCTCAGACAAAGACAAGTCTATTGTATCATTTAAAGTGTGATCACCTATTCTACTTTCTATCAGGCATTTATTTATATTTCATTATGTGTCTTTCATAGATTATAACATTTTAAGTTAAAAGCTTATATTTAATCAGTGAAATGATACAGAGTTGACCTTAGAACAATACCAGTTTAAACCATACATATCCATTTATTCTCAATTTTTTCAATCAACACTATAAATGTATTATCCTTATGATTATAGAATGCCTTTCTATAGCTTACTTTATTGTAATAATGCATTATATAATAATATAACATACAAAATATGTGTTCATCAGCGGTTTAAGTTATTGGTAAGGCTTCCATCAACAGTGGGCTATTAGTAGTTAAGTTTTGGGTGTGTCAAAAATTATATGTGAATTATGGACTGTGCGAGGGGACAGGGGGAAGGGAGGGGATTGGTACCCTTTAACCCCTGTGTTCAGGGCTCAACTGTAATTACATTTTTATATTAAGTGAGTAGCTTATATAATAACCCTTACATTCTTTCCCTTCTTAGGGCAAGGATCACTCACAGCCTTGCCCTAAGAAGAGAATAAAGGGGTTGATGGAAAGGACACAGGTTCACTTAGTACATCTCTTTTTAAGCATTGACAATATATTCTTACATTCTTTTGATCATCAATGAAATAGATTTGAATAGTGACAGTGCTGCAAATCTATATTTAGTAAATAGACTTTTTAAAAGTCATGTTTTTGTTGTCAATATTTGCAATGCCTACAGCTCTTTATTTGAACAAATTATAAATCACAATTTGGTGGGGGTAGGGTGTGTGTGTGTGTGTGTGTGTGTGTGTGTGTGTGTGTGTGTTTTGGGTTTTTGTTTGGTTTGGGTTTTTTTGCGAATTGCCTTAGAAAACATATTAAGTGCTTCCTCTCACAGGAAAAAATTTCTCTGAGCTTTACGTCATTGAGAATTAGGTACTATGGTTATTTTCCACGATGGAAGTTTAAGTTTGTCTCTCTTTCAAACATTCCTCTTTCTTTGGCTTCCCTTTCTGCATTCATTTTGCACACATTGGCTTAACAATCTGAATCCTTAGCAGATTAACAGCAGGAAATGTTGTCTGACAGTTCGCTGCCAACGTCTCATATGTGTGATGTGAAACTCTTTGTAAAAACCAGGCCCAATGTTTTTGTTGGCCAAGGAGAAGCATGCTTCAGTGGGAAGCTATTATCTTCCACAGTGCATGTCTATGAGCACAGAAGTCTGATTTCAAATAGAGGCTGAAATTGCTACAACAAATGAAGGCAGAAACAGATTGTGGCTGAAAGGAAAAGGCCTCTTTTGAAAGGCTTACTGTGTAAAAAGGGACTGTTCTCATGTATGTGCTAAAATTATTTGTGCACTGAATCTCACTCAAAACATAGGTCGACTCCATTGCATTTGAACAATGCATTCTTGTTTTGGCAGTGTTGTATGCAATATGTAGGATAATATATAATTATCTTATATTTTGGTGTAGAATGTACCAAAATGTGCCGATATACCCAATACCTATTAAAAACCGTGTGTGTGTGTGTGTGTGTGTGTGTGTGTATAAAAGATAATTGCATATACACTGATTTCTGAGAATACTATTTTCAATAATTTTCTCAATTTAGTGAATTTTGTTTTTCATGAGAGAAATGGGATGATTTGTTTTCTGTGATTTCACTACAGAGAAGAAATAAATTTTCAGTAGCATGTCAGTTTCTGTACCAAATTTCAGCATTATAAACCCTAAATTTCTTTGGCACCTTCTCAAAAAGGCCTACTAATAATTGCATTTAGTGGTTATTGCTTCCCATGAGCTAGGCAATATCGCTCTCCTGTGCTTTATCTTTAGTGCAACAATTATGAGTGACTACTAATATCGTTTCCATTTTATAACGAAGACAGTGAAGCTGAGAAAGGTTAAATAACTTGTCCAGCCTCACAGAGCCAGCTAGTTGTACAACGGGGGCCCACCTTCGGGGCTTCTGATATATGTATATCTCACTTAAAACAGAATGGTGGGGAAACAAATTTATAATCGGTAGGGAAGTCTTCTTTAAAGATGTTTAAGTAATGCTAGGTGAATTATCTCTAGATAATTTAGACATGGAAATCACTGTTTTGTTTTAAAACTTATCAGGACCAGGAAGAAGAAAAACAAAACAAAATTTTTAAAAGTGGCAGAATAATTATTGATCTACTTATGAATGTGTGAAAAAAATCATCATGGTTTCCTGAAAAGCTGATTCCTCATGAATTTAAAGAAAGGCCTGACAATATATGTAACATCTGGACTGAAGAAATTTGATTTCTGCCTCTCATGTCAGTCCTCTACGAATATTCTGCCTGGATCACATTTGGGATTAATTACTTCATAGGCTGGAAGATCCCATGGAGCCCTGCCCCTGTAGACATGGGTCCTGGCAGTAGTGGTGTGGATAATGGCCTCTCTGCTGTGCCTATTAAACTTGACATTGAAAGTACACTTGACCCAGAAAGTACAGAAAGGAAGTAAACGCATGTTAGGCAGCTGGTGCCATGTTCGGTCTTAGACCTTCCTGGCCTCAGACCGCCTTAAAGGGTTTATGCGCTGTCGTCACGGATCAGGCAACATCTTTTGTTCCTGGGTTGACCACAGACTGTTGGTATTTTCCAAATGTGAATTTAAAAAAAATTCGCTCTCCACTTACATTTTAGGGAGGATGGTGTTAGAATGTTTTTCTATCAAGAATCGGACCAAGAAAAAGGAAAACTCGGGAAAATATGACTTAAACAGAGGCCCGGTGTCTGATTTGGGCTCAAGCTCTGGCCTCAGTATAGTTTGCTGAGCTCCTCAGATGCTCCTAAACTCCACATAAATTGTGGTGCAATCATTTAGAAATAAAGAGAATTCCAGTTGACCTTTAAAAGTGAGGAAAATGGAAAATCATTCAGTGTGGAAAATGCAATTAGGGAAGGAAGCATGGGGAAAAAATGTTGGCCTTTCAAGATTCATCCAAGGTGATGTGAGGAGAAATTCTTTCTTTACGTTCATACTACTAGCATGTAATTAGCACATATGCCGAATGCCTGCTGTATTTGGGACACTCTATCAGGGACATTAAAAAGGGTGAATAGTTACTGTCCTCAGGAAGCAGAAATAGGAGTTCACAAAATAGAGAATACATGGAAAAATATTATTTCCAAAAGAAAATCCATGGTCTATTTGAGGAAGATAATGTGATGGAAAGAATACGGACCTGTAGTGGTAACACTCCCTCACATGACAAAGTAGCTGAAGTAAGGGTACGAAAGGGCTGTCGATTTTCCTGAAAGTCCTCAGTGTCATCTGTATTTCCTTGTATTAACATGAGCGGTCTAAGCCTAAGCCATAAACAGGAGGCTTTTTGTTCTTTGATTTTTCAGGGTGATAGTTTAAAGAAATGCACACATACATTCTGAGGGGCCCGAAAGATATACACACAACCCAGCCTTCCACCTCCCACCCCCAAGAAGTAGGAACTGCTGATTAGTGCCTGTACTCAGGCACAAAGGCTTGCTGTGCCTCATTTTCTTCTTGATTGCACTGCTCTGGATAGATAAGGACAGTTACCCATCTTCTAAGGCCGTGTTGTTATACTTGCCTTTGCACATTTCTCTGATTTCAGCGGTTAGCCTTTGCTGGAGGAGAGCCTCACAGGCTGATTCAGCTGTGGGAGACTGGAGGAAAACACATTCTGTTGAAGTCTTGGGACAACTTGTGCTTCCTGCTTCTGCACTCACTGTCTGAAGCAGGGATTAAGAAGTGATTTCCAGGGACTTGAGCATCGAGGCAGTGCTCACCTGGGAGAATGCCTGATCTGTGTAGCTGTCTCCAGGTCAGCTGTAACCCTGAGAGCTCCTCCCTCAGTCCCTGCCTGGGCTCAGTGCCCTGCGTTAGCTCCTCCCAGCCACTTCTCTACCCTGCTAGCCAGTGGCTAATGCTTCTGCTCTATTACAAAAGAGGGGATCCAGACATTAATTAATCTGCCTGGATCATTCTTTAGTCATGTAGCAGGTTCTTGAGTAAAAGTTTACATTTTAGCTCCATAAAGGGAAAATGCCCGTCTTAAAAACACAAAATTTACAATTAAAAACACTTCTGTTTCATATACAGTGTGGAGGAAAAGCGCCTTTACAGTTGTTTGCTCTCATTTGTATCATTTTGTTTCAGCATTTGGCTGATTATCATTTTTTGAGAACTTAAAAATTTGTTGAAATGGGTATCTTAAGATTTTAAGAGTGTGTGTGTGTGTGTGTGTGTGTGTGTGTATGTGTGTAAATTTATAATGCAGCTATGAGTGTGTTGGTCCTAAACTAAATCTGAAAAAGTTACACATTTTCTCAGAAACATTGCTTTAGAGACCTCATATTTAAGAATGTTTGTCATAAATGTAATTTAACCTAAAATGTACCTGACAACTTTCAACCATACTCGCATAAATCTTCTGGGATCTTAAAAACATGCAGATGCCTTGGGCCCGACTTCAGATATTCTCATTTATTGGAACTGAGGTGGGTTCCTGGGCACCATTTTTTAAATGCTTCCAGGGTCCACAGTCGAAAACGAATAGTTTAAAAATATTTCTTCTATGACATTGATTATGATATGTTAGCAAGAAAAATCGTATGTAAAGTTTCATCAGGTTACCTTTTTAATCTCTTAATGGTATTTGACCAAAATGAGCGTCCGTGAAAGATTAATTACAGGAGGCATGATGCCACTGGGAATGCCTTTATAGCCAGTAGGGATATCAGGTGAGTGCGCAGAGACAGCTGTGATATAAGGGATATAAGGCCGACTGTGGAAAGTGCCCTCTTGGTGCTATAAAGTGCTGTAATGTCCAAAGTAGAGAGAAATCATGTTTGGCTGGGAGGACAGGAAATGCTCTAAAGAAGTGGCTCTGTGAAGCTTTGCGAAGAAGGATGAGAGAGACTTGACAGGCAGTAGGCAAGGCAGAGCATTTGGGCACATTTAGAGCGTCATCTGGATGGGTAATACTTGTGAGGGATTGACACACATCAAACCTATTTCAACCCATGAGTTCATAGCGATAGTACAAAAAAAATCTAATTGGCGACTTCTGGATGATGCTAAAGAGCCAACTCATTACCTATCTTGAAATTGCATAAAGGGAAAGGAGTGAGCATTTTTCCTGAATTTTGTCATCAAATTGTGTCACTGGATAAAAAAATTCTGGCAAAGTGTCTCTGTATAGACACACTCCAGCTAATAAAGAGAGGGGGAATGATTAGTATTAGAATATTCCCATCTTGCAACCTCATCAGTGATTGCTGATATCACAAAAAAGGCAAGGTTCGCTTTATGCCTGCTGATAAAATTACACAGTATCACTTACGAAAATCAGTTAAATCAGAATCTGATCAAGCTTCTAGATTTAAGTACCATTTACAGGAAATATAGGAGACAGAAGAATGAGGTAAATTACACCATGGAGATGCAAACAGCAAAGTGTAGACTGAGGGAACTCTATAAGCAAATGGTTTGGTCTCTTAGACAAATTAATTTCAAGGGGAAAACCAATAAAAGGGGGAATTTGCAGTGTATGAACTTATCAAACAAACTGAAAAAAAAGGAAAGGAAATAATTGGGGAAGTTACAGTACTGGTTAGGTCAGTGGTTCTCAACCTTCTGGCCCTTTAAATACAGTTCCTCATGTTGTGACCCAACCATAAAATTATTTTTGTTGCTACTTCATAACTGTAATGTTGCTACTGTTATGAATCGTAATGTAAATATCTGATATGCAGGATAGTATTAGGCGACCCCTGTGAAAGGGTCATTCGACCACCAAAGGGGTCGTGACCCACAGGTTGAGAACCGCTGGGCTAGGTATTTGATAACATGAAGGACTAATTGCTAATTTTGTTTAGATTTGATAAAGGTATTGAGATTACATTTTTTAAAGAGTAGAGTTACATACTAAGACATATCCTATCTAATAAAAGAGAAACCTGGTAATTAGCCGTACATCCGTTACCCTTCCCATTGGCTAATCAGGGCGATATGCAAATTAACTGCCAGCCAAGATGGCGGCCGGCAGCCAGGCAGCTTGAAGCGAACATGAGGCTTGCTTGCTTCAGTGGCGGAGGACTCCAACGTTCCCTGCCTGCCACTGCAGGCCTCTGAGCTTACAGTTTGAAACATTGTTACAAATATAAAAGCTAAACAAAACCCCTGAAACCTGCTTTCAGCCAGCCGGGATCTCAGAGCTGGAGTTGAAACAGTGTTTCAATTATAGAACCCAAACAAACCAGATACCTGCTTTTAGCAGCCAAGCCTCAGAGCTAAAGCTGGCCCAGAATTTAAAAAAAAAGAAAAAAAGGAGCGGTTGGGAGCTTCAGTCACCCACCAGCCTGAAAACAGCCCTCAGCCCCTCACCCAGACTGGCCAGGCACCCCAGTGGGGACCCCCACCCTGAAGGGTGTGTGACCAGCTGCAAACAGCCATCATCCCCTCACCCAGGCTGGCCAGGCACCCCAGTGGGGACCCCCACCCTGATCCAGGACACCCTTCAGGGCAAACCAGCCTGCCCCCACCCGTGCACCAGGCCTCTATCCTATATAGTAAAAGGGTAATATGCCTCCCAGCACCGGGATCAGCGTGACAGGGGGCAGCACCCAAACCCCCTGATCGCCCTGCGGCTCTGTGTGTGACAGGGGGCGGGGCCACAATCTCCCTCTCCGCCCTGCTCTGTTCGTGACAGGGGAAGGTGCCCCAACCTCCTGATCAGCCCTGCTCTGTGCCTGATAGGGGGGAGCTCCCCAACACCCTGATCGCCCTGCAGCTCTGTGTGTGACAGGGTGCAGCGCCCCAACCCTCCTCCCCCTCCATGGGCCCTGCTCTGTGTGTGAAGGGGTAGAGCCATAACCTCCCCATCGTCCCTGCCCTGATTGTGACAGTGGCGGCGCCCCAACCCCCTGGTCATCCCTGCTCTGTGGGTGATAGAGGGTGGCGCCCCAACCACCCCCCACGGGCCCTGCTCTGTGTGACAGGGTAGAGCCATAACCTCTCCATCAGCCCTGCCCTGAGTGTGACAGGGTGCGGCGCCCCAACTCCCCTACCGGCCCTACTCTGTCAGTGACAGAGGAGAGCTCCTCAACCCCCTGATCGGTCCTGCTCTGTGAGTGACAGGGGGGAGCTCCCCAATCCCCTGATGGGCCCTGCTCTGTGCGTGACAGGGTACGGAGCCCCAACCCCCCTGATGGGCCCTGCTCTGTGCATGACAGGGGTGGCGCCGCAACCTCCCCATCAACCCTGCCTTGAGTGTGACAGGGGGCGGTGCCCCAACCCCCCAATCGGCCCTACCCTGAGCGTGACTGAGGGTGGCATCGCAACCTCCCAATCCGCCCTACTCTGTATATGACCGGGGGCGGCGCCCCAGCTCCCCAATCGGCCCTGCTCTGAGCCCAACCAGGGGCTTCACCTAGGGATTGGGCCTGCCCTCTGCCTCCTGGGAGCAGGCCTAAGCCAGCAGATCGTTATCTCCCGAGGGGTCCCAGACTGCGAGAGGGCACAGGCCGGGCTGAGGGACCCCTGCTACCCCCCGAGTGCACAAATTTTTGTGTACCAGGCCTCTAGTCTATAAAGCCTAAGAAACCGTTACGACCCGTCAACTGGTTGACTGTTTGATGGGTCGCTATGATGCGCACTGAGCCACAATTAACCTCCCGTGGCCGGCCAGCCTCCCGCGTTCCCTCCCCCTGGATGGCCAACTTCCCTTGGTCCCTTCCCCTGGCCAGCTGGCCCTGATCAGGACTGGGCAAGACGGCCTCAATCGGCCCCAATTGCTGGCCAGGTTGAGGGACCCCCCAAACGTGCACAAATTCGTGCACTGGGACTCTAGTAAAGATAATATTATTGGCTGAGATGCTTCACAATTAAAGGGGAGAGGGAGTTGAGTGGAACTATAGATGAACTAAGGTTGTGATCCTCAAGGCATTTGTTGAAACTGGGTTGTGAGTATGCAGGGTTTCATTACACTATATTTTAGTATGTTTGAAATTCCCCATATGAAAGTATGTTAAAATTAATTTTTAAAAATTGCTCCTCTAAGTGGACAAGTAAAAATAAACATGTTGCCAAAACCGGTTTGGCTCAGTGGATGGAGCGTCGGCCTGCGGACTGAAGGGTCCCGGGTTCGATTCCGGTCAAGGGCATGTACCTTGGTTGCGGGCACATCCCCAGTGGGGAGTGTGCAGGAGGCAGCTGATTGATGTTTCTCTCTCATCGATGTTTCTAACTCTCTATCTCTCTCCTTTCCTCTCTGTAAAAACTCAATAAAATATATTTTAAAAAAAATAAAAATAAAAATAAAAAATAAACATGTTAATACAAACTTTCCACGTGATGCTGGTTAATGACCCAGTGTTTACAGTGTTTTAAGAACCAGTGTTTTACAAACATTTTTGTAAAAATCTTGAATGACCTTTGACTTGTAGGAAGTTTCATTAAAGCTGCAGAAAAGCTTATTTCAACTGCTGTATTTGAGTGGCGATGATAGACATGTCCTCTTGAATTTAGTCCAGAGAAAGCCTCTGAACCTTAGCTAATGAATGCATCATTTCAGTGGTTAGTAGTTTGGATTACTGGGTTGGGCAGTGCAGCTCATGAGGAATCGCTTTGATCTGTTGCCCTGGTCCTGTTCCTTACGAAATCCTCTTGGTTTAGCTCGCAGGCATTTTAGACGTGAGGTTCCTGTGTGTGTGTGTGTGTGTGTGTGTGTGTGTGTGTGTGTGTACACCTGGGAAGCAGGAGGATGGTAGCCTATCCTAGAGGTTGTATGTGTTGTGACTTACGTTATTTAATTTTTTTAAATGTTTGTTCCTAAAAAAATTTTTAAGCAAAGTAAAATCATTTGGAGTTTAATTTTATTTAACCTTTTAAAGTATTTGATTCATTATTTTTATTAACAATTTAAAATAGGACATTAAGTATTTTTGTCATTTACCTTTTTAATTAATAGACTTTTTGAGCAATTTTAGGTTTACAGAAAAATTGAGCAGAAAGTTCTCATGAAACCCTCACACTGCCCTCTTCCTCTTCCCTCTTTCCCTATTTTTAACATTTTGCTTTAGGGTGCTGTATTTGTTACAGTTGATGAACCAGTATTGGCACATGTTATTAACTGAAGTCCATAGTTTACATTTGGGTTCACTCTTTGTGTGGTACATTCTGTGGGGATTTTGACAAATATATAATGACATGTATCCACCATTATGGTATCATACTCAGTAGTTTTACTGTCCTAAAAATTCTCCGTGCTTCATCTATTCATCCCTCCTTCTCCACGTAACCCTAACAACCACTGATCTTTCTATTGTCTCCATAGTTCTGCCTTTTCCAGAATGTCATAGAGTTGGAATCGTACAGTTTGGAGCCTCTTCAGATTGGCATCTTTCATTTCGTAATCTGCATTTGAGGTCCCTCCATGTCTTTTCATGGCTTGATAGGTCATTTCATTTTTGTGCTAGGTAATATTCCATTGTCTGGATGTACCTCAATTTATTTATCCATTCACCTAATGAAGGACATCTTAATTGCTTCCATGTTTTGACATGTTGAATAAAATTGCTATAAACATTTGTGTACAGGTTTTTTCTGTGTACATAAATTTTCAACTCTTCTGTGTAAATATCAAAGAACTTGATGGTTAGGTCATATAGTAAGAGTGTGTTTAATTTTGTAAGAAACTCCTAAACTGACTTCCAAAGTGGCTGCACCACCAGCCACTTTTATTTCCACCAGCAAGGAATAAAAGTTTCTGTTCCTCCACATCTTTGTCAGTATTTGGTGGTGTTTGTATTTTGAATTTTAGCCATTTAATAGGGTATCTTGTTTTAATTGCAATTTTTCTAATAACATATGATGTTGGAACATCTTTTTTTAATTGTTTAATTTACTGATTTTAGAGAGAGGAAGGGAAGGAAGAGACACGGAGAGAGAAACATTGATTTGTTGTTCCATTTATTTATGCATTTGCTGGTTGCTTCTTGTATGTGCCCTCACTGGAGACGGAACCAGCAGCCTTGATGTATCAGGATGATGCTCTAACACAGTGGTTCTCAACCTGTGGGTCGCGACCCCTTTGGCGGTCGAACAACCCTTTCACAGGGGTCGCCTAAGACCATCCTGCATATCAGATATTTACATTACAATTCATAACAGTAGCAACATTACAGTTATGAAGTAGCAATAAAAATAATTTTATGGTTGGGTCACAAATATGAGGAACTGTATTTAAAGGGCCAGAAGGTTGAGAACCACCGCTAACCAATTGAACTATTTGGCTAGGGCTGATGTGGGACATAACTTTCATGTGCTTATTTGACATCTCCTTTGGTGAGGTGTATATTCAGATCTTTTGCCCATTTTTAAATTTGGTTGTTTTCTTATTATTGAATTTTAAGAGTTTTTTCTGTATTTTGGATACCAGTCCTTTATCATACATGTATTTGCAAATATTTCCTCCTAGTCTGTGGCTTGTCTTTTTATAACCTTAAACTTTTTCTCTTTTGATGTACTTCTTTTAACACCCAATTACTTCATAAGTCAACTTGGAATTTTTTTCATTTAAAATAAAGAGCAAATTAAAATAATTAAAAATGAAAGTTGTTTAAATTTGCTGAGTTTATTATTCTTAGGATATATAAGGCCTTTCAGATTGCTGGGCTGCAGTAACCTCATTTACTCTATCAGAAACATAAATGCAATTTTTCAGTAAAGAGGGTGCAAAGAAGATAGTCCACCATTGTTTGGTTATCTTGGAAAGGGGAAAAACAACCTTTCAGGTTTGAGTGTTAATAGTGAATATAGTTCCATGAACTGCAAGTGCCTTTGAGTCAGAGGCATGTCTTAAAAACTTGTAAGAAACAGCAAACAAACCTAAAAAATGTTAGTCTAGCCAGGCTGGTGTGGCTCAGTGGTTGAGCACTGACCCTTGAACCAGAGGTCAAGGTTCAGTTCCTGGTCAGGACACATGCTTGGGTTGCAGGCCCAGTTTCCAGTGGGTAGCATGCGGGAGCCAGCTGATCAATGATTCTCCCTCATCATTGATGTTTCTCTCCCTCCCTCTCTCTGGAATCAATAAAAATACGTTTATTTTTTTAAATGTTAGTCTACTCTAGGTTAGGTAAATTATTCATTGATTTAGATTACCTCTGTCAATTTTAAAACCTACTCAGTTTTTTACTCATTACGGCTGTATAAAGACAGTGGGTTCCTAGAGTTGATCACTTAATGGACATCATTTATTTGGGAACCAGTATGAATGTTTGCTTTAGTCACATGTTAGATGTTGACGTACGTGTGTATCTTTAGGTGATAACAAGTACCCAGATGAGTGACTTGAAGTAGGGAATGATTGCAGAAGGGATCCAGTCCAGGGCTGGAAAACAGTCCCAGTTCCCTGTCTACCATTCACTGGCAGCATCTTTCTCATCACAGTGTGCAGAAGGGTGCTGAAGCTGCCTCTGGGCTCCATGGTAATTTTTGCCATGAGCAAAGGGAGCCAGTATAGCCTCAAGCTCATGATTGTCTTGCTCCATCGAGTCTTATATCGTCACTCAAGAATGAGAAAATAAAGGCCCAAATACCTTAACACATTGCGCACCAGTTTTATTGCTAACTTGACCCAGTGACCAGATAAGTTTCTATTGAAAGTACAAAAAAACGTTTTACAAAGTATCATACTTTAAAAAGATATTAGCTTGTAAGAACATGTAATAACTTCAAAATGCAATGGGTATTCAATTTTAAGGCATGCCTTTAAAATTTATGTAAAACACTGTGTAATAAGAAAACACGAGAATGCTCGTGATCCGCCCGCAATGTGTTAAAAGGCTTTTCTAATGTCATCCAGCTAGCTGCTTGATTGTGGTGGTGATATTTAGCAGATAGGAATTTCATTGTTTACATATAACCATCAAAAAACATCTTTGGTATGAAGAATGCACCACTAAGAGATTGCCTTAAGAATTGTTCTTAAGATGTAATGTATTAACAATGACAGATATGAAAATGGATAAACTGTGCATGCCAAAATAATAAGTACATATTCAGGAAAAGTGTTTAAAATATTCAGTAAGACAAAATCTATTCTAGTCAGGAGGTAACTATGAGTCATTAATAGAAATCAAATTGTGAGAAGCCAGAAAACTAAGAGCCACATAGAATAGCGGTCTGTGCTTGATCTAATCAATGTCGCCTGTTAGACAAAAGGAAAAGCACAGCAGCCAGAATAGCTAATGAAAACAACGCCCAAGACAGCTGATGACATTAAAAAAAAAAAGTCCTCCAGTGAGGGCCTGGCTGTGGTCTGCTGGGTCACAGGAGATGGGAGAAATGTGTATTTATTTGTGTTTGTTTTGTTTGTTTTTACTCATTGAGAAAGTACTTTGGCCAGACACGGATGTGTATTTGTGCGGTGTATGTGTAAATATTGTGGTCTAGCTAAAGCAAATTAAGTAGTAAGCAGGAAATTGATAGCTAAAGAAAGGGTGCATTGACACCATAAGAAGTGATATATGTGCTCCTACAGCAAAAATGCCTAGATCTACATCGCATGCTCTGCCATCTGTCAGTCACTTAGGCTATGATAGCTGATGTTTGTGGAGTGCTTGATATGTGCTGTCACTGGACCAAATTTGAGTACATGATTTTATTTTAATGTTAATCATTTCAAAAAGGTAGGCAGAAAGTAAAACAGAGAAGTTCACATACCTGCAAGAGACATAATGAACACCCAAACCCAGAGTTACCTGTTTAAAACTGCCTCTCTCATCTGACTTCTCTGAATCTCTGTGTTCTTATCTGGTAACTGGAGATAATACCAATAGAAGCATTGGAAGAACCAGTTTTTTTGTAAAAACTTTATATATTGCTGAGCATTATTCAGAAATAATATGCTATTATCTATAAACAAGATTAAAACCAGTGAGCAGCATTTCATTATCATCCCACTTTTTTCTATCCGTTGAACAATGTTATGTAGTTTTGCTAACATATAATTTATTTTCATACATGGTTAACCCTTCTTCAAATACATCATTGATTATTTAGCAAGCTACAATTAAAGCTTTACTTTTCGGTCATAAATGTATCCTTTTTCATACATGGTTAATCTTTCTTCAAATACATCATTGATTATTTAGCAAGCTACAATTAAAGCTTTACTTTTCTGTCATAAATGTATCCTTTTTCCTAAATAGTTATGTTTGAGGGGACTGAGTAATTTATTTCCAATATAATTATGGTTACATAGTAATACACACCGCTTAGGGGTCTTCTGAATACTTATTATTTTGGCATGTACATTGTTGATCAATTTTCATATTTGTCATTGTCAGTACATTAAATCTTAAAGACAAATATGCTTAATGTATTAGATTAGAAATCTTGGTACTACACACACACAAAAAAATAGTTTAGCTTAATTGTTGCCAGTTAATTCATTTTAAAATCCAAGGCCATGTTGAAAGACCTTTGAAGGATTAGATGAATATGATAATTGTTTATCACAGTAAATTAAACTGATGGATTTCCTCCCCCATATGACTACTTTTTTCCTTTCTCCAAATGTCTGCTTAATGGCCAAAAATATAACATATACATTTATATCTTTTATTTGTAAATGATAACTAAAACCTTTACATGTAATGGACATTTTGTTATGTTGAGTAGGAAGAATGTTTCTCAAATTAGGAGAATATTGAATACTGTAATACAAAACTGAGGTTTGTAGCAAAAAAACAAACAAACAAAAATAAACTAATGAAGTTAGTTTAACAGGCTTTGGATTCATAGCTATAATTTTAAAGTAAGGATTGATAGGGAAAGTTTTAAGGGGAGGTCTAAGACAAGAAATAGGGTTCATTCTTCTCAGGCTCAGAATCTGGTAATATGGGAATTAAGTTTGGATTTGTTGAAACATGGCTTTTGTTGGTCCTTGAATACTCTCCTTTACTGTTGGGATTTTTATATTTCACAGATATTTGGGGCCTCCAAGCACCACATCATTCCCAGCTACTTCTGTTAGAAATTATCTGCAGGTTAGCTGTACTCACTCAGGAACCTTGATGATTTCTTGTTTATTGTAGGGACAGGCTGTTGCAGGTGTAGGTCCACTTAACTGAGCCTTTGTCCTAGTGAAAAAGGAGATGGTGAAGTGTGATCACACTTGGTCCTCCATCCATCACTTGCTGTGTAGTTACAGCAAGCAGGATTTTAAAATTTGCCTCTTTTTATTCATGGCAGTTGAGGGAACTTGGTTGAGTGTGTTGACTTCTCTTTATGTTCTGTTTTCCATAGAAACGCTCCAGAGGCCAAGTGCTGTTTGATAAAGTATGTGAACATCTGAACTTGCTAGAAAAAGACTACTTTGGGCTTACGTATCGAGATACTGAAAACCAGAAGGTGAGTAACTAAAAGCAGTGCAAAATACCAGGGCTTGAGCTGCTGCTCATTACTGCCAGAAAGTGAACTAGAATTGAATTGGTAAATCTCCCCTACCTGTCCTCAAACTCCCACATTTACTACTGTGAGTCCCTAAATGCGACTGATCACCTTATTTCTTCATAAAGGAAATTATTAACTGCTTCCTTTAATCTCGAATATTGTGGAAACCATAAGACTATGTTTCTCTTCAGTTGTTTATGGTTCCAGGAAAGCATTTTATATGTTGCTTTTTTGTGATGATATATTTCAGTATATACCACCTGATATATGAGCCAATAAAAATCAAATACATTGATACTTATATAGAAACCATGCTTGAGGCTGCTCTCCTATTCCTAATTCATCTTATTATGCTTTCCTATTCTTGCCAAATCAGAATATGAGATGAGTTGTTGGCTGACCTGACACTTGTCTCATGTAGTTAGTAGGTATTTAATGTTTAATGCAATACCTCTGTAGACTCTACTCTCTTATACCTGAATTAGTGGCTCAGTGCACAAAATTCATGCAGGGAGGTGTCCCTCATCCAGCCTGCAATCTGGAACCCCTTGGGGGATGTCTGACTGCCGGTTTAGGCCCGATCTTGCAATCCAGGACCACTGGCTTCTAACTGCTCACCTACCTGCCTGCCTGATTGCCCCTAACAACTCTGCCTGCCTGCTCTCCCCCAACTGCCCCCCCTGCCGGCCTGATTGCCCCCAACTTCCCCCCTGCCGGCCTGCTCACCCCCAACTGCCCTTCCTTCCTGGCCTGATCGCCCCAACCGCCTCTGCCTCAGCCCCGCCACCATGGCTTTGTCTAGAAGTTCTCCTGGTCTAATTAGCATATTACCCTTTTATTAGTATAGATAATCCAGTCTCTTCAGAGATTTACTTCATGAATCCCCACAACTACCAGAAAAACAAGGGAAAAGAAATTGTTTCCATTGTATTGGTGTAGAAACTGAGTCACAGAAATTTTGTTCACAAATGTTACATGTTTTGGTGGGGTGCAGTGAATCATATCTCCTGGATTCAGTGTACAATGTCTAACTTCACTAGTAAACATCTGAGTGTTCTGATGAGGAAACTCTTACATCTCAAGCAAGCGTTCATTGGTTAGGAACATTTTCTAAGTAGGTGCCTGAGAATTTGTAATCACAGAAATCACCGTGTGGGTCTGAATGGCTAGGATAACATTGTGTCACATTACATGTATCTTTAGTTTATTCTAGTAATTTGTTTGAACATAAAATCCACTGGTTTTTGTTTGGGGTTTTTATCTACTCTGTTTCTCTGCTAGCTTGAGTCCTTGAAGTCACTGATTGTTGTTAGAGTGAATTGTGGACACCACATTTTTTTTTTCACTAGACCAGTGTCTGGACCCTCGCAGGACCTGGCAAAGGGGCAGCAGATGTGGGGGAAGGGCCCAAGCGTGGAGGGCCTTCCAGCAGCCATTCACTCTCAAATACGCAGAGTGGGTGTCCCTGCCGGGTCAACATTAAGTCATGTTTACTCTTCTCTGATTCAAATTCAAGCTGTCGTTTCCTTTTCAGAATTGGTTGGACCCTGCTAAGGAAATTAAAAAACAGATTCGAAGTAAGTTCTTTTGGATTATTATATGTGAAAATGTGAAGATTTTCTAAGAGTGGGGTTGTCTGAATTGGTAGCGCATACTCGCATGGCTGGTGTGAATACAGTGTTTTGAAAAACAGAATAAAATCTCAAATTTTATCTTTGGCAGGTTAGTCTAGCTCAGATCTTATTTTTAATTATCACAACTCAGGAATAAAATAACTATGACTTTTGACTTATTCCCTTGCCTGTACACAGATGTGAAATGGGATTTAATCAAGTGATGCTCCAATTGGTACTTAATCATTTAAAAGTTCCCAACTTAATTATTACTGTTCCAAACTTTATTATTAAAAGTGAAGCAAAAGTAATAGTCATTTAATAATTTAGAAATGGAATAGCAAGTGAGACTAAAGTTTACTGTGTGGTGACAACCTCTTTTCTTGGTCCCTAAAGACAAGGTGAGAAATGCATATTATATTAGTGGATAAAACCATTGCATGAGCAACTCAAAAAATTGAAATACAAGTAGCTAATAACTATTAAAAATGTGTTAAATCTTACTAACAATTAAATGCAAATTAAAATGAGGCATAGTTCACCTATTCAGAGTAACAAGAGATTTTTAAAGTTTAATGATACCTTGCTCCCTAGCCCATTTGGCTCAGTAGATAGAGTGTCAGCCTACAGACTGAAGGGTCCGATTCAATTCTGGCCAAGGGCATATGCCCAGGTTGTGAGCTCAATCCCTAGTAGGGGGCATGCAGGAGGCAGTCAGTCAATGATTCTGTCTCATCATTGATGCTCTCTCTCTTCCTATCCCTTTCTCCCTGAAATCAATAAAAATATATTTAAAATAATAATAATAATAATAATAATACCTTGCACTGGCAATATGCAACCCAATTTGTACAAATACAAATTGGTACAACCCTTTCAGAAGGCACTTTCTGAAAGTCTTCATAAAATTTAAAATGCGCTTACTCTTTAGCCCCCTAATTTTACTTATAGAAATTTATTCAGCATATGCAGAAGAGAGGAAAATGCATGTACTGTATGAAAGTTCATTAGACTATAATTTGTAATAGCAGAAAACTAGAACCAACATAATTTATCCATTTATGAAGAAATTATTAACTCACTCAGGGAATACCCATACCTTTAAATACTAAGCAGCTATTACATAGAATGAAGCAGAATAAATATGCCTTAGCTTTCATTAGTGAGACAGTAATGAAACAAATCATATTTTTTATTATTATAATATAAAAGTTTAATAATCTTCTGTGAAATCATTGACTTATATATTTAAATTAATTCTTGGGAAATACACTATTCTCTTTATTATTTTTTAATTCTTCATTGTTTGAGACAAATCATATTTGTTTAAAAAAAGTTATGCATATATAGGGGTGTGAAAAATTTTTGGAAGAGCACAAAAGATATTAACAGTAAATACCTCCAGAAATGGCATTGCAGTGTTGGAGGGTAGAGAAAGAGGAATTTTAAAATGTTTATTTTTAATCTTTTTATATTTTTTTATTTTTAACCCTCTTGCTTTTACCATAAACATGGATAACCTTTATAATTTTAAATAACTACTTAGTGTTTTAAAGCAATTATTTTTATCAGTCAAATCTAGATTAATTTTCCTGAACAACTAATTTTAGTTTATAAATTTAAGACCAGCTTATTAATAAGAACATTCACATTGAGTTTTCCACCACTTACTATTAGAAGAGAAAAGAGATGTCTTAATGCCTTTGAATGTGTGAAATATTAAAGTACACCAACTATTAATAAGAAGTAATTAGTAGTGAGCAGTTTGAAATGGTTTAATACTGGATAGTATCACAAAAGAAGAAAAAGCTCACTATACTTCTAGATATTAAAGAGCCTGCTGATTATTTATTACAACAATAACATCTTTACCACATTTTTGAGAAATTGGATGTATTCATTAACCAGAAACTTGATAATGAGTAGTTTGACAAGTAGCACTTGAAACCAGGGACAGCTTTGAGTATGATAAGTAGGTGAAAATACTTTTTTTGTAACAGAGAGTCTTGAATAAAAATAGATGACGGTATTGTAAGAATCTTTTTGTGGAGTTTTTCAAAGCAGATATGCTGAACAAAGCTCCTAACATTTTATAAGCCTAGAGTCCTCTGTATTCCCCTAACTAGTGAAATGCTGTTTTGTATTTGAGTGACTTATAGTTTCAGAGCACTTTGAAAATATATTAAATGTTCCACAGTAAGTCATAATACTGTTATAAGAAAGGCTGTATAAACAGTCAATTTTCTTTTCTTTGTTATTAGAATTTCTTCCCTTAACTCTGTCTCCTACACTTCCTTTCTAAGGGGAGAAAGCTAAAGGGACAGTCAGAACATGGGATTTAAAGGGTATTTCCATCGTGCAGATCAGGCAGTGGGTGCACCTGTAGCATGAACTGAGTCTTGCAGATAAAGGAAGAAAGAAAAAGAAAAAGTTGGAATTTTTAAAAAAAGAATTTTATATTTTTATCTATATTCCTTATTGTTTTAATACACTAAAATGCTCTCTTTCCAAAAATTTACATTCACCCAAGGCAGAGAAGTTTTTATCAAACCATTATACTTATTGAATCATCATCTCCTATTCCTAATACACATGATAAAAGATGTTTCCATCCTTTATGTGCTGTGGGCCAGAGTATGTCTCCAGAAAGGAGAATGGCAGTCATGTTGGTACAGATTTTCAGTTACAAATTTATGAGAAATAGGAAATTCTGAAAACAAAGAGTTCGTATGAAAAAATTCTAATTCTAGTCATCGTTTGTTCATATCTGATCTCAAAATATTTAAATATACTGCATTTTGTGATATGATTATGATATAATAATGTCATGATATAGAGTATACGATATATAGTAACTTATGCTATAAATGCAGTATATTTAGAGATTTTTAAGATTTGGCAGGCATAGAAGACTAAAATTTAATTTTTTTCATAAGGATGAGCTCTTCAGTTTCACAGTTTTCTATTTATTATAAATTTGTGATTTAAAATCCTATATCAGCATATAGGAGCATCATTTTAATGCGCTCAAGCTGTTCCCTTTTCTGTTTCTAACAGGGCCATCATCTGAGCAGATACAGGCAGTAAGCCTGTTCATTGCACAGTCATATCCTCCCAGTGTAGATGGTAGTTTTCTTAACCTTTTTCACTGATTCAAAGTAATGTCCTATAAAGCCTGGTAGTTATTTTGGGTTATACCTTAGGAGAGTGGATTCCTTAGAATTAGTGATTTTCAGTGTGGTCCCCATGACCACTGTATTAGAACCACAAGGAGGTTTATTAAAACCACAAGTTCCTAGGCCATATTCCAAATCTCTGGAATAAAATTCTCTGGATGGAGCCTAGGAATTGACTTTTTTTCTTCTTCTTTTTTTTTTAATCCTCCTCCGAGAATATGTTTTTTATTAGTTTTAGAGATAGGGAAAGGGGCAGGGGGAGAGAGATATTGATGTGAAAGAAACATCTATGGGTTGCCTTCCCGTATGCACCTTGACTGGGGCTTGAACCTGCCACCTTTTGGTGTACAGGATGACACTCCAAACCTGTTGAGCCACCTGGCCTTGGCAGGACTTATTTTTAATAAGCAGCTCAGATGCTTCTTAGGCCCACTACAGTCTGAAACTAACGTTCCTGGATTGAGGATTTTTGCATTTAAATACTTTTTCTTACACTTTTATTCTTTTTAGTTTCCAACTTAGAATGCTTACCCTGAATTTATTATGAGAGTATTTAATTACATACATTGATAAACTAGTCATTGAATTCAAGGCATACTTTAAAAATTATAAAAAAGCAATAAATCCATTTCCCATAACTAATTCATTAGTTTTAATTTCACTTGCTTGGGTGGTGGCGGGAGTGGCGGGTAGCCAGCTCTTTTTATGAACCTCACCAGTAGCAGGCATGGAAGGGACCCATTTGAGCAGGAAGTGAATAGAAATCAACAGGAAGGTAAAACCAAGTCAGACTATTTTTAGAATAACAAAGGGTCTTCTTTTGAGAACAGTGGGAAAATAATCACTAGAAGTATATTTGATTGACAGGTATTTTATGGCTTAGAATTCTTATAGCCCATGTTTCAGTAATGTTCTAAGTGTTTTAAAAATAATATTTACCACCTAATTATACTTGGTCTTATGCCAAGTCCTTTATAAGACACTTCATGGTAGTGCCCTGCCATGGGGAACTTTAGGTGTAATATTAGTGGTAGTGTATCGAATAAACTAGAATAAATGAACCCAATGTAGGTAACCTAGGCAGCTAAGTATTAGTCGCATACACAAGAGACTAATGCAAAGCAAGGAGCTAGGATGTACAATACTGTTCCTTCTGAATGTTTGGGAAGGGCTCATAGAAAAAAATGGACTTTCCAGAAGTCTCTTAATGGGTAGAGGGAGCGGTTGGAAGTCGTAGGAAAGTATTGACACTTAAGAGTTGAATTGGGAGGTCACAGACAGTGAAAGGAAGACTATGGCTACGTGAGGCATAGATGAAAGCCTTCCAGTACCGAAGCCAGGAGACGAGGGAATTTTTCAGCAGGGCATTGAGAGTAGAAGCGGCCCTGCACCTTGGCACTTCTAGTGTGGTTGCTGGGTGGAGGGAACAAATGGATGCAGTGTCCCAGCGAAGGAGCACCCGGACCTCAGTGAATCACTGCATTCAAAGGCCAGAATAAAAGGACAGGATGAATATAAGCTAAAGGAGCAACCACATACAGATAAAATATAAGAAAGAAGAAAAGGTTGGTTTTTCACCCTTATAATGATAAACCATACATGATTAGAGATACTGTTACTAAATGGAGAGCTTAGGAAGGCTTAATAATGTTCTGAATGTACGTGTGGGCTGTACAGAAGAGTAGGCACCTGTGAGGGGACGTACGGGGAGGCGGTCCACAGATGCTGCAGGATAAAGAACAGCAGCATGTAAAGAGTGCCCGTTCATGTCATGGGCTAAGAAGAAGGTGTGGAAATTGGTGATGCATAGTAAATACACTCAAGCATCTCTTTAATCAAAAAGTTCCCTGGGGCTGAAACCGGTTTGGCTCAGTGGGTAGAGCGTCGGCCTGCGGACTGGAAGGTCCCAGGTTCGATTCCAGTCAAGGGCATGTACCTGGGTTGCGGGCACATCCCCGGTGGGGGATGTGCAGGAGGCGGCTGATCGATGTTTCTCTCTCATCGATGTTTCTGACTATCTCTCTCCCTTCCTCTCTGTAAAAAATCAATAAAATATATTAAAAAAAAGTTCCCTGGGGCCCTGACCGGTTTGGCTCAGTGGATAAAGCGTCGGCCTGCGGACTGAAGGGTCCTGGGTTCGATTCCGGTCAAGGGCATGTACCTTGGTTGTGGGCACATCCCCAGTGGGGGGTGTGCAGGAGGCAGCTGATTGATGTTTCTCTCTCATCGATGTTTCTAATTCTCTATCCCTCTCCCTTCCTCTCTGTAAAAAATCAATAATATATATATATTTTAAATAGTTCCCTGGGTAAGAAAAGATTTTCCCGCAGCCCATAGAGCAGCTCTTCTTCTTAAATATTCATTACAACAAACCTTCCCCATAAAATAAAAATATCTTGAATAATCCCTTGACATGTGCTTTAATGGTATTTGACCTGTAATAACAAAGCAGAAGGGACAGAGGAAATGGGATTATGTCTATAATGTTGGTATGTGAGCTATCCAGAACTTCACAGCAGTAGATCTACTCAATTCCAGACTTGTCTGATTGAGGATTATCCGTGTTCATTTTTTCCCCCTCTTCCGAAGGCTTAACTTTGTTCCTGAGAAAGGGAGGAAGTACAGTCAATTTCCTCCCTATTAGAAGTGCCTGTAAGGATTTGATTGGTGAGAAGATTAGAAACTGGATGAAGTTTCAGACTTACCTGTGGATTTCATTTAACAGAGACTTTCCTGTTTTCCATGGATGATCAAAATTTGCCTGGGTGTTTGTTAGAACCTGGAGTTAAGGTAGCTCTATCATATAAATATAAGGGGATTTTCTAAGGTTTTATGCTAATGTTTCTCTCATTTCTGCAGATGGTGCTTGGCAGTTTTCATTTAATGTGAAATTTTACCCACCAGACCCCGCCCAGCTATCTGAAGATATCACCAGGTACTTGAAAGTTGGCTGTAAAAAGGCAGGCTTCTTGGGAAAGTTGTGCTTCTCTTAAATTCTCCAGAGAAGAGCATGCTTACATTTGGTGACCTTATAATCATCCACAAATGGCAAACAACAGGCAACTGAATGAGAGCAAACATCTGATGAAAAGATCTGCCAAATCATAACTGTTTGTAGTTGAATCTTTGGTGCTAAGCCCATACTTCCCTCTGCCTGACCCTGGTGGGAAGACATGCAAAGTTGAGATACTGTCATCCACCCACCACAGCCAAATTGGATGGGATTCAGCCTTAAATGATATAGCCATTCTTAGTGCTCATGCTTCAAAACTGAGAGTAAAAAATGTGTCTTTGGATGCTTACGCTTTTTATATAACCAATCTAGTATTTGACAGCCCTTAAAAAAAGAAATCAGGCAAGCCTACACACATGTACATATGCAGATAAACATAAACACATGTACACTTAAGAGTTTATTTTCCATGAACTACAAGGGAAATGGTTAATTCCTTTTCACAAAAGAAGACATTAGGACAGGAATCCAGTAAAACTATCCTGGCGTGGTAACTGGGCTCTGAGTGTGAGAAGGTGCCTCTGTGAAATGGTCCCGGGTGCGATGCGCATCCTCGGCTGCTCTGCGTCCCACTTCGGAACCGACGCTCACTGTGTGATAGTAAGTTTAGAGCCAGCCAGAGCGGTTTTGTGCAGTGTGCTGAATCTTCTGTGTAAACCTCACATCTGTGGGAGGTTTGTCAGAATAGGGAAATTACTCAGAAAGCTTCACTCTCTTGCTATGATTAAAAATAACTTAAGAGACATTTTAGGTAAAGGAGAGAAACTATTCCAGAGTATTTATTCTATGATTGCATTAAATTGGAAAATTTATAATTTCTTATTTTAAAATACTCCTGAATAATCTTGAGAACTATTCAGTTGTGGCTAATTTATGTCTGTGGAGCCTGTACACACCTGGGTTTGTAATTTAGTGCATGGTTGACTTATATCTACTGGTATAATGTGTGTAAAGCCCGTAAGGTAATTAGACATTTTTACATCTGAATTACATGGAGTTTGCTTATATCATTAGTTTAAAGTCATATTTAGAGGGACCTTAAGACTTTTTCCTAGTCCTCAGCTTCATATTAGCAATTTATTTCTCATATGAAAGGTACGAGGTGTATTTTATTATTATACCTGTATGCTGGGCCATGAAAGGTATTAAAACTTATCAATGGCAACACTTCCCTCGGAATATTCCACAATTAGTTTTATATCTGTAAACCTTAAAAGCAAAATAACAAAGGAGATAGTCAGCTATTAATGGAAATACTTTTGTTATCTTGACAAAATTATTTGGAAAATGTTTTATAGTCCCCAAATCTAAAACTGTTTACTTATACTGATGAGACTCTGAGTTCTTAAGGTAGTAATTCTTCAGTTAGTCTTCATATTAGTTGGGTCCTAGGAAATTATCTTTAAAAAATAAGAAGTTGAAACCGAAATCATTTGTTAATAGCAAGAGACTACCTCACTAAGAATGTAGGAAATTGAGAGCAGAGTTTACAGTGGCATAGCTGTTGAGTTACCTGAAATTTGTCTCAGTCATATGGCAAAATATCAAAATAAGATTTCCTTAAGTTTAGCTGGGGCTTAATAATTATATTTAAGAACACCATTTTTATATTATAATACCCCCCTCCAACAAAGGTTTCAAGGAATATGCTAGGGACTATTCATTTGATTTTAAATGTTACTTTAAAAGATGTTAGAAGAGTATGTCTTTAGGTTATTTTTTTACTCTGTGCTTTATTAATAAAACCCTATTTTATTATAAACATTGACTTGTCCTTAGATGTCCTTAAATATTATATTTTTGTGGCCAAGTATTTTCTCTTAATATCCACATCAAAATATAGATGCTAGAAAATGTGTCCTTGTGTGATTGATTATCCGATCGGGAGAAATTGCCTATCCAACAATAGGTGCTGAGTGGTCTCCTTTTCCTGTATCCCAATGCTGGCTTTCTGCTTTGTCCTCTTGGTTACCGGAAGGTACTACCTCTGCTTACAACTGCGAGATGACATCGTGTCCGGGAGGCTGCCCTGCTCCTTTGTCACCCTTGCCCTGTTGGGCTCCTACACTGTCCAGTCAGAACTTGGAGACTATGACCCTGATGAATGTGGAAATGATTACATTAGTGAGTTCCGCTTTGCACCCAATCACACTAAAGAACTGGAAGATAAAGTGATCGAGCTGCACAAGAGTCACAGGTTAGTGGCAGAAGCCCTAAGAACAGTCCATTTAATAAGTTGGGCCTTGATGAGTGAGCGTCCCTTTCTCTCCGCACTTTTCCCAGAACTGACGTTGGTGTTTTGTGGGTGGGACTTTAGTAGAGTAGGGGTCTGCACTGGCTGGTACAGTTCTGGGATAGATAGGTTCTTGCTTAGAATGTCTATTGTAAGGTTTTCTTTAAAAGCCATCTTATTCTTTTTCTTCCCTCAGATACAGATCTGATGGGGCCTCTGTGGGGGCTTGCTTATTAGGTAGCAGGGGGGCTAAGTAGGAAACATTTCAGCTTCGCCAGGTAAAAGCAGAGCAGCATTGTAACCCTGTCTTTTCTTATCAGAGGAATGACTCCAGCAGAAGCCGAGATGCATTTCTTGGAAAATGCCAAAAAATTATCCATGTATGGGGTAGATTTACATCATGCCAAGGTATGCATTTTTTAACCCCCAAACTTTTTATTTAGTTTTATTTAATTCAGTGCTGTTATTGCTATAAGCTCGTGATTTTTACTTCAGTGCATGTAATCCAAAACTTTGGGCATTCAAATCTGCGTTTGCTCTTTAAGGCCTGTCCAATGATAAAGCACATTTCGCACCGATATTTCACTGAGGGGTTGGCTCAAACTCACAGGGCTCGCGGTCTGAGCCTCTGATTGCCTGTTGATTCAATTGGAACTTTTATCTTTGCATAACACGCTCCGAGCTCGCCCTGCCTTTCCTGTCTCAGTTGTGTCTCCCACTTTGTGCTGACACGTGCCCTTTGCTCCTGCCAAACCCTGTCTCTGGCCTTTGCCTGAATGTGCTCATTTTTGACTGCACTGTCATGCTCCTTTCTGTCTGTCTGTCTGTCTGTCTGTCTAAACTTGGCTGATTGTCCAAGACCCAGTTGTCACATCTACTTTGTGTGAAGTACTGTCTGTGGCCCTGTTCTGATTTCCCAGCAGGCACTCAGTAAATTCATGTGAAGTTTAAATAACGCCATCTTTGAAGTTGAGGTATTCTGACAAATAGCCAGTCCTTTGAAATAAGGTTGTTATTTTTGCAGTTCAACTAGAATTAACCACCCAGGCTAAGGCTTGCCTGGTTGCTTGGCAATTGTGAAATGTTAAAGTTGTGCCTTGGCTATTTAGTCTTGGGAAGAAGGAAGTTGGGATTAGACTGTATGAGGGGGAGATTGTAAGGATGCCTAAAGCAGCTCTTACTCCATGTCATTCTTTTTCTAGAATCTGTATTTTTCAGCAGTGAGAGAATGAGTGCATGGACTGTTAGTCTGTTACTTGAACAGCTGCGAATAAAGAACTGTAGCAGTAAAGGCAAGCTTTCATGAAAACTGTTACCATCAAAACTTGAGAAATTTTTTTAGGATCTTAGGGGTGGATTCTGGTACTTCAGCAGTGTTGAAAGATCTCTGTTTGAAGTTCAGGGGCCATTTCTTCTGATTTGGGCTGACAAGGTAACATTGCTCCAGTTATGGAATGTGCCTTTACTTCTAATACACGGAGTAGCCACCAATTTCACGATCTGGGACTCACAGGAAGTTAACACGCTTCTAGTCAAGGGAGTATCTTACACAGTCAAGTGCAGGGCCAAGGCATGAAGAGCATTTCAGCTGGCTCTGTTCAGGCAAACAGCTCAGCAACCCTGAGTCCCATGGGTGGAAAATCTATGGTCTGTAGGTTCTGTTGATGCTACAGGTGGGCTGCTCCCTGGATGGCGTTTGGACCAGAAAATGGTGGCCACTGAGTGAACGCAGGTTAGACTGGTTATGACTGTGACCATTGTGTCCCTCAGACAGGATGTGGACTTCCAAGGGCTGAAGGCCTGAGCGCTAAGCAGCATGATCTCCGAGGGTTGGCAGCCTTATCCCAGGGCTGGGTTGGTGCGTCGTGCCAGGCTCTTTGACATTTGTGTGTAATTAGCAGGTCTGGCTCTATTTACCTTCCAGTTTATTATGTTTTCTCACCTATTTTGCAGTCAGAGAACAAAGGTGTTTTATAGTTTATGCCAGGTATAAGGCAGGATGAGAATTTAAAAAGAAAATAAGGACACACACACTAGTAAGATGTTATCTTAAGAATTTTTCCTTAGGTGACTAAAAGATAAGGAAACAAGAAGGAAATAAAGGTTGCCTGAAAATGTGAGTGGATCGAAAGCTGTTTTTGAATTACATTGCACATGATGATTCACTTGCTGCCCAGGAAAAATAAATAAATGAGCGATTAGGGCATGCTTTTAGGGAAGTGCAGCTCGGGATGTATCCGTGTTCCCATCAGTGAAAATAAAATCACTTAACGTTGCTCTAGCTACTGAATTAAAATGGATAGCTGCAATAATATGATTTGAATTTATGCCAATTAAAAAAGAAAGAATTAAGGAAGTGCAAATGCAGCCCATAGAAGGATTTCATCTGAATATTAAGTATAACAAATGATTTGGTTATGGACTCCATTTTCTCATGCAGCCACACTCTATCATTTTAAGAAGGAAAATTACTGAATTAAATTAGAGCTCATTTCCAGTCATCACTGGATGGCATGAAAGACCCTGAGCTGTAGGACCTGTTTAGGAAGTCTGAATTGCGATCTCTAACTCAAAGCTCAGTGTAAAGAATAAAATACCTGTATTAGCTGGAGGTCCCTTGTTTGGGAAAACCTGTTCTAAATGCTTTGTTTTCTTCTTAGGAAGACTCTCTCTGCTTGTTTGTCAGCTCATGTCTGTCTGAATAGGCTCTGTGAGAGTCATTTATTTCATAGAAGATTCTAAAATGTAGGGATAAATCCACATCAGATATCCCATGGACCAAGTGATAATGAAGGAAGGCAAAGTTTAAACAGTGATTTGAAATTAAGGGAACAGCGTGCACATTTATTTTAATTACAGTAGACTGAGCCTATCCAGGTCTTCCTTCAGTACTCCCTGCTAAAAGGAGCATTAAATGTGTTCGTTGGTAGGGAAACACACATGTCCCCAAGGTAGGCTGCCAAACGAGCTTTCAACACAAAAGATTTATCAAACTAACAGTTAGGGCTGTGGCCAAAAACTTGAGAAAAAAGGTATCTTTTTTTTTATGATTAACATAATGAAGACCACCATGCAATTTAAAACGCCACTTACCTGATAATGTCTTTCTTCACTTGCCAAACATGTAATGGCTTAACCCATGCTAGGCAGGCACTAGCTATGACCATGTGGCTGCAGAGATTAAATTGAGCTCTTGCTCTCAACCAGCTGTGGTCTTAAGGAGAAGGCAGGTAGATGGGAGTTGACTGCAGTACCTTTGCTGGGGGCGTGCTGATACAACAGGGTGATATGGGGACACGGAGCAGTTCATGCCGGAGGGTACAGGAGAACAGTGGCGGGGCAAAGGAGCCTTCCCGATCTTCCCCAGGAAAGGATGCTGTTTTCTTTGATGGAAAGACACTGATGAGAGATTTAAAAATAGATAAAATAATGAAAAATGTTTGAAATGTCCTTTCCCTCTGTAGCTCAAAGGCATCTTTTCTAAACTTTCATGTTCTTTACCAAAAAGAAAGAGAATCAAAGAGCAGTTACTCAGACCTGCATTTGTACTCATGGCGTGAGGTGGTCACCTCTGAGCTGTCGTGTGAGCAGATGGGCTGGGTCTGAAGGCTCAGTAATGCCAGGGACTCATCAGCATCAGGTTATAGCTCTTTAAATTGCTCTTTCACATTAAAGCCCGTGGTAGGTGGTGGGCAGTTTCTGGACTTGGAGGCCTCAGGTTTTATGTCCTGCCATCAAGTGTTTCCACGCCTGTAATTTCATACCTAATGGAGTGATAGATTTCAGAGGTAACATGTTTCATTTTAAACCAATTATAACCGCATATGACCAGAGATGGACTGAAATATTTATTTTTTGCTTCTGGAAATGTTCATCTTGGACCTTGCACTGACAGGATTTAGGTAGTAAATTCCCACTGTATGGACGAGTCAGAATCTCCTATTTGGGTTCTGCCATTTTCCTCTCTGGGGCTGCAGAGTGACTCAAAGTTGGGGGCAGCCCTGCTGATCACAGCTCCTTCCCCCCGCCCCGTGTACCCCCTACTCCCAGCAACCACCGAGACAGGGTGAAGACCGCGCCGCACACGCAGTCCTGCCTCTGTCCTTCATTTTCACTCTACTCGGGTCACCACGGTGTTCATCTTACATGGATTCCCCCTGAATACAGTACTGAGGGGGCACAGACTTGCGTGGTGTGTCTCTTAAGCTTTATATAACATCTCTGATGATCTCGGGACCTCTGGGCATCACATACCCCTAGGAAATGACCTAAATATGAAAAGCACTCATAACAAAGCAAATTGCAAATGTAGCATGATCCCACCTTTGTTATAAAAGACTATACACATATATAATAAAATCTATCCATATTTATGTGAGTCGTATTGTTAAGTGTGCTTACCACTGGGCAGTGTGTGTGTTGGGGCCTGTTGGGGAAGTGCAGTACATACGTAAGAGAAAAACAACACTATTTTATATTTAAATTTTACTCTGGCAGTAATGGTATATAAAAAAGATTGAGGCTCTTTTTAAAGGAACAAACTCCAAAACACTCATAAGAAAGGATAGGGCCCCTCTCTCAGTATACATATTGGTTAAGAGTGCTGCCTCTGTAACCAGGCTGCTCACATTCAACTGGGAAAGCTACGTAACCGCTCTGTGGCTCCGTTTCCTCATCTGTAAAGTGGGAAGAATAATAGCAACTATCTCAAAATATCCTAGTGAATATCAAAAAGGTTAATATATGTAAGGTCTTAGGGCAATGCTCGGCACTCAATAACAGAGAACTGCGGCTGTTAATTGTTATTAACACACCTTCATCGGGTTGGCCTGTTCTATGTGCAGTGTTTCTGGAAATCTAAGATACCTGGGTGAGCAGGTTTTACTCTAACAAATCTCCACAGTGATAAATATCTTCACTTCAAGGCTATTATTTAATGGTAATGTTTAAAAATGGCTGCAGTATTTTTCGTATTTAAATTAGACCTACAGGTAGTCAATTACAGATTCTGTTATGGAGGCTTAAATATTGTACCCAGCCGTAAGTGGAAACAAATGAGATGCTGACCCTTTGTCTCTTGCTTCTATTTTCCAGGATTCTGAAGGAGTAGAAATTATGTTAGGCGTTTGTGCGAGTGGTCTGTTGATATATCGTGACCGACTGCGGATAAATAGATTTGCCTGGCCCAAGGTTCTAAAAATCTCATACAAACGGAACAACTTCTACATTAAGATCCGCCCGGGTGAGGTAAGTAGACCCAAATTTGCATGTACATTGGGAAAAAAGGAACCCGATAGCAAACAAGTATGTAAATGACCTGCTCACAAGTTCTCAGCATCTCAGGACATGGTTGGTGAGTTATGTCTAAATGCCTAAGAGAATTTATTGTAGGTTCGTCCAACAAATAGGTAGAAACAAGTGTTCTTTTTTTCCCCCAGTTTTTCCCATAGCATACATTAATTGAAATTACTGCTTTTACATATTTTAATGTAAAACCCAGATTCATGAATAATGTTCTGTATATTTCAAGCTTTGGTATAAATGAAAGTCTTAGTCATTAAACCTCTTCATGAATGAAAGATTTCTCTCTACCAATTCTATTGTTGTCTCTATGCTCCCTTTCTCGCTGTCTTCCAAATCTGACAGCATCTTTTTTTAAATTATATTTTTATTGATTTGGGGGAGAGAGAGAAACATCAATGAGAAAAAAACATCATCGATCAGCTGCCTCCTGCACCCCTCACCCCACCAGGGATAGAGCCTGCAACCCAGGCATGTGCCCTGACTGAAATCGAGCCAATGACCTCTTGGTGCATGAGTCGATGCTCAACCACTAAGCAACACCTGCCAGACAATCTGATAGCATCTTAAGGTGGATAGTTTAGAGATAATGTGCAACAAGGTACAAGAAAGATTAGAATGAGTGACACAGAGTGTAAATTATGTAAATGTTCCACAACCTAATATATTTTCACCTTTTTTTTTTAAATCAGAGAAGTAATGAAAAAGTCAAAATTGTTAACTAATCCTTATTCCTTGGACAACAGCATCTATGATCGACATATTTGTATTATCCTTAGTGGTTTGTACATAATAGGTAGTAAGTACCTGCTGTATCTGGTTAATAGATAATTAATAAATATATCCATTTCTGATCAGTATGATTAACATAATGGAAGCAAAGCTCTAAGATTGCAGTTCATTTATGTCTCGGAACATTTTCTGGCATAATATAGAATTATATCCTGTCTTCAAAATCAGCCTACCCACTAGTGGAAAATACAATTAAAATATCAGACTATAAAGCAAGCAATAATGTGTAGTATATATGTAAAGTCATCCTTGTTTCTGAAGACTGAAATAATCTGTAAGCTTTCCACGTAAATACCCGCAATTACAGTAATATTAAAAATATTTCCTAAAGATTGCATGTTAAATTTATAACTGATAAATGTTCATTTGGATTTATTAAACATAAGTAAGCATCTGTTTATTGCTAGGTAACATGTTGGGCATTGGAAATGAAAACATAAATATGAATTTGTCCCTGTCCTTAAGGGACTTTATATTTGGCACAGAAACAGACGCGCACACTTGGAACTATGTCATGATACAGATGAGATGATGTCCGATGTACATGGAGTGCACACGGTTGTGAGAGGCCAGCAGGGAACAGTGGAGAAGTGCATCAGTAGACAGTAGTGAGCCGCGAAAGGTTTTAAATTAGGGCGTGTCATAACTAGATGAACACTTGAGAATGATGGGTTTCTTAATGAATTAATCTGCTTCGTAATGTGATGTGATAAGACCTAAACTGGAGCAGAGGCTCTGGGAATAGAATGGAAGGGGCACATTTGAGATGGATTTCAGAGGCAGAACAGGACATTTTGGAGACAGGATGGGGGAAGGATAAAGAGGAGAGTCCGGGATGGTCAGTCTCTCCGTTTGCACGAGAGAAGGCAATGGAGATGATATTATAGACGAGAGGAAGCGGGGGTGAATTTAAGGAAAAAGATTGAAATTCCTTTGGGACAGATTTTCAGGGGGTAATTCTTACCTAGTAAGAAATATAGGACTTGAACAGAGACATCAACTGTATACATTTTAATCAGGGCCTTAGACGTGGAATAAATTACCCAAAGAACAAGAGAACTTAAAGAGGAAGAGAGAGAGAGAGAGAGAGAGAGAGAGAGAGAGACCCTATAACAAAAAATCTGGGTAAGACCACTTTCTGAGAGAGGTAGGCCAAAGAGGAACACAGGGAGATTCGGAATAACAGCCAGAGAAAGGAGCAAAGGACAAAAACAGTCACAGAGGGCAGCGAGACGAGATTCAGGGGACGCGGTTAACTGGCAGTGCCAAATGTTACAGAGAAGGTGCAGGTAAGAGCTAAGAAAATTTCATCGCAGTTGACAGGTCCTGTTGTGACATTTAAGAGTTCAGGAAGGAGTTGGGAGCCCCTGGCAGGTTGCAGTGAGGTAAGGAGTGAAGGAGCTGAGGCTTCTCCGTCAGGACGTGTAGCGTGAGGAGTGAGAAGACTCTGGCTCAGCAGAACAGGCTCAAAGGAAGTTGTTTCCCTCCCTTTTTTATAATCATATTTATAGGCTGAGAAGAATGAGTGAGAAGAAATTATTGGTAGCCCGAAGACTCTGAAGAGGTTGCAGTAAAAAGAATACAAAGCACCACGAGCTAGATAAACATTTTAAAAGTCTAGCGCCTCTATTATCTTGAGAGAATCTCCCCAGCTTCTTACATGAGCAAGTTGAAGCTTTTTTTTTAAAACCCCTGACCTTTGCATAATGCATGGTACCTATTAGAGGCAGGATGAGTAAATGGGGGATGGTTGAGATACAGTCCACAGTACTAGGTTTGTCTGTCGACTGGGTCCATTGGACAGTGGTGATTCTCATGACCACCACTGCACATGAACTTCCAGAGGGAATCAGAAATTGGGAAGGGCAGTGCAGTTAAAGCAACCTGGATGTGTTTCCCAGTCTCTCCCCTGCCCAGTCCCTCTCAACAAACAAGAAATGGAAGTCAAGCATAAGTGTATCTCACACGCCAAGCAGAGGAGCCCTCTCCTTGGTTCTTTGCCATGTAAATGGCTTTTGCTATTGATTATGTCAATAGTCAGGAGGTTTGGTGCTCTTTGGGATAGGCTTTATTGTTTAAGATGATTGCCCTCTGGTGGCCTGATGCATACTGTCCTCAGAGAATAAAAAATTAATGAGTAGCTGCAGTGATATTAAAATAATTACTCAGGAAATCAGATATTCCACCTTGGAAAATCATATGACTGATAGAGTATCACCTGAACTATAAATGCTAAGTAATATGAAAATGTGTTCTCCAAATCCCTGATCTTGTATATAATATGGAGAGATGTTACCATTTAGCATGATAATCCATATTATAATGCACAGATAACATCAGCAATACCTGATACCAAGTCATCAAATACCTAGGATATGTGCATATTTCCAGACCAGATATTAGGAGAAAATGTCACTCTGAGAATGCTATAGACTTTAAACCTTTTGTTCATTTCTGTATCTTCCATTTGAAGTCATGATGTCATGGAGAAACAATGAAAATTGGGCTTACATATGAGATCAGGACAAGTTGGTCTCTGGAAGGAATCCAAATATCCTTGTTTGCATTTTAGTTTTCGTAAGATCCATACTGATACATAAAACATCTACTATATGCATAATGTAGTTGTCTATACCCGCAGCATTTTAAGGAGATAGATAGTAGATATAAGGAGGTTTTTTTCCTTTTTAATGAATGCATGTGTATAGCATGAATTCCACATAGAGCAATTGATTTAGTAAGTAAAAAGAGTTGTGAGTGGTATTTTGATTTTTAAAATTATTTGCTTTTCTGTTATTTGTCATTTTAAACTTGATTCTACTCTTCAATGTTCTCTAAATGTAGTTTGAACAATTTGAAAGTACCATTGGGTTTAAACTGCCAAACCATCGAGCTGCCAAGCGTTTATGGAAAGTGTGTGTTGAGCACCATACATTTTTCAGGTAGGTAGAGATCAATTTGCTTTTTTCCTAAGGAAAAAAAATAGAGTGCCTGGCATTACTTATACTGAAAAAGATTGTTGGGAAGAAGAATGTGGAAGCATAGCCTTTCTAAAGTTCCTTCAAGCTTGTTGTCATGAGATTTCTTAATAAGAAATCCTAAAAGAACTTCTGACTAAATTTGAATAGGTTTCCTTCATTTGTACTATATTGATCTGCTCCATCTCCTCTTTATTATCTTTAGTACCTTTTCATTATTTTTGTAGGATGTCTACTTCAAGTGTTCAATCCATTTCTTACTATTTCAGTAATTTCTCAATACCTGACTAATTAGGGCCATTAGATTTGTGTCTATACAATAACAAATTATCACTGTCCTTCCCTACCATCACCTACTTAATTACTCTTGGGGCTTATAGAACCACAGACTCTCCAGTTACATGGGATGTTAAAGTCTGCTAGTCCAACCCAACTCCCATTTTGATTATAGCCTCGATAACATCCCTAGTTGATATGTATGGTGTCAATTTTTTTCTTATAAAATCAAATTTATTTCATTGCATATGGGTGTTAATCCTTTAGTACACAAAGCACTTTACCTTTCAGAACAGAGTAAAAGGGTAGCATTCTCAATATTTGATTTACTATTCTTTCTGGTGTTTTTTTCTTTACTATCTTTAGATTATTGTTACCAGAAGCACCTCCAAAGAAATTCCTTACCTTGGGCTCCAAGTTCCGTTATAGCGGCAGAACGCAAGCCCAAACCAGAAGAGCCAGCGCACTGATAGATCGTCCAGCCCCTTACTTTGAACGCTCCTCCAGCAAGCGTTACACCATGTCTCGCAGCTTGGATGGAGGTAGGCATCCCTACCCTGAATACTCTCTAGTGGCTGCCCGCTATGGTGAAGCCATCGTGAGCTGTCAGTGAGCATAGATCCTCTTGGGTAGTAGGAAATGGAAAGCATTTTCTTCCTGGTCTGTGGCTGACTGGTAAGTTTTAACCATCCATCCTCAAAAACATGTGCCTTTGTAAGTAACGTCTGTGACCTTAGATTTATGTAAGATTACATGGAGAACGAAGAGCATAACTTTCTTAAGCTGGTACCCTGAATTTGGAGAAAGGTTCTCTCATTCTAAATATGGTAGTCACATACTCTGTAAGGAATCTGGTTTCCTTGCCAACGGATCTTAAATGATTGTCAAGTTTGTCTTAGACGATTTGTTTCAGAAAGAAAACTCTAAGTTAAATGTATCCCCGTTTCTAAAAAAGAAATTATGAATAAAATGTGACTCATCAGTCAGTAAATAATAGCTTCTAGAAAGGATGACATTCAGATAACAGAGCAAAGGGCTGTAAATTAAATCCTCCTGACGGACTGGGAGAGCACTGTCTATAGATGTTGTCTACTGTTAAGTCAAATGTGTAAGTAAAACAGGGAGAAAATTGCCTAAATAACATGTTTAAGGAATGGCATAATCATGAGTTTTCCGCAGGTTTTGTTTTGTGGGATGGTTTTGTATTGTATCTATAGTTACACGCAGATGTGCTCTCTGCTACAAGACTTGGCAGCTAGGGGAATACTTAACTAGGAACTGAGCCCTGGCCAGGCCTCCTCTTCTCATTCCAAGCACCTGGAGATTAGTTGTTTTACAAAAGACCTAGCCTGTGTGCTAAAGAGTGAGACATTTCTGGCATGTGTGTACGATTTTAATAATAAGCACAAGCATAAATAAAAAATAAGTAAACGTTACAAGTGCCTGGGATCACCTTCTTCCCTACCGTCCTGCCTCTGCTCACCACTGTTCATGACACCCCAGTGTGGTTGGTGGGGTGACAGACCCCCTGAATCCCCTGATGAAAAAGACTGCATTTTCCTAATGGATGACGTTATATGCAGTTTATAGAAGAAGCAAAAATTGTGTTGTTAGTGCTATGTTACATATGTTCCTAGTAAAGTGGAAAAAACACTCAGCTGGCGTAGGTAAATGCAGACTGAAGTCCAGTTCCTCTACCTGCACAGTAGTTGGTGAATGACTTAAACTCTCCCTGTCTGGTTTTCACTCATCATCCATAAAATGGGAGTCAGACCACCTCTGACAGGGTTGTTGCAAGACTGAATAAGACATACATCAGAGCACTGTTGCTATGGATGTCCTTATAATTATCCCAATAATTATATTGATAATTATCCTACAGGCTTTTGTGAGGCGGCCTAGAAAGTTATTGCCATTTGGTATCTTCTAAGAGTTTGCTTTTTTCAGAATATCTAACTTAGAGACATACTTTTAGAATAAAATGTTGATTAGGACTGTTTCAGGTTGGATTAAGACACTCATATATCCGTGTTAACATTGAAGCTTTTCTTCGGTATTGTCTCACTTACTCTTCTTTCTCCTTTAGAGAATCTCTGTAAACTGTATTTTATAAGTCATCGTTAAAGGAGCTTTTGTAGAATCACCCTTTTTCCCCCCAAATACCATCCTCTTTGTTCAGTGATGTGTACCCAAGGGAACACATGTGTTATAAATGTTGTTTGCCTCATGACCTTTTGTGTGATAATGATTACTGAGAAGACAGAAGACAATTGTGCAATAAATATACTAATATCATGCTGTCTCTTCCTCCCTGCCCAAAAGTGATGTTAGTATGTGTTGTCTCTCACTCTTCGGGGTTCTGTCAATTCTAGTGTGTTTTCTGGGCTGCTGAGCTGGGGGCCATGGCTGCATGTGGGCATAAAAACTGCTTTTTGCAAAGTTGCAACTTCTATGGAGCCTAACTGGCCCATTAGGAAACTATATCATATGAGCTTTTTCATCAGTACAACAAGATATAAAATATCTTAGTGAAGGTATTGTAGTGAAATGATTTACTATTAAAAGGATTTCAGAATATTTTCTTACTTTTATATAAATATGAAACCAGATTATATTTTGCCTGTGATTAGCTACTATGTGTTTGAAAAACAGCATTTATAAGTTTCTGAAATATGGTATTTAAACCTAAAATAATGAGTATCAAATTTTAAAAATTTAATTGTTGTAAGCATCTCTTTCACTAAGACATTTCAGCTGGGATGAAAGGCTGTATCATATCTTTTATGTCTGCATGCTTTGCCTTTGCATGAATTTCATTAACAATGTTTGTGTCATTTTCCCCAAATATTAGAGATGAATAAATGTACGCATATCATGGTAGATATGTGTGCATATGTTTTTTTTAAGTGCAGTAGAAATTAAAACATTTCTGCACTTCAGTTATGGAGTTGCCATTGGA